>NC_079214.1:39660040-40020418 GCF_029633865.1 Lampris incognitus
GTAGCCAACAATGAGCTTAAGGAGAAGGTTTCAGCAGCTTTAGTTGCAAGAACAGAACCAACCAGAAAGATAATGCCAACAGTGACAATTAAGCCAACTAAACTACCTAAATTTAGTGGCTGCAAAAGAAATTTCCATTGCTGGAAGAAGGACTGGGAAAGCCTGCAAAAGCAGGGTGAGCCGACAGGTTCAACTGAGGTCAAAAAGGTCCAGCTTCTTTACAGCGTGGATAAGAAGATTGCTGTCGACTTACAACACAGCTGAGGACATATTCAGAGTGCTGGAAAACAGGCATGGTAGTAAGTCCACTTTAAAGATTATTGAAGAGCTGGAGAAAATCCCGCCTGTGAAAGGAAACCAGCCAAGGAAAGTGACAGACCCAATCCAGACAGTAGAGAAAGCACTTTCAGATCTCACAGATCTTGGGAATACTGGTGCCACCAAAAACCTGCTGGTGATAAGGTCGACAGAGAGCAAGCTTCCTGAATTTGTGAAGAAAGACTGGCTTGTCTTCATGGTTGATCCCAATAAGGGTGTCACACAAGACAATCATTTTGACATGCTTCTCACATTCCTGAAAAGGCAGGAGGAGATCTTTGAGAGACTAGAGCACCTTACAATAATAGACAAATCAGAGAAATCAGATCAAGCAGAAAGGAAATTTAACAAAGAATATGACTCAACTAAAGCCACTAGGAAAGGTGACACTGAAGATGGGTGTATTGTCTGTGGAGATGAGAAGCACAAGATTGTCTTCTGCAAAAAATTTAAAGGCCTGAAGCTGTCAGAAAAGGCAACTGTAGTTAAAATGATTGGTGCATGCAGGGAGTGCTTAGAATGCCATAAGAATGATGACGGCTGTAAAGATTCTTATCTGTGCAGAAACAAAGACTGCAGAAAGAGAGGGTCATCAGATCATCACTTCATTCTCTGCCCAAGAGGAGAAGCCAAGAGAGGTGACCAGGAGGAATTGCAGAAAGACAGTAGAAACAAAAAGGGCCTAACAGAGGAACAGGAGACATTCTTGGGTGAACTTTCCCCAGAGTTAGCAGACAGATGCAGGAAGGCATTCACCAACAAGTCTGCAAAGGTAAACTGTGCTTCTAAGTCCCAGTTGGGAATTCTGAAAGAAAGTGGGCCATGGGAGCTCCCTGTTATCATGATGCTGATGGAAGTAACTGCTAATGCAGGGCAGACGATCGGTACCTTGGTAGACCTGGCTTCAGACACCAACTACATCACCCATGAAGCTGCAGACAGGTTGAATTTGAGGAGTGAAAAGATTACACTAGTTGCGCACTGAGTCGGTGGAATGACCACTGAAGTAGCGACAAAATCCCTAAGGGAACCGAGAAAGCTCATGAACTTGTCTGCTATGGTCTGAAGGAAATTGTCAAAATTAAGAAGTTAGTCATGCCTGAACAGCTTAAGAGGTTCTTCCCAGAAGTTGAGCTCAAAGAGCTAAAGAGACCTGAGAAGACTGAGTTGCTTATCAGTCACAGAGAAGGGAGACTTGCCCCGCAAAGGGTTAAAGTTGTGGGAGACGTTGTTTTGTGGGAGAGCCCTCTTGGAAAGACTGTGGGCAGGGCACAACCTGTAGCCAGTATGAATGTGTGTGTGTGTGTGTGTGTTGGCCCTGTGTGATGGCCTGGCGGCCTGTCCAGGGAGTCTCCCCACCTGCCGCCAATGACTGCTGGGATAGGCTCCAGCATCCCCGCGACCCTGACAGCAGGATAAGCGGTTCGGATAATGGATGGATGGATGTTAATAAAACATATACGCAATAATAGGAAACAAAATCATAAGAAACATAACATACAAGCGACAAATAAGCAACTCAAATAATATTGATCATGTTCAAAAGGGGTAAGAAGAATTTGAGAACTATTCTAGTCCTACCCCCGTATACTATTCATGCATTAATAATATAGAAAATGAACGTTTAATTTACAGTCATCAGTGTATGTGTTATCTCCTCAGTTGACTCAAATAAATCAACCCATTTGGGAAAAAAAAAACAAAAAAAAACTGGTCCATCTCATGACCATTCAATATTTTTTTCTGAAGAGTCTTTTTAGTTCAGATAAAGTACCAAATGTTTTCAGCTCATCACTGTTATTCCATATACCAACTCTCTTGGTTCTAACACAGTGATGTTTTGCATCTCTCCTTACTGGAGTTTTTTTGAGTTTACATGTTCATCTCAAATTGTGTTTACTTTCTCTCAGTTGGAACAACCCTTGGATACTAATAAGTAATTGTTTATTTTTACTCTGTACATAATTTGAATAGTTTTAAAAGAGAAGGAAGAGTAACAGTTTGGAGTTGAGAGTCGGAACACTGAATGTTGGCACTATGACTAGTAAAGGGAGAGAGCTGGCTGATATCATGGAGAGAATAAAGGTAGGTAATACTGTGTGTGCAAGAGCCCAGGTGGAAGGGAAGTAAGGCCAGGAGCATTGGAGAAGGGTACAAACTCTTCTACCATGGTGCGAATAGGACGAGAAATAGGGTAGGGGTAATTCTGAAGAAAGAGTATGTCAACAGTGTGTTGGAGGTGAAGATAGTGTTGGACAGAAGGATGAGTATGAAGGTGGAAATCGAAGGTGTGTTAATGAATGCTATCAGCGCACATGCCCCGCAAGTTGGGTGTCAGATGGAAGGAAAAGAAGAATTCTGGAGTGAGTTGGATGAAGCGGTGGAGAGTGTACCCAAGGAGGAGAGAGTGATGACGAGACAACTTCAATGGGCATGTTGGTGAAGGGAACAGAGGTGATGAGGTGGTGATGGGTAGGTACGGTGTCAAGGAGAGGAATGTGGAAGGACAGATGGTGGTGGATTTTGCGAAAAGGATGGAAATGGCTGTGGTGAATACATATTTCAAGAAGAGGGAGGAACACAGGGTGACGTACAAGAGTGGAGGGAACACAGGTGGACTATATCTTATGTAGGAGGCATGCTCTGAAAGGGATTGGAGACTGCAAGGTGGTGACAGGGGAGAACGTAGCTAGGCAGCATCGGATTGTGGTCTGTAGGATGACTTTGGAGACCAAGAAGAGGAAGAGAGCGAAGGCAGAGCCAAGGATAAAACGGTGGAAGTTGAAGAAGGAAAACTGTTGTGTGGAGTTCAGGCAGGAGTTAAGACAGGCACTGGGTGGTAGTGAAGAGTTGCCAGATGGCTGGGCAACCACTGCAGACATAGTGAGGGAGACAGCTAGGAAGGTACTTGATGTAACATCTGGACAGAGGAAGGAAGACAAGGAGACTTGGTGGTGGAATGAGGAAATACAGCAAAGTTTACAGAGGAAGAGGTTGGCAAAGAAGAAGTGGGATGGTCAGAGAGATGAAGAAAGCAGACAAGAGTACAAGGAGATGCAGCTTAAAGCGAAGAGAGAGGTGGCAAAGGTAAAGGAAAAGGCATATGGTCAGTTGTATGACAGGTTAGACACTAAGGAAGGAGAAAAGGACTTGTACCGATTGGCTAGACAGAGGGACTGAGCTGGGAAGGATGTGCAGCAGGTTAGGGTGATCAAGGATAGCAATGGAAATGTGCTGACAAGCGAGTAGAGTGTGCTGAGAAGGTGAAAGGAGTACTTTAAGGGGTTGATGAATGAAGAAAATAAGACAGGGAGAAGGTTAGATGATGTGGGGATAGTGAATCAGGAAGTGCAGTAGACTAGCAAGGTAGAAGTGAGGGCAGCTATGAAGAGGATGAAGAGTGGAAAGGCAGTTGATCCAGATGACATACCTGTGGTGGCATGGAGGTGTTTAGGAGAGATGGCAGTAGAGTTTTTAACTAAATTGTTTAACACAATCTTGGAAAGTGAGAGGATGCCTGAGGAGTGGAGAAGAAGCATAGTGGTACCAATTATCAAGAATAAGGGCGATGTGCAGAACTGTAGCAACTAAAGAGGTATAAAGTTGATTAGCCACAGCATGAAGACATGGGAAAGAGGAATAGAAGCTTGATTAGGAGGAGAGGTGATGATTAACGAACAGCAGTATGGTTTCATGCCACGAAAGAGCACCACAGATGCGATGTTTGCTTTGAGAATGTTGATTGAGAAGTATAGAGAAGGCCAGAAAGAGTTGCATTGTGTCTTTGTAGATTTAGAGAAAGCTTATGACAGAGTGTTGAGAGAGGAGGTGTGGTATTGTATGAGGAAGTCAGGAGTTGCAGAGAAGTATGTAGGAGTGGTGCAGGATACGTATGAGGGAAGTGTGACAATGGTGAGGTGTGCGGTTGGAATGACAGATGGGTTCAAGGTGGAGGTCGGATTACATCAAGGATCGGCTCTGAGCACTTTCTTGTTTGCAATGGTGATGGACAGGTTGACGGACAAGATCAGGCAGGAGTCTCCATGGACGATGATGTTCGCGGATGACATTGTGATCTGTAGCGAGAGTAGGGTGCAGGTTGAGGAGAGCCTGGAGAGGTGGAGGTATGCACTGGAGAGAAGAGGAATGAAAGTCAGTAGGAGCAAGACGGAATACTTATGCGTGAATGAGAGAGAGGACAGTGGAATGGTCAGGATGCAAGGAGTGGAGGTGACGAAGGCGTATGAGTTTAAATACTTGGGGTCAACTGTCCAAAGTAACGGGGAGTGCAGTAGAGAGGTGAAAAAGAGAGTGCAGGCAGGGTGGAGTGGGTGGAGAAGTGTGTCAGGAGTGATTTGCGACAGAAGGGTATCAGCAAGAGTTAAAGGGAAAGTTTACAAGATGGTTGTGAGACCAGCTATGTTATATGGTTTGGAGACAGTGGCACTGACGAAAAGACAGGAGGTGGAGCTGGAGGTGGCAGAGTTGAAGATGCTAAGATTTTCACTGGGAGTAACGAAGAAGGACAGGATTAGGAATGATTATATTAGAGGGACCGCTCAGGTTGGACGGTTTGGAGACAAAGCAAGAGAGGCAAGATTGAGATGGCTTGGACATGTGTGGAGGAGAGATGCTGAGTATATTGGGAGAAGGATGCTGAATATGGAGCTGCCAGGGAAGAGGAGAAGAGGAAGGCCAAAGAGGAGGTTTATGGATGTGGTGAGGGAAGACATGCAGGTGGCTGGTGTGACAGAGGAAGACGCAGAAGACAGGAAGAAATGGAAACGGATGATCCGCTGTGGCGACCCCTAACGGGAGCAGCCAAAAGAAGTAGTAGTAGTATGGTTTCATGCCGTGAAAGAGCACTGTTGACACTTTAACGTGGCAGCTTTTCCATAATAGTTTGTGTTCAGTTTATAGGGGAATGAACACTAGATGTCTTAGGAGAAAAACTACCATGTGTATACTTAGTTACTGAAGAGGTGTGCTTGGCAGACATGCATACATACTAGGGGGCGCTGCTCTATCTGTGCGATCTTCAGTGAATGAAATCATTGAAGAGCTCATTGCGAAAAAGAATACAAAATCCCCTATTTGGGAGTATTTTGGTTTCAAACCAGATGCAAACAGAAAGCCAAAGGACCTAACTAAGCAATGTGCCATCTTTGCGAATGAGTAGTGTTGGCATGAGATTCTAACTAACAGTGGAGCAAGTAAATGCATACAGCCAAACCCCCACTGCAGCTCCTATTCATGCACACTTTCAACTGCACTTTATAGGTTAATTATTTACCAAGTTGAATTCTCGAGGTGGCAGACCATTAAATTAGCAAAATAAAATGACAAAAACTGGAAAAAAAAACCACACAAAAAAAAAAAACGCTGATTGAACCCAGCCAATCGTCAACGTATTCATCTAATTGCCCAAGCCTACACGACGTACACCACGACCGATATCAATTTTACTTTTCACTACTATTCTTTACAGCAATTGCTTTGGGGAGCCACAAAGACACTAAGTATTGTTTAACACATCACACTAAAATTAGCTGAACGTTGTTTTGTGCTAGTCTCCCTTTAACTTACTTTTGTCTGCTAACTTATTTTTGTCTGTTTTTAATGCTATTTGTTCATTCTCACTTGTCTGTCTTTTATAAATCTCTAAGATGTCTTTATAAATCTAGATGCTTTATAAGTCTTGATGCTGAATTTCTGTCACATTGTGATGGACAATAATGCTTGTGATTCTGAATACATTCACACACTTTTTGCTCAGGTCTCATATGTGCACTGACATGCATGTATCTGTATACACACACACACACACACACACACACACACACACGCACGCACGCACACACACACACACGCACGCACACAAAACCTCCCACAGAATCCATGCCCAGAAGAGAGGGAAAAACACCACTGAATAAATCCATCTCTAAGCCAATATGTAGCTCTATTCCACACTGTGCGACTTCCACCCCAATCTATCAAAACGTCTCATTCACAAACATGGCGCAGCATACCAGTGCTGAATAGAGTGATGCTATTCCCGGAAGAAATAATCTCATAAAACCATTACAGGGAACAACGTAGGTGCACTAGCTACGGGGGGGATTACGGCGGAAATTCTCAACACACACACACGCACGCACGCATGCAAGCACACACATTTCACATTCTTTTTTCACTTGTTACACTCATTTGGGCTGCGCGCATGTGTGTGTGCACAAAACCAACTCCAGCAACAACAGTAACAAGCATAAGAAAGCACATTCCACGGGCTGGAATGGAATTTATAGGCATGTATATTTGTGTGCATGCTTGCATGTCTGTTTCTGAGTGCAAGGGTGAGCTTGCATCGGTACTTGAGCTCATCAACATCAAGGGTGAAGATGCAGTGTGTGTAAGGTAAACTTACAGTTTTCAAACAGCATTTATTATATGTTGAGATTATTATTGGGGATTCACCAAAGATTATTATCAAATATCAGGCCGATTTGCCTATTGATCCCAAACAAATGATTTAAGCACCGGTGGATTTAGGTATGGGTGACATGGGCAGCTGCCCAGGGCAGCATCTTTTCAGGGAAGGCACAGTGTACCCACAAAATAAATAAATAAATAAATAAATAATAAAAATGTGCAATGGTAACATTCGTGCGATTGGTTTTCTATCACTCATTTGCACTTCAAGTCAATGATATCATGTCAGGTGGTAGACAAAGCTACAACCTAATTTTCACGAGCCGTTTTCCAAGGTGGACAAATAACATTGATCTCTATGTACAGCTGGCTGTGAGATGAGTGTGCAGGGACCATCTAAAAAGTGCAACACTGAAAAGAGATATCCAATAACTTTACTCATTCAGTGTCTTGTCCCCAAAATCTTTCTACACATCAGTGATATACTATTGCTTATCCTATAACACTTCGGAAAAATGTGCTGTTGCATATTGTTGGGGAATTTTTAATGGGAAAAAGATTCAATAACTTAATTCTTATACAGTGTAGTACCATCAAATTCAATTCAACAATCAGAGATCTCCTGTTGGTTATACTACAACATTTAGTTTGGAAAACAAGGCTTTTAGATTATTTTTATCTTCCCAGTAAAAATTCTAAAAATTAGGCCACCTGATGGCCAAGAGGATAAAACCGCTGTTCTTGCAATCTGCTCGTCATGTGGCTGAGAGGTTCGTATCCCAGACTCGCCGTAACCGGTCACAGCCAGAGCGTCCATGGGGTAAGGCATTCATTAGGCCACCCTTACCTGAGGGATAGTGGGTGAAGATCGGTATAGTGTTCGGGGACTCGTTGTTCTCCAGCAACCCCTCTGGCCCATCCGGGTTCCCGCAGCCAAGCAACTGAAAGCATTCTACCTACGTCTCCTTCGCGGCCTTAAAGTAATGCAATCCATGTGAGGCTTCAGCATGTAAAATAGCGAGAGCAGCCGACACAAGTTTGAAGGAAGCTGGTGTTAAGACTATCTTCTTCCTGTAGAAGTGTTAGCCAGGGGAGTTATTCGACAAGAGTTCCGGCCATATGCCATTGGGTTAATCGGTTGGGATAACGGGAAAAACTAGAAATAAATTTATAAAAAAAATTGTTTTTAAATTCCCCAAAATTATGCAAAAGCACAAACTAAGTGTTGTAGTATAAAAATTAAAATTAGTACAGAGTGATTTTTCTTTTCTTTGTTGGTGACCAACAGGGGGGGGGCGGGGTTGCCCAGGGCGTCATACCACAAGAATCTGTAATGGCCTGTGAGAAAGTCATATCGGTGCATCCTTCATCGTTATAATCAAACTTGCTTTGCACCAAAAGGTACAGCTATTAACATTCTATATGAGCAATAAAGACTAGCTTAAAAAGGCCTATCAAAGCCTACTAGTTTTGGGCATCCGGGTAGTGTAGCGGTCTATTACATTGTCTGCCAACACGGGGATCGCCAGTTCGAATACCCGTGTTACCTCTGGCTTGGTCGGGTATCCCTACAGATGCAATTAGCCGTGTCTGCGGGTGGGAAGCCGGATGTGGGTATGTGTCCTGGTCACTGCACTGGCGCCTCCTCTGGTCAGTCGGAGCATCTGTTTGGGGGGGAAGGGGAACTGGGGGGAAAAGCGTGATCCTCCCACAAGCTACAGCCTTCTGGTGAAACTCCTCACTGTCAGGTGAAAAGAAGCGGCTAGCGACTTCACATGTATCTGCAGCCCTCCCCAGATTGGCAGAGGGGGTGGAGCAGTGACCGGGACAACTCGGAAGAGTGGGGTAATCGGGCAACTACAATTGGGGAGAACAAGGGCGAAAAATCCCCAAAAACAAAACAAAAACCTACTAGTTTCTGGGCTGATGGGAAAAACAGCAAAAAAAAAAACATTATTTTATTTTAAGACCAATGAGACATACAAGGGCAATACAGCTCAATGTTAGAAAAGTTATGCCCGCATTTTCATTCTGTGTAGCTTCTCACAGCAGAGAGAAAAGACCTTGTTTCAGGACGGAGAGCTGGAAACGGCATGACCACAAGCTAAAGTAACGGAGGCATGTGTATCAGAGAGGTAAGCTTTTGCCCCAATTTTTCCCCCATTATTCATTTATCTGCAAAACCACCCGTGCTTACTGAACAAACATGGCAGCTCTTTAGCCTGTTTGACACTGTGCCAGCTTTCCTGGAGGGGACAACAAACGACACACCTTAAAGGGCTGGTGCATCACACTGGGCGTTGTTAACACACCTACGTGATTACTCGAAAACTGTATACAAAGGGGAAATTAAAATGTGGGAGAGGAACGCTGAATGCAGATAAACATTGCCTTTGATTCAAGGGTTTTGTTTTTTGTTTTTGACGGCAGATATTATTTCATGTTCCCATCACATCATCCCATCGCGTTAAACCACAAAGACAAATAATTAGTATTAAAAATATAAGAAAATGTTGAATCATGAACCTTTTTAGAAGCTCTCCAGCTGATTAGATAAGATAACTAGGAAGATAAACTGCAATATAAGTGCCATAAGTTCCTGTGATGATGCCAGCGATGAAGGAAATGACAACAATGATAATTATGATTATCATTTAAAGGAGGGTAATTCTGTGTTTTTATTCTTTACTTAGATTGAAGAAAAAAAAGAGAGAAACAAAAGCAAAAACTATGACAGGATTCTGCCTGTGGCCAGCAGTGGAAACATATTCCAGTTGGGAGACTGTCGTGGCAATTATCTAATTCCATTCTGACAATAAAAGAGGAGACAAAAATCTCTTACAGTATTGTCACACTTTAATATGTTCATCAACAGACGCACAAAGCAGAGATACTTAAGTGCGTGATGATCAGTTCAGTATCTCTTGAAGGGCAGTTATCTGTTCTTCTCCTTATCTAATGTTTTCCAGCTCACATCCCACCAAGGCCATTTCTCCAATTACTGTGTACAGACTCTGCTACACTCAGTGATTTTCTTATTCATTCATCTGCTATCAGCTAACAGTTAACAATAGGCCTTTAATTGTTCACATGGAGAAGACTCTTTACAACTCTTTGTTCTCTTATATATGAACTTTAAGCATCTATCTAAGCAATATAGACTAAAGTTAAACGTGGTATAGGTCATACATGGTCAAAGATTAAAAGTAAGTAAACATCATAGACGATTATATGACAGACAAATTGCCTTCACAGAGGCATAAGAGCTAAAATATCTCTCAGTACAGATTGTTAGGATTTTTTTCTCCCTCTTTCTCTTAACTCTTGTTGGGGTATATTCGTTTTATTTGATCAAACGCACTGAAAATGATGAGAAAGATGTAAAAGCTGTGTATGTGTGTGTATGTGTGTATTGAGTGGGTAGAGGGATGATGGAGGGGGGGGGGTTGTGCAACGAACAATATGAACTGAATCAAGAGTCCTTGAAAATGTGCCATTCTGGTGTAATTTTATATATACACATGTCCACAGGATGTTGCAACGAAACCTTCGATGATGGCAGCTGATGAGTGCGCTGAGCACGAAACAGGCTTGTTCTGCCATTTAAAAACTTTGACCTAGAAAATATATATATATATATTTAGTGTTTTTTTTTCTTCCGAAACCGTCAATGGTGTTTACGTGCTTAACTAATGAGGAGCGGAATATCGACACATATTCCAGTATCTGTGTTTGAATATCTGTATTTGTGTTTTTCCTGTATCCGTGTTGATATTCTGCTCCTCATTAGTTGAGCACTCAACCCCATTGACGGTTTTGGAAAAAAAACTGGTCCCAAGCCCAGAGAAATGGGGAGGGTTGCGTCAGGAAGGGCATCTGGCATAAAATCTTTGCCAAATCAAATATGCGGATCATAAATAAGATTTCCATACCGGATCGGTCGAGGCCCGGGTTACCAATGACCGCCACCGGTACTGTTAACCAGCAGGGTGCCAGTGGAAACTATGATACTGTTGGGCAAAGGAGAGGGGGAAGGCATGTCCAGAGGCAGCTAGAGAGGAGGAAGGGTAGGCGTATGGAGGTGAGAGTTGGAACTTTGAATGTTGGCACTATGACTAGTAAAGGGAGAGAGCTGGCTAACATGATGGAAAGAAGAAAGGTAGGCATATTGTGTGTGCAAGAGACCAGGTGGAAGGGGAGTAAGGCCAGGAGCATCGGAGGTGGGTTCAAACTCTTCTACCATGGTGTGAATGGAAGGAGAAATGGGGTAGGGGTAATTCTGAAGGAAGAGTATGTCAAGAGCGTGCTGGAGATGAAGAGAGTGTCAGAAAGAGTGGTAAGTATGAAGCTGGAAATCGAAGGTGTATTGCTGAATGTTATCAGCGCATATGCCCCGCAAGTTGGGTGTGAGATGGACGAAAAATAATAATTCTGGAGTGAGTTGGACGACGTGGTGGAGAGTGTACCCAAGGGTGAAGGTATGGAGTAAAGGAGAGAAATATGGTAGGACACATGGTGGTCGATTTTGCGAAAAGGATGGAAATGGCTGTGGTGAATACATATTTCAAGAAGAGGGAGGAACACAGGGTGACGTACAAGAGTGGAGGAGAGTGCACACAGGTTGACTATATCTTATGTAGAAGGCGCAATCTAAAAGGGATTGGAGACTCCAAGATGGTGACAGGGGAGAACGCAGCTAGGCAGCATCGGATGGTGGTCTGTAGGATAACTTTGGAGACCAAGAAGAGGAAGCGAGTGAAGACACAGCCGAAGATCAAATGGTGGAAGTTGAAAAAGGAATACTGTAGTGTGGAGTTCAGGCAGGAGTTAAGACAGGCACTAGGTGGTAGTGAAGAGTTGCCAGATGGCTGGGCAAGCACTGCAGAAATAGTGAGGGAGACAGCTAGGAAGGTACTTGGTGTGTCATCAGGACAGAGGAAGAAAGACAAGGAGACCTGGTGGTGGAATGACGAAGTACAGCAAAGTATACAGAGGAAAAGCTTGGCAAAGAAGAAGTGGGATGGTCAGAGAGATGAAGAAAGTAGACAGGAGTACAAGGAGATGCAGCGTAAAACAAAGAGAGAGGTGGAAAAGGCAAAGGAAAAGGCATATGGTCAGTTGTATGACAGGTTAGACATTAAGGAAGGAGAAAAGGGCTTGTACCGATTGGCTAGACAGAGGGACCGAGCTGCAAAGGATGTGCAGCAAGTTAGGGCGATCAAGGATAGAGATGGAAATGTGCTGACAAGCGAGGAGAGTGTGCTAAGAAGGTGGAAGGAGTACTTTGAGGGGTTGATGAATGAAGAAAATAAGACAGGGAGAAGGTTGGATGATGTAGGGATAGTGATTCAGGAAGTTCAGTGGATTAACAAGGAGGAAGTGAGGGCAGTTATGAAGAGGATGAAGAGTGGAAAGGCAGTTGGTTCTGATGACATACCTGTGGAGCATGGAGATGTTTAGGAGAGATGGCAGTGGAGTTTTTAACTAGATTTTTTAACACAATCTTGGAAAGTGAGAGGATGCCTGAGGAGTGGAGAAGAAGCATACTGGTACCGATTTTTAAGAACAAGGGCAATGTGCAGAACTGTAGCAACTACAGAGGTATAAAGTTGATCAGCCACAGCATGAAGATTTGGGAAAGAGTAATAGAAGCTAGGTTAAGAGGAGAGGTGATGATCAGCGAGCAGCAGTATGGTTTCATGCCACGAAAAAGCACCACAGATGCAAAGTTTGCGTTGAGAATGTTGATTGAGAAGTATAGAGAAGGCCAGAAAGAGTTGCATTGTGTCTTTGTAGATTTAGAGAAAGCATACGACAGGGTGCCGAGAGAGGAGGTGTGGTATTGTATGAGGAAGTCAGGAGTTGCAGAGAAGTATGTCGGAGTGGTGCAGGATATGTATGAGGGAAGTGTGACAATGGTGAGGTATGTGGTTGGAATGACAGATGGGTTCAAGGTGGAGGTGGGATTACATCAAGGATCAGCTCTGAGCCCTTTCTTGTTTGCAATGGTGATGGACAGGTTGACGGACAAGATCAGGCAGGAGTCTCCATGGACGATAATGTTCGCAGATGACATTGTGATCTGTAGCGAGAGTAGGGTGCAGGTTGACGAGAGCCTGGAGAGGTGGAGGTATGCACTGGAGAGAAGAGGAATGAAAGTCAGTAGGAGCAAGATGGAATACCTATGCGTGAATGAGAGGGAGGACAGTGGAATGGTCAGGATGCAAGGAATGGAGGTGACAAAGGCATTTGAGTTTAAATACTTGGGGTCCACTGTCCAAAGTAACAGGGAGTGCAGTAGAGAGGTGAAGAATAGAATGCAGGCAGGGTGGAGTGGGTGGAGAAGAGTGTCAGGAGGGATTTGCGACAGAAGGGTAACAGCAAGAGCTAAAGGGAAGGTTTACAAGATGGTTGTGAGACCAGCTATGTTATATGGTTTGGAGACAGTGGCACTGACGAAAAGACAGGAGGTGGAGCTGGAGGTGGCAGAGCTGAAGATGCTAAGATTTTCACTGGGAGTAAAAAAGAGGGACAGGATTAGGAATGATTATATTAGAGGGACCGCTCACATTGGACGGTTTAGAGACAAAGCAAGAGAGGCAAGATTGAGATGGCTTGGACATGTGTGGAGGAGAGATGCTGGTTATATTGGGGGAAGGATACTGAATATGGAGCTGCCAGGAAAGAGGAAAAGAGGAAGGCCAAAGAGGAGGTTTATGGATGTGGTGAAGGAAGACATGCAGGTGGCTGGTGTGACAGAGGAAGACACAGAAGACAAGAAGAAATGGAAATGGATGATCCGCTGTGGCGACCCCTAACGGGAGCAGCCAAAAGTAGTTAATATATATATATACACACATATATATAAAATCCTTCTCATCCTGGTGGGTGGTGTGTGTCTTCCTCAAGCTCGGGTCCTCTATCAGAGGCCTGGGAGTTTGAGGGTTCTGTGCAGTATCTTTCTTGGCTGTTCTTACAACCACACTCTTCTGGACAGAGACCCCAGATGTTGTTCATGGAATCTGCTGCAGCCACTCTCCCAGTTTGGGAGTCACAGCCCCTAGTACTCCTATTACCACTGGGACTACTGTGGATTTTACCTTCCACATCCGATCTAATTCTTCTTTCAGCCCTTGGTATTTCTCCAGCTTCTCATGCTTTTTTTCCTGATGTTGCCATTGCTCACAATTGCTACATCGATCGCTCCTGCTGTCTTTTGTTCCTTGTCAACCTACTGGGAACACCCCAAAAGACCTGCCATTTTGGAGATGCTCTTACCCAGTCACTCAAATCCTTACGCTTGCCTGATTCCAACACATCAACTACAAGAACTGACTGTTCATTTGCTGCCTCATATATCCCACCCTTTGATAGTTGCCATTGTAATGAGATAATAAATGTTTTACCTGTCACAAATATATGCCAGTCTGGTGTTTTCAATGTACTGAAATTACTATTTCAAAAAAGCCTGTCACCTTGGTGTAAACTTAATCCCTTTATAATTACCTCTGCTCCTTAGCCAACCATGTTATGTGGCAAATGTGTTCCCCATATTGCCCAGGCAATCAAGTCACTTCAACACAAAGAGCTGGTTTAATTGGTTGCTGTGCAGAGCATTACCATGCCCGTTGCCTAGAAATAGAAGCTTATGCCAGTATTGCTATCTTTCTGCATGTTTTGCCTTAAATTGCAATTCATAATTACTTGGCAATTACTACTTTTTTCGAACAAGTTCCTGTTGTGCTCCTGATAGCTCCATGTTTAACGGTGTCCTTGCTGGGCTGAAAAGTTAAGTTATGCCCTTTGGGAGTACCTTGATGCTGGAGAGGGGGCAGATCTAATAAATGTGACTACTCAAACTATATACTGCTCAAATGATAAGAACATCTCCTGTGGTCATTTGCCGTTTATGATAGAGAGCTATTAGAGCTCCTCCTCACACCTGATATCTGCCATCTATTGTGTAACGCTCAGCCTCCTCGCTCTCTGATAGTGTGAGCTGCTTGGCAATAAACTGGTCACATTACTGCAAAGAGTGGCCTCAGGCTACTAAAATCTGTATGTGAAAAGCCTGTCTCTTGCTTAATGATGCCTTTGCTTTTGAGGAGCCAAGAAAACTATCAACAACAAAAAAAAAGAAAGAAAGGAAAGAAAAAAAAGGGACGTAGCTGTACCACTTAGTCAGTTTGTGTGTGCCTCAGGTACTGTCATGATAGTAAATATGATGCACTTTTCTCTGTTTAAGGTGCATGTCCTAGTGGCTCACCTTGCAATGATCTGGCAATGTGCCTGTGATGCACTTGTGTAGTGTGCTGAAGCAAGGATAACATATAACTTAAAAAGAAAAAAAATCCTAAAGCCTCCATGAATGAGACCTTCATCACATTCATCTATATATAAAGGATGTTAAAAAAAAAGACTGAGCTAGGGTCTGACATGTTTAATTGGCTGACTTTGGGCAGAGTTTTTGGACAACTGCTGCGCAAGAGGTTAGGAGGGTGGAGTGGGTAAGATGAGAGAAACAGAACATGAAAATAAAGACGCAAGAAAACAAGGATCAATGAACAAAGTACGAATGCCCGTTTTGCACACATATGCATACATGCAGGGTGAATGGTGGTGATAACAACAAAAGATTCTGAGCCATTCACTATAGGGTGCTGTCAGGTAACATGGCTGGCTACTCCAACCGGCAGTCAAAATGAGGCCTTGACACCAGCTAGGAAGCAATTCCAGACTTTTCTTTTATTTATCTTTTTTTATTTTTTCTCCACTGGAATTGCTGATGCAGCGAGGTCAGCCAGTGTTCCACCATGGGTCTGTTTACAGCTTTAAACACTAGGCTAAGATTAGAGTCGTGACATGGCCCTGATTCTCCTTTCATCTTGGACCAGGCTAACAAAATGCCTCACTGTATTGCTTATACTAATCGATGAGAGGAAGAGTCTCTGAAGTGTTTCCCCAAGTAGGAAACTCTAACCAACTTTTCACACGGCGAGTCTCCAAAGGCAGAAGAAGCCAGAGGCTGTGTTACATAGCAGAACATTTCTGTGAAGCGCCTTTAATAGAAGTCTCAGAATGCTGCCAATTTTCTTTGCCTTACTGGTTGCCACTATTATTTTATTCTTAACAACAGTTGCATCTACAACTGCAATACGTATCAGACTTATTTGACATTATTTAAGCATTCAGCAGTTTCCAGTGATGGCACAGAAGGGAGTAGTGTAGTGACCTGTACATATGCATTTGCAGTTTTGATTACACTTTCCACAAAATGTTATATGTAGTTTCCCACCTGCAACTGTGGAAAAATCAGAGAAAAAAAACAACTTAAAATGTATCTTTATGTTCAAGATGCCACTGCTTACAACAGATCCTGCTAAAAAGTAATTAAAGGTTCTAATCTACAGGTTAAAAACCATCTAAAGGTTAAAGCATTGCAGGCTGGTCTTGGCAATCAGATTTTAGCATAGCAAGATAAACACAGCTGACACTAATAAAGTTAATAATGGGTCTGTTGGATGTACACTACCGTTCAAAAGTTTGGGATCACCCAAACAATTTTGTGTTTTCCATGAAAAGTCACACTTATTCACCACCATATGTTGTGAAATGAATAGAAAATAGAGTCAAGACATTGACAAGGTTAGAAATAATGATTTGTATTTGAAATAAGATTTTTTTTACATCAAACTTTGCTTTCGTCAAAGAATCCTCCATTTGCAGCAATTACAGCATTGCAGACCTTTGGCATTCTAGCTGTTAATTTGTTGAGGTAATCTGGAGAAATTGCACCCCACGCTTCCAGAAGCAGCTCCCACAAGTTGGATTGGTTGGATGGGCACTTCTTTGAGCAGATTGAGTTTCTGGAGCATCACATTTGTGGAGTCAATTAAACGCTCAAAATGGCCAGAAAAAGAGAACTTTCATCTGAAACTCGACAGTCTATTCTTGTTCTTAGAAATGAAGGCTATTCCATGCGAGAAATTGCTAAGAAATTGAAGATTTCCTACACCGGTGTGTACTACTCCCTTCAGAGGACAGCACAAACAGGCTCTAACCAGAGTAGAAAAAGAAGTGGGAGGCCGCGTTGCACAACTGAGCAAGAAGATAAGTACATTAGAGTCTCTAGTTTGAGAAACAGACGCCTCACAGGTCCCCAACTGGCATCTTCATTGAATAGTACCTGTTAGAGCCTGTTTGTGCTGTCCTCTGAAGGGAGTAGTACACACCGGTGTAGGAAATCTTCAATTTCTTAGCAATTTCTCGCATGGAATAGCCTTCATTTCTAAGAACAAGAATAGACTGTCGAGTTTCAGATGAAAGTTCTCTTTTTCTGGCCATTTTGAGCGTTTAATTGACCCCACAAATGTGATGCTCCAGAAACTCAATCTGCTCAAAGAAGTGCCCATCCAACCAATCCAACTTGTGGGAGCTGCTTCTGGAAGCGTGGGGTGCAATTTCTCCAGATTACCTCAACAAATTAACAGCTAGAAGGCCTAAGGTCTGCAATGCTGTAATTGCTGCAAATGGAGGATTCTTTAACGAAAGCAAAGTTTGATGTAAAAAAAATCTTATTTCAAATAAAAATCATTATTTCTAACCTTGTCAATGTCTTTACTCTATTTTCTATTCATTTCACAACATATGGTGGTGAATAAGTGTGACTTTTCATGGAAAACACGAAATTGTTTGGGTGATCCCAAACTTTTGAACGGTAGTGTAGGTGTCCCAAAGGGTCAGCCTCGACAGTCAGTCTGTCTCTTTGTCAAAGCAAATAGATGTGCTGGCAAACCTAATCATTAATTTTATTAGCTGCAGCTGTGTTTACCCAGCTATGCTAATATAACAGAGAACCAAGATCAGCCTGGCATGTTTATAACCTTTAGTTTTTAACCTGTAGATATCAGTAAACTTACTAAAATGGTCTCATGTTTAGTTATTCTTTAAGTTACATGTCAGACCAAAACAGGTAAAAGATAAAATAAAATTCTTAAAAATAAACCTTCTATGGAGTGGTTCACCATCCATCCATTATCCAAACCGCTTATCCTACACAGGGTCGCGGAGATGCTGGAGCCTATCCCTGCAGTCATTAGGCAGGGATAGGCTCCAGCATTCCTAAGCAGGAGACACCCTGGACAGGCTGCCAGACCATCACAGGTTCACCAATCAGTAAAAAAATTGTGAAATCACTGAGAGTTATTAGTCAAGTCAATTTTATTTGTAAAGCCCAATATCACAAATAAAAAAGAAATTGCCTCAAGGGGCTTTACAACAACACAACATCCTGTCCTTAGACAGGATCGGATAAGGAACAACTCCATAAAAAAACGGTAACACTTTAGTATGGGGAACATAAAAAAACTTAATTACTAGTGAATTAGTAATGATCAAGATGTCACTTTAGTATGGGGAACATATTCTAAGTAACGAAAACTTAATTTACAGTAATTTAACACTATTAACACTTGTAGTTTTGTGTTTTGTTATGTAAGAACAGACCATATTCATTAAGTGTTAGTAAGGGAGAATAACTCTTCTTGTGGTACTACCACCTTATAAAGTCCATACTAAGCAAAGCATATGGAGATGGTACTACTAATAAGCAATAATTCTGAGGTTATAGAGGGAAAACTCATAGTTAATGGCTTACTGGTTGTATAATAAGGCCATGCAGAATAAGGCATTAATGAGTACGTAATAATGACCAATTAAGAGCCAATATGTTGCTAATTTGCATGCTAATAAGCACCTAATTAATGGTGACTACGTTCCCCATACTAAAGTGTTACCAAAAAACCTTTATCAGGGAGAAAAAATAGGAAGAAACCTCAGTCTCACTTTAATTCTAATGTCTTTATGTCTCATTTCTCATTAGAAAATGAGACCATCAGCAAAAGAATTAAGATAATGCTATGATTACAAATTCTTGTATCCAGATTAGATTCCCCACAAAAGCTGACAAAATGATTTATGGCATTAGAATTAGAAAATACCGGGGCATCCAGATAGCATAATGGTCTATTCTGTTGCCTACCAACACGGGGCTCTCCAGATCGAATCCCCATGTTACCTCTGGCTTGGTTGAGCGTCTCTACAGACACAATTGGGCATGTCTGCAGGTGGGAACCCGGATGTGGGTGTGTGTCCTGGTCGCTGCACTAGCGCCTCCTCTGGTCGGTCAGGGTGCCTGTTCGGGGGGGGGGACTGGGGGGGGGGGATAACGTGATCCTCCCACACACTATGTCCCCTGGCGAAACTGCTCACTGTATGGTGAAAAGAATCGGCTGGTGACTCCACATGTACCAGAGGAGACATGTGATAGTCTGCAGCCCTCCTTGGATAGGCAGAGGGGGTGAAGCAGCGACCGGGACAGCTCAGAAGAGTGGGATAATTGGCCGGATACAATTGGGGAGGAAATGGGGGGGGAAATAAAAAAAATAAAAATGAGAAAATACCTCATTCTTTTATATCTAGCAAACACCTGTTTTCAGAATAAAAGAAAAGCAACACTAAATTTGCCACTCTTCAAAACAAAGTGCATGCTACCAGAAGGGAATTGTCAGTCTTTGTGACAAGAGCATTTGTGACAAGGTATTGCTAATATGTGAAATGAAGCTGTTGTTCCACAAAACACTCCCCCCTCCCCCCCCCCTTTTTTTTTGTCCACCAGGGCGTGCAGAGTCATCAAAAATCTCAAGCTCCCTGTTCAGCAAATAGTGTAGCAAACAAACATTATGAATTTGGACGCACATCAAACATTTTCACTTTCTGTTCAGTTTGCCATTAAGATTCTTTAAATTAAGGGTTAAATTAGTTTGGTCTACATATATAACTTAAACCCTAGATTAGGAAAGAAAAAGAAAAAAGAAAACTGGTTGAGGTCGATGATGTGTTAGACTTCAAAGTAATTTACTAACATTGCATTGGGATATATGTTAATGTTTCAAGTTTGAGAAACCAATTTGCCCTGCTCCACAGACTTAGGGAACAGAATCTATGGCACTCTTAATAGTGACGAGAACAATTCTCGCTCTCTCACACACGCACACACTGGAAAGAAAGCAGCAACAAATAAGTTAAAAATAGAATAATGACATAAAAACCTTATTAAAGATGCATGCACAGGTGTTTTCAGTTGAGTTGGCTGATTACAGCTCGGTCTGTCTGGGTGTATACACACTGTTGGATTGACATCTCCCCAACTCTCCTATGTTATGTCTGCTGCACCTGTTAGGAGGGGCAACTTACCCTGTTGGTTCTTTTGAATACATGGTACAAGCTGACCTCACCTTGTGCAATACATAACTCCACCCAACCTCCACATCAGAAGAGGTCTATAATCAGCTAAAGTAACCAAAAACACTTGTGCGTCTGTCCTGGGTCTTAAAAATCTACATAAATTACATGTCTTCCCTTATTGAAAAAAAAGTGATAGTGCATCAAAATAAGTTGGGTTAACTGGCTAACTAGCTGGGCACAGACCAGCCAAAAACTTTCAGTAGTCCCTCCTTGTTTCAGTTCTGCTTTAATACCCCAGCCGCTCCCACTTACAGGAGCAGGTGGTTGCAACAAACAGAGCTGTACTGGAGATTCATCCACCACCTGTCTTATGTCTGTAACTCCATTTCTCCCTGTTTCATTTCAGCACCCTTGCATCCATTTTCCCTCCACCCATCCATCCATCTTTGTACTTTATTTTTCATAGTCCCCAAAGGCCTTCCCTTTCTCTGTCTCTCTCTCTCTCTCCCCCCCATCTGCTCACCCACACAGACAGTAGCAGCCAAACAGCATAACTCCCACCAGATGCACAGTGTGCCTTCCAAGGGGTCCCATCCTCATGCCCTGTTTCTGCAGCAGACCAATCAACAGTAACCCAGGCACTGAGGCATTCACAACACATACAAAAAAACAAACAAAAAAATTGTATGTGTGTGTGTGTGTGTCCCTGTGAGGACCAATTTGAGTTTTAGACCTTCAGAGTGGCGACATGTTTGCCAAGTGAAGACATTTTGGCTGATCCTAGCTTCTTCAAGGGGCTATTTTAGGAGTGGGATGGGTTAAGGTTACAACTGGGATTTAGTTAAGGTTCAGCAGAAATCACACTAGAAGTAGCAAATGGAAATCTCCATTCACTTTGAACGAGAGATGGCTAACCACTGCACAGAACATGATGGGATACCTGGCAGCACACGGCAAGTTGGTGGCTTGGTGAGAAAAACTGGAAATCAGTTAACTTTGACCTCGTTACATGAGAAATCTGCATTACGGCAAGCAATCAGATTTCGGAGAAAGGCCGCTGTGAAAATAGCTCATGAAAAACACCTGCAGTTGTTCCCCCATCATTTCTGCACCTCCGAGGCAGCTGTGAAAGTTTTTTTTTCTATCCACCAACTGACACAATGATATGTCACTTGTCAGACGGAAAAACTAGAGCCTAGCAAGGTTGCTAATACTCTAATTTACTCTAAAAGACACCATTCAAAAAACTAATTCTCATTTTCTTAGCTAAGCTATGTTTCCGCTGGTGGAAATGACATCCTGCAACATTAGGATATTATGGACGACGTTACAGAAGCTTACATGCAATGCATTCTGGTACGTGTAGGCACTGTGGGAAAGACTCTGACCAGAACACCAATTTCTCAGTCAACATCATAGTGAGGATTTTATTGCTTCAATCGACTAAGTTTCTCATCAGTGCTAATTGAACATTCATAAAAACCCTCTGCAAAAATGTTCTTTAAAAGTACTGCTAATGGTTAAGGGGCCTATCAAGTGGGTTGATTTTAGTGAAGCTCCACCTCTAAATTTTCAACAACAAAAAAATGCATCAGTTGTGAGTGTTCTGCATTTGGCAGGCTACAGAAAGGATATTCACTTATGTTCAATGTAAATCTATGCATAGCTAAGCTTCCTTTGGGAAGGAATATAAACTTTTGTTCAGTACTTGCCAGCCAAACACTAAATATTTCCGAGACCAACTTCCAAGACTAAATTTCGATTGGACAGTCCGGTTTTTTTAATTGATTTGTCCAAGTCCAGTCGGAGAGGACAAACAGATATCTAAATGTTTGGTAAAAACAGAGCTTTTTTTTTTTTCCAAAATCAACAATGCACATGCCGCCACAAAACCAAGCATTAAAATATGTGTTTTCACAAAAGCAAGACGTGAATGATAGATGGTGCACAGATTGCCATCCGTGATTTGTCATGTAATTGGATGATATGGTAATCGGAAATAACACAATCATATTGTGAATAGCCAATACATGTGCATTCAAGGCATATGGCGTTCAAGCATATTGTAGCAGAAATCAGATCCATTGTTTCCTCTGTAATTTTATTTTACTTTCTAAGTGGTGGTTAGTAATATTCGGATTTGGTTCTAGTTTTGGCTCTGGAGCAGTTTATGGCCCTATCAGTTCTTATTTGTGTTATTATTTTACCATACTATTTTTTCTACTGCTATTTCTTCACGGGTCTGTACTTACATAGTCCAAATGCCAAATTTAATGGTTTTAGAAGTCCTTAGTAAGTTGAATATCTGTAATTATGATAAGAAATATGAATATCTGTAACTATGGTGTGGAGAGACTTGGAGTGCTATGGGGGAAAAGAAAAGAATGCAAGATTCAGTTAAGCAAGACGGCAGGTAGAGATAGAAAAGCCTATTCGGGAGAGAAGGGAGTTAAGTCAACACTGGAATTGATCAGGTGACAGAGAGGGCATTGGTGTTTTGTAGGTTCAGCTGAGGAGTAGACCATCTGTGTTTAGAAGGACATAGTTTTTTAGAAGGAGGAAGAAGGAGCAAGCAAGGGCAGCATTCTCTAGGAATCCATTTGCATTTGCTAAGACATTATTTTGCTTGGAGGGGGATGTCAGTTTTGAAGGTAGAAAGACAGAAATTTGAGGAATATTTACTTACGGTACAATTAGAAAGTAAGATGGCTAGGGAACTGGCATCACAATCGCATATCCCAACAACTAGAAAGACAGAATGTCAGCTTGATGTCAGCCCGCCCAAGGTGAGTGAGGTGCAAGATAAATCTGAGGCATGCAAGGGCCTCTTCTGCACCTGCGCCAAATGAGGTTCCTCATAGGCTTTATAAGAGTGCATCTGGTGTATACAAGTATTTATGGAAGTTAACTGTAGTCTCATGGAAAAAAAGGAGATATTCTAAGGGCTTGGCAAAGAGCAGGGGGTATTTTCATACCAAAGGAGAAGGATGCAGTAGAGATTGGACATTTAAGGGCAATTTATCTTCTCAATGTTGAAGTGAAGGTCTTCTTTAGCACAGTGGCAAGGAGGTTGGCAGCATATTTAAAGGTGAATAAGTTAATAGGCACTTCGGTATAGAAAGCAGGAATTCCAGGTTTCTCAGGGTGCTTAGAGCACACAAGCATGATATGGCACCAAATTCAGTCAGACAAGATGGAGAAGAGAGATTTCTGTCTAGTATTTTTGGATCTCACAAATGCCTCTGGCTCTGTGCCACATAACCTTTGATGGAAGGCATTTATTTTTTCCAGCTCCCTGACAATATTACGGGACTAGTCAAGGCATATTTTGACAATAGCCAGTTTTGTTTTTACCATTAGTGAACACATGATTAACTACATGGCAGCAGCTGGAGATGGGGATAACGGCATGTTGCACAGTTTCTCCTCTAGCTTTTACCATGGAGGTGATAATTAGAGAATCTAAGTGATTTGTTGTTAGTGAGAGGCTACAGGGTGGAGTACGCCTCCCTCCCACCAGTGTAGATGGATGATTATAACGACAATTATGACTATAGCTCCATGTACACTTAAGCTATTGGCTAAAATGGATGAAAATCTCAAGTGAACATGGATGAGGATCAAACCTAGTAAATCTAGGAGTTTGTCCATCATGAGCGGGAGAGTGGTGTAACAGAGCTTTCAGACTGATGAGTAGATAATTCAGTCTATATTAGAGAAACCTGTCAGAATCTGGGTAGATTCTTGCATAGCTCTTGCTAATGTGATAGGGAGAATGGTGGCTAGTTGCTAAAGGTCAAGACATTAAAAGCATTGATATATCATTATTGCCCGTCAAAATTGAAATTTTAGTGCTTGCAATTTGAACTGTTATCACATATAATGTAGTAGTATATGAGATTGGTGTTACAGAAATTGAAGATGAGGATAGGCATGTCAGTTAGGAACTGGTTAGGAATGCCATAATATCTAAGTAATTTAGCTTTATATGCTAAATAAATTTTGGTGCTACTGTTGACTAGTTTGACAGAGAAATTCAAGTGTGATAAGGTGAGGCTGGAGCTGACTGTCTGATTCTAGGGATTTTACAGTTAAGGCTACAGCACCACAGGTGAAAGCAGGGAGGAAATGGAACCCGAAGGAGGCAGTCCAGTGCACCGGTGGGGGGGGGGGTTCAAAGGGGGAGGGTGGGGTTTGGGTCAGGTGATACATGGAAGGAGTTGCAGGGGAGGAGTAAGCAGAGAATGTCAGATGTGGGTATGGTGGTGGGTGGTTTTGGGACACCAAAACTTATTGCTGAGCCTTCTGGAGCTCTTATGTATCTAAATTTAGCAATTAGCAAAACATATGGGTTGATGAATATCAGTTTCTGTTCCCACATGTTGATGGTAAGGTCAGAATTTGTGTAAACAGGATGAATCTGAGGATCCATTCTGACTGGTGTCAAAAATACATTGGTGGCGGTGGTATGATGGTGTGAAGAATGTTTTCTTGGTTCAAATTAGGCCTCTTAATAACAATTAAGCATCATTTAAACACTACAGCACACCTAAGCTTTGTTACTGATCAGGTGCCATCAATTCATGACCACAGTCTACCCCCCTTTTTCCCCCACACCGATACTTCCAGCAGGATAATGCATCATCTCAACATGGTTGCAGGAACATGACACTGCCTTTAGTTTAATCCAACACCTGGCACAGTTACAGGATCTCAAGCCAATAGAGCAACTGTTATGTGAGGTGAAACAGGAGCTTCACAGCACAAATGTATGACCAAAAACCTGCAGAAACTACAACTACATGATGTCTTCAAGTCAGTATGAACCAAGATCACTGTGGATTGGTTCCATTATGTTACCATGTCCACACACACACACACACAATATATATCCAGATATCATTCTAAACATATCTAAACATGTCCAGGGGACATAAAGACTTAATACAAACCACAGCCAGCAACAAGTTAACTTTAGACAGTCCATCACATTTCCCAGGAGGGGGTTAACAAGCTGCCACCAAAAGTGTAAACTCATTTATTTTGCCTCTAATCCCCAAAATGGTTAAATATACATTAAATGTTCTCTGGTTAAACCGTTACTGCCGCATCTGGGAGCACAAACACCAAACACTACAAAAAGATACCTGCAGTGGGTATGACACAACAATATCCTCACTGATTACCTTAAACATGAGGATTAGTTTCTAACAGAAAAAAATGTCCCTTAAAATCTAAGCAGTAGTGCTGCATTCAGAAGGCAGTAAGGGAAAGGACAAGCTGATTTCTCCATTCACTGGTGAAGAAAATGGGAGCTTCTCTCTCTCTTAGCCAACTTGAAAATTAGTAGCCTTAAATAAATGTTTTAGCCTTTTGTCTGGGATTTACAGTATCCCTAAGAGAATGTTGGTGCAGTACACGGGAGAAAGCAATTCCTTTATAATTAAGGGTTCAGTTATGTTATTCCTGTTTAAAGTTCAAGTTTAAAGTTGATGAACTGAAAATGTTGACTATTTCAAGGCTATTAATTTGGTGATTCCAGTTAAACTGTTTCCTCTGTTCAAAAATGTTTTAAGAAGGCTATTGTGCAGGATAGTGAGTAAAATCCTGGAAAAGATTAAAGTGATAGCACCCAGGAGAATGGAATCTTCTGTGTGTGTGTGTGTGTGTGTGTGTGTGTGTGTGTGTGTGTGTGTGTGTGTGTGAGTGTGGAAGGGGGACTCCTCTAGGGAATAATCAGTAGTAAAGCTCTAGGTTGTACATTAATATGCCATCAAAATAACAGTTGGGAAGCTTAAACCCATAACTTCGGAAGAGAGATGTTTATGTTCAAAAATACCACTCAGACTGCCCTGGGACACTAGAGTGACAGAGTTCACACATGTATACATTAAATTTTATTATAAATCTATTTCTGATTTTTCCCTTTTTCTCCCAATTTAGTGGCCAATTGGTCCCTATATTAGTTCAAACACCCACACTTGTACTGCGTGCGTTTGCCAACTGCATCACTCCGGCTGGCAGTCTCGAAGGAGACGCCTCGCCACTTTCGTGACGAGGTGACGCCACGCCGAACCACTGCTTTTTCCGACACACACAGAGATGCATTCATGTGACGAACACAAGCCGACTCTGCCGCCATCCCGAAGATAGTGTTGCCAATTATTGCTGCTTCATCGAGTACGGCCACAGTCGGATCTGACGAGACCGAGGCGCGAACCCCGGTCCCCAGTGGGCAACTGCATCGACACAAAAATGTACATTAAATTTTAACTAAAAAAGGACATCATATAATTAATTGTGATGCAATATTCACTCCTTGCCCTAAAATCTCCATATGCGTTAATACCCCAAAAGGATTTTTTACTTAATTACCCTCTTTTTGTCTCCTTGTTTCTTGATGATGCATGATTCATCAAAACAGGATATATGAAAAAGGGGTTCTCATCCCCTACTATGGAAAACCCACCAACTTCGAGCATCATTTAAGAAGGCTTTCTGTTTCTCCAATGTACAACCAATTTTCCTCACTTAACAAAAAGCTAGTGGGGCAATGAACATTTTATCAATGTAATGAGAGACCAAAGAAGGGCCTGCCTTAGGCAAGATGAGACCATCAATATCAATGCTTCTGTTAAAGCTGAAATCTATGTTTTTTCTTATTAATAAGTCGTTATTCTATCAATTTCAAAAGGGGTGATGATGTGGCAATTCTGGTGGACAGGCAATCAATATTACAGTGGAACACTGTTACAAAATAGTTCAATGCAGAGGTCAGCAAGAACTATACTTTTTGTAGAAAAATTTCTTGGGACTATGAACAAGGTATAGCAGCCATTGTTGCCTGCATGCTGTCAGCTCAGCAGTAAACAGTTCAAACCCTTGTAAAAATGGGATCCTTGGACATAAGCTAATACAGGCAGTTTGATATATTACACACTTTATTAAACTATATCTCAACACTGTTCTACAATATACAGTTCTACAATATTGATCGTCTGTCCAGCAGAAGCATTGCCAAATCAGCATCATGTTTCAATCTCTTTTCCTGTTGGGGTTGTTTCTAACATGAATGTGTTTCCCACCGCACCAGTGTTTGTTCAACCAGAACAAAAAATTTCAACGGCTGTATATGAAGATGCCAGTTAGTATTATGTAACCTTACTCTATGGTCCAGATAGCAAAAAAAAAATTAATGGACAAAAACGTGCAGATTTCAGCTTTAGAAAAAAAAATTGGTACAGACAATGTTCCTTGAATCATTTGTGCTGCAGACTATCCTTGTGCATCAGCCCTACTCCACTGCAGTAGGAGGAGACAGACAGTGCAGACACTAACTCAGGCTGGACTCGGCATTTGATTTACTGGTGTTGCTTGGAAACCTCTGTAACCAACAATCTTGCATTTTGATTATTTCATGTTTGTACTAGAATTAAAGGGTTAATAGCAATTTTTGGGGGGTTGCGCTGCTTTCATGAGCAGCAACTTATGAAATCCTACTCAAACAAGGCGTAGAGATGACTAAATAAATTAAAAAAAGATTTTAAAAAATGAAAAATGTAATGATCTATAAATATATACACACATTTTGCAAAGCTTTTAATCTGACAACAATGATAAGTGAGGTTGAGCTACCCTGGCTACCCCGAGGACTCACTGAAAACCATGTGCTCTCAACCAGCCCTGACATTTTAGGGTTATACAACCACCCCCCAGCCCCCACCAATACCTCTCCTCAAACATCACTGACTTACCAGCGGTGAAGTCCTTGTTGAGGTCAATGAAAGCATTGGAGTGAGGGATTCGCATAATGACAGGTGAAGTCAGTGCCTTCTGCCACACTAGGATCCTGGGGGAAAGGGAACCCACAAGGCATCATCAGCAAGATTCCAAAGCCCAACCCCCCTTAGAAGATAACAGTTAATTTATTTGTCATTTACTGTGACGATGGATGGAATAATAAAAAGCCATTCGTTGCGTTTCAGTACAAATACTCAGCAAAACTGTACTGAATTGTAAGTGAAAATCCTAAAAATTCAAATCAGGTGCATTTACATTACCAAGTTTTTAGCTGATTAATAATCTGCTTGTGTACAGGACGCGACAAGACTACATCATGAGAAACATTCGAGAGAAGGGGTGCATAAGTATAGCTTGCCTTGGAGGAAGTCCGAAAATCAGACTTCGATGGCCCTTTTTCACAATATCTCTCCATTGACATCAATTTTACCACATCCAACAAGCATAAAGCAATTTTTGTGGTAGGAGGTTGTTTTTGATATTTTGGGTTTTCCATTTAGTTTCGAAATAATTAAAAAAAAAGTTGACTGAAATACAGCAAAGGTAACAATCAATCAAACAAATGCAAAACTATCAATACTAAATGACACATTTTGTGGCGATAGCTTCCAAAATCTCAGACCAGACGTTATAACCATAGATTATGTGCACCTTTTTTTTTTAATTCCCTGCTTCTTTTTAAATAACTACATTGGGGCAAGTCACAAATCAAGCTTACCTTTTGTTCAGATAGCAGACTTCAGTGTACGATTCCTTGGTGATTCCAAAGATGTCTGGGACCATGTCCCCATTGAAACTGCAGGAGACAATTTGAATCCAACAAGAACACGCTCTATCACATTTTCCAATATGTTAGATATTAGCATCTTCAATCAAAAATTTATATTAATAAATACAATTTAAAAAAATGTCTTTTTTTAAAGCTATTTTCTTAAAAATTAAGTCAGGTTCATGTCTTTAGGGACTTAGTTTTTTTAAAATGAAACAATACATTAACAACAAAGAGCTCTCTAACAAAACACCCTTTAGAAACAGTTGACAACTGTTGTAGCATACAAAACCTAAAAGAACGACACAATTGAAGATGAAGTGATTTTTACAGTCCACCCGATCATAAGCAAAATATAAGTAAATATGACACTAAAGGTCTACACAAATGGAGAAAAAAAGTAATGGTTTGTGACATTCAAATTATTACTTACTCCATGACAAGAGGCTGATCTGTAAAGGTCTTGTTCAACTTCAGCAGCTCACCATTGTCTGAAATAAGAACACAGACAATAAAAAAAAGGTTGATTTATTCCCTTGCTAGCCCTCTGTAAACCTGTCATAAAATAGCTTTTGATAAAACAAAATAAAAAAGTCTCAAAAATAAACGTAGATGTCATTCTTAGTTCTTTTCTCCATATTGCTAAAAAAGAGTTGAAAATGTCACGCCTTCAGCATGCATCAGGTAAATTTTAGCAAATTAACCACAACAGTGTGAAAAATGACATGTCCTATCGCCAAGTTACAATCAGTAATCTTTAAGTAAGCTCTAAGCAAACTGAATAAGGCCAAGGATTTCAGACATCACGCCTAGCCAAGCCTGACAGAACCTAGCTGAGGGAACCTTTAGTTAAGCAGACAATCATTAAAGTTTATGTCTGTACCTAGTGTCTGGTTGTTCCCCCAGAGTATGAATACAGTCAGTTCATTACTGGACTCTCGCTTTGGCTTAGCTGTGAGGAGCACATCCATCTGAGAATCTCCATCATAGTCTCCAGGAACTACACTGGTGATGATGAGATCGCTGAAACAGGAAGCAGATAATTAAGACTATGATCACAATGCAAGCGTTAGTGCTCAATTTTGATTTTTTCAGATACAATCTTTTTGTTTTGACTGTTCATATTCACATTTATACATAACCCATATCTAACATCAACGAGAACAGACCTCTGCCCTGAAAGGACGCACATATTTGTAATGACAATTAATGTTACATGCATGACTCGGATGGCACATGAACAACAACAAAAAAATGTAATTGTGGTGGATTGTGTGTGGACTAGCTGCCTGATTTGAGACAAATCAAAGTAGACTGTGATGTGACTGTACTGACAGTACAGATCTGCAGCCAGACAAAGACACACTAGGGACAGGGAGTGAGCAAAAACTGCAAAGACGCAGAATGCATACGTTATGGCCCATTTTGAAGAACTGATTTTAATCTTAGGTTCTTAAGGTGTGTTTTTAATAAACTGGCTGTTGGGCCTTTTTTAAAACCATCGGCATCCATGACTCTGAGCCAGAGGACCCTGGGAAGTGAGGAACTTTGTCACAGTAATATTTGTGGGACAGTCCATCATGGAAATCAATCAGCTGAGCTCTAAGAACTTGATATTACAATCCCTCTTATAATAATGGACACCTACTTGAGTCCTGATGTCTTGAGTGGGGTAGGGGTAATCACTTCATTGGTGTCACTAAGTGGGAACCCTCTTTCCTTGATGGGCCCACAACACCTCCAGAGGGCTCAATGGCAGCACATGGTATCCCAGGTGCACCCCCTCCCCTCTGCTTTTAACCTTCCTGCTGGATACTGATTATTTTGCAGCCTAGTTATGTCCTCTCTTTTCAGCTAATGCCAGTTGCTGCTTTGCTCTGCAGCCTCTGACAGCGACCTGAAGCTTGATGGAAGGCCTGTCCCTGGAATCCCAGCCTTTTCAATAGCCTGATGGTTGATGGTGTTAAAAAACCTCTGTAGCTGACCTCCATGGGGAGAACCTGTGTTCTCCAGCCCTGTTGTACTGCATCAGCTGCTAGATTGAAATATTTCAGTCTCATGCATTCATGCACTTCACCAACTTCAGCCTCCCATGGCACAGTTAGTGCCAAGATGTCAGGAACTTCAGCAAGGTTGACCGCAAATCCGGCCTGCGATTGGTTGTGATGATCTCTGGTGGAAAGATAAGCTTCTTCGCTAGATCAACTTGTATTTTCCAATCTCACGCTGTATCCAGTAAGCTAGACTCCCATCTTGCATATGGGTTCCTTGGAAGTTGTCCTGCTGGTACAAAGGCTATGGTGTATGAGAAGCCAGAAGTCAAGACAGAAAGGGCATTGGTGGTTGTCTGACTTTGTGTTGCTGGTGTTTGGCAGAGAGGGCATGATGGTTCTTCTCCAACCCACTGGTTTAAGTTCTTTGGAGTGGGAAGAACATCATAGATGGCTCTGATGATGAGGTTAAGTCTTGCGATGCTCCAGCTTTTCCCATCTTGTCCATTAGCTCCACTTAGCCTGTATGATGGGCTTGTACATCGATCTGCCTCCTCCTGCTGTCTCACCTACTCTACCATAGGTTTTCTCCTTTTAGCAGGTGTTATTTGTACCATACAGGTCTGCTTGTTTCGAGACCAAAACTGCCTCTTCCAAGCTGCACCTGACCTACTATGTCTCGGTGTCTGAGAGCAGATTTTGCCTGCTGTACAGCCTCACACGGGGTCCACTTCCTCCCTTTTGCCTAACGGGGAACAGCCACTCATATTGTGGACTCTTGGGATTCAGTCGGGGTCATTTCCAGCCCCACTATCATGCATTTGTATTCTTCAGTAAGGCTAGAGACAGGCAGTTCCAGAGCACCGTTTCCATATAAGCTGAAGCAGTATAAGCTATTTTTGTTCTTTTTATTAAAAATAATAGATTGTTTTTCACTTAAATGTCTGGAAGAGCTCATTAATAAAATTGTCAAATCATATTTTAGTTGCTTTTTGTGAGTTAATACAAATGTAACTGATTGTGTTAAATGTTCATATAATATCATCTCATATTGATCGCAGAACCTGAACTGAATCAAATTCATATCATGGCAGACTTTGTGATATCAGCAAATGTAGTATGGTTGTCCAAAGAATCAATATAATATTGTATCGTGGTGAAACTTGTGAGTTACACCCCTAATATCGACACATTGTTAAATATTTCACGTCACTGTTGTATCAAACTTTAAGGGAAACATGCATCCTGTGTAGTGGCATGCATGCATCCGTCCATTCATCCATCCACACATCTCCCTAATTGATAACTATGAATTAAAGAGATTGTCAAATGGCGTTCGAAAAATGCCATGGTGTTTATATAAGACAATACAAGATGCTCATAGCTGCCTAACATGACGGCCATGACACCATTTAATAATGTTCATATGCAAATATTTAGTTGCTAGTTAAATAAATGTCAATAAAATCGTATTTAATAAGACACATTTACCTTGGTAGAAAATTTATGGCGTGTATCTGGGGCTTGAAATAAGGCGTTTTCAAGTCAGCCAAGAATATTACCAGTTCGGTTTCTGGAAAAACAGATGTGACGTTAACAAGTAAAACATTTCTGTTTAACGACATGCACGTACTTGGATTACAGAAAAGCTTATTGCTGGGGCAATACGTGAACCTAAAATGCAGTATAATTAAGATACGTGCTACAGAGTTGTAAGCTGTTGTATAGTCTTGTTGTTTAAATGAAACCTCGCTCAACATTTTAGCCCCGAATATTGTCATATAAAGCAACTGCTGATCAGGTGTTAATTAAGCAACTTCTTAAAACAGAATATCATTCAGAGGTGCAAGGTGTACATGTTACCAAATACTTTAACCGTTAGCGATCATGAAGCCTCACGTTCTTTGATGACGAAAATGTCCGTTTGTTTATCCGAATTAAAATCTCCAAACGCCGCAACCGTTCCAAAATTTTCGGAACCAAAGAGGTCGGCTGTTACATCTTGAAGAGCAGATATATGATACTGTCCGACAAAATATAATATAAACGCCAAAATATTAACGTTCAATATCCACATCATTCTGCTGGTCCAGTTACTCAAAACACAAACCGGAACACGGCACAGCGTTTTACGGCAGGATGGAACTACAGTTTCAGTTGATTGGCTGATCAATTGATCAGGATTTTACATGGTATTTTGACATCTCCAATCATCGCAGGCGTTAAACCATTTTTCGTGTTCTCTTTAAGTTACAAAATATGATTCATTCGTTCTACTCAAAAATACCAGCGAATGACGCGATATATGCGCTTCCTCGTTTACGGCAGTGTCGCGCTTCTCCGGTACTTGACAGTTCAGCATAAACATGGCAAGCTTGGCGGATGTCGGTTGGAAGCTCCTGGAATTCAAAGCCCGATCAAAAAGATCAGGTTTGACTTAAAGTTATTAATTTGCATGCCACTGTTCAACGCTGTAACGTGCTCGTCGATTTATAAAGCAAATTCATGGGAGATTATTTAAGTGTAAAAAAAACCCCGTTAACATAGAGGTTGAATTGCAGAAACATGCCTACTGCAGAGAAGAGACGAGCACGAAAGGTCAAAGTTATAAGTTTGCAGCGCTGCGGAGCTATTTTAGGAGCATCTCATCAAGTCTTATTTTGCTGTTGCGTTACCATGTCTTATATACTGCAGTGAATATGACTCGTAGCAGTTGGCCTATATTAGCCTTTTAATACAGCTGAAACTATTGTCTAAGTGTAATTAATTGAACTGGAGGGCACTCAGATGTCTTTGGCAATATGATGGGCTGTTGCATTTGTCAGGTCAAGTCAAGTCAATTTTATTTGTATAGCCCAATATCACAAATAACCTTTATTTTGATGGGTGTGGAATTAGCTGTAGTATTAAGAGGATGCTTGATGACGATTTCAAGAAATTATTTCTCTATAAATCATGCAGTGTAAGATATAAAGATGGATAGATAGAAAGCAGTGTTTCCCCTAGATTTATTTATCATGTAGGGCTGGAAGTTCCCCAAACTTACAGGTGCCATCACACACATGCTTTGTTGAATGACTTTTTATTGGCATGTTATTTTTTTTTCTTTATTTCCCTTAGCAGAGTGGCTCACCCCACTAAGACAATGGTAGGAGAAACACCGGGCAGACAGACAGATAGATGAATAGATTATGAATTGATACCTGCAGTTTAACTCTTTCTAAGATAAAATAAAATCCTATGTCTGCCATATCGATAATAGATTGTATAGGTTTTCATATAACATTAACAGTAAAATAATTTTACAATAAGTTGTCTAAGACCAATATATTTTGACATTAGTAGAGTAGAATATAAAGCAGTAATCATTCATGCATTATCCATAATTTAATGATCTATTTATTCTGTGAATGTCCAAATGATTTCCTTACCATCATGGAGTTATTCTAAGACTTGAAGATTAATCTCTGTAGTTGAAATAGCCAAGCTGTCATTCAGCAGCAGATGTAGTGCTTAATTTTCTGCATGTTTGTTGTGTGAACTCCATTAATTCAGAGTATTGATTTGTTGTTAATCCATGCACGCCAAAATAAATTCTAATGCTCTGCTACTAACTCATTCCTGTGAATTGCTGTAGATTCTTAATTTAACTGAGGCGATTGGTCTTAACTTCACCTTTTGAGAATGGCAAGTTCAGTGGTTGAGATTACCAAGCCTCTTCGGAAACTTCGCAGACATGGTAAGTAGAGGAAGGAGAAACCGCAAAAAGGTGTTGAAGTTGCTTAGTCAGCCACCTCAGTAATCTCCTTTAAATGAGGCAGAACTACATAAAGGATTATGGGTGAATTGGTCTGGCAATTACAAGAACCAACCCTTACATTCGAAAGGATGAATGAAGTGTTGGTGTATACTATGTATATTAAAACACTTTGTTAGCCCTAAATTTGTCTCCATGGCTTATGGTCTAACTGTGGATGTGTCTTCAATGGCTTTACCTTTGATTGATATTTGAATAGACTTATTTAAACTTGGGTCAGTGGTATATTTGTTCAGTATTAACATGATAGTCATGATGAAGTCTTTCTAGTGAGACTCTACAGTAATAAGGCCAAGGAAGGAATAAAGATGAAGGTCACATTGGATTGCTTTTATTTTTAACAAAAACACAAGAGTATACCACTTTGAAAAAATCTAGAGCCATGTCAGTGAGAACGTAGTGGCTGACTGAAATACCTTACTTAAATCAGTTGCAAGATAGTTTCAAAGACTGATATTCCACATGTCTTCTCGCATATAATAAATTAAAATGGACTGTGTTCTCTTAAAGAGTTATCTTTAAAAAGAGATGGATTGGCTTTGTCCCCAGCAACTTTAAAGCTGATGGAAATTATGCTAATTTCTGTAACAATGTGAATTTTTCACTACCTGTGGTATTGACCCAAGGTCGAGGCCATTAAAATGCAAATCTCACCAAAGTTAGTGTCTAAAAATAGAAGTCCAAGAAATGGGGTTTCCTTCAAACTCTCACTTTCCAAGCTTCCAAGAAAATGATGGAAATAAGTAGCGGTGAGTCCCATTGCCATTTGATTTTGAGATCAGGGCCTGTTTTCTACATGCTCCATTGCATTTTGTGCCATGTTGCAGTAGCTTTGCAGTGACTGAAGTAAGTTCCAAAACAGCATTCGTGTGATCGCATGCACTTTATTTTTCCTTGATTTGTAATGTTTGTTTTTGTAATCTTTGTAAAGTAGAGCATGAATGTTGAAATAGTCAGATTATCAAATTGTTTTATTAAATTCAGGGTTTTCTCTGAAGCAGCGATTCTCAAAGTTTTGGTTTGTGATCCAGAAAAACAAAGTAAAACATGCTTGCAGTTCCCTGTTGCAGGTTTTAATATGCTTAACGGTGAACTTAAACATCAAGTCATGATTTTCATTTTTTTATTGTGATTTTCTTTATATAATGGGGGGATTACTTAGATCAGCGAAACAATAAGAGAACTGCACATTTGAGATCCAAGTTTTTCACATTAAAGTATGTTAATCCTCACACAAAAGCTGATGAAAAATTATTAGACATATTCACACATAATTATAAGAGAGCCATTTCATCCAAAGATAATATTCAATTGTTTAGGAGAATGGACAAGAAAGTTGAATTTTATGTTTATATTATTTCCTAAATTGCACAACACTTAACTGTGCAGCACCTCATTTAGTTAAGATATTCGATTTACTGCTCAGTATGGATTTGTTTATCCTTATCCTTCAACAAATTTACAACACCAGATCTTCTCAGGGATTGGTTTGAGCTGGTGAATTAATGTGAAAGTTAGAATCCCATTTTGGTATCACCTTTCACATCCATCCCATTCAGATATAACTAGGACATGGAGGTGATGGGGGGGGGTGTTAAAAAAAACCTTTTGAAAGCCTTTAGAAAGTCATGGGTAGTGCAAATGGGAATGTAGATGACTCTCAAGTTTAGGAAATTGGTATATCATATCTGTGTTAGTAGTCACATCTGTGTCTTTCTCCTCAGGCTCAATCTATGAACCCATAAAGCTGTCCATTCTCCACCATGAGGATGAGCCCATGAGGGAGAAACTAGAGCGCTACTATGATGCTGGTAAGTGCAGATTTGCCACCTTGTAACTGAACGGCCGCCAGATAATATCCACATTTACTTTGTAAGTGCCTTACAACTAGGGAATTTACTTGTGACTGTTTGAATATGACTGCTTCAGTGGACAACAGCTGAAGATTGCAGTTGACCTGGGCAGTTCCCAGGTGTGAGTGTGTGAGTGTGGCTTTAAGGTAAGACAGGAATAGAAAAAGAACATAAATGCTTGGAAAACCTGAAAAAGAAGACTAATGAAAATTGAGTTTGTTGTATGACTATAGGTGTGTAGGTCTCGCTGTACTTTAACCTTTTCAGTGAAGGTATAGCAAAGATAAAATAATATATATAGAATAATTTCAAGAGATGTAGTAAGCGTCTGATTATTGCTACATTATAGTTATACCATACAAATATCTTCCCTTTATGGTAGATTCCAGAATGAGCAGTTTTCCTCATCTGACCAAATGATTATGCAAAGCGTGCAACAGAAATGAGCTATGCAATGTGAAGGCTGGAGTTCTCCATTTCTTATTTTGGGGGGCATGAATCCATAACTAAAATCACAATTTCCATTTCCCATTGTAAATAAATTGTTGACTATTTTTGCTGACAACAGAAATGCTTAATGAATGTTTAATTTTGACAAAACATTTGCATTAGCATCCAACTGCTAGATAAAGAATCTTTCACACTATACCACTACACTTGCAATGGTCCCACTCCTGCCATCAGGACAGTAAGCAAAACAGGTGGGATTTTGAGAGAGAAAAACAAGACCTGAATTGTGAGTACCTGGCTTCCTTGACTATGTTCCTAGCCTAGGCCCAAAAAATACTCCTAGCACTACCTTGGGATCACACCTTTGTGCAAAGGGCACAGGTTTAGAGAGGAATTGGAAAAGGTCAGACCCAATCACCCAGTTCCATTAACTGCTCTCCTTAATTTTCCTTCTTTTTTCCTTCCTTTTACCGAATAACTCAAGGGTTCCTGCAATTGTGCAGCTCATTTTTGTTGTTTTCTACTCGTCATTTCTATTGGATGTGCGGTATTGCGCCACAGCATTCGATGCAAATATTAAACTGAGTTGAGTTAAGGGTACAGACAGCACATACTATTTGTTTATGCACAGTGCAACACAAAAGCCATTAACAGGGATGATGACAAAGGGGTGGAGTATGTACATTCTTAGATGAGCTATTCATGGAAATTAAGGCAAAGTTCAATTTGAAACCACATTTTGTTTATAAATGTTTCAAATCTTACATCACAAATCTTACATTCAAATCTTTAAATTAGACAATACAAACACAAATTGAAATATATAGATTTCAAACTCAGTTTCTACAATACAAATTCAAATTAATACAATTCAAATCGATTTCTGCCGGCAATAATCATTTGTCATATGCAATAGAGTACTCTACTGATGCGGATCAAGACACCTGGTCCTAAAGGAGCATGATTAGTTAGGCAACTATAGCCAAAGGTTGGGCTTCTCCTTCAGGATGTTGTTAACGATAGGAAAAAAAGCCAAAAATGGTGAAACCAGTACGTCGTGGAATCAGAATCATGTTTATTGGCCATGTAGGTTTTGCACAAACATAGAATTTGACTCCGGTTTCGTGGCTGTCTCGGTGCACTTAACATAGAATAACAACACTACAACACAACAATCTTCAGATATACTATACACAAGGATTGACTATATACAAGCGAAATAAGAGGTGATAAGGTGCAGTGGTGCAGAGAATATATCAGAGATGCTGAAATAGATGTTAGCAGGTTACTTGCATACATGCCTAAGGTTGATGGACATGACAGAGCGTCCCAGTATATGTACAATGTACAGTACAGTATATACAAAATGGTTGATTTATTAACAGTATTAAGTGTTCATTTGAATGACAGCCCACAGAAAGAAACTGTTTTTATATCTGGTTGTTTTGGTGTACAGCACTCTGTAGTGCCTACAAGAGGGGAGTAGTTGGAATAGGTTGTGACCAGGGTGTGATGGGTCTGCAGTGATGTTGCAAGTGGCGTTACTTGAGTCTGGAGGTGTATAAGTCCTGAATGGAGGGCAGGTTGGCACCAATGATTTTCTCTGCAGACCTAACTGTCCGTTGTCGTCTGTCCCTGTCCTGTTTGTTGGTTGAAGCAAACCAGACAGTGATGGAAGTGAAGAGGACAGACTGGATTATTGCAGTGTAGAACTGAATCAACAGTTCCTGTGGCAGGTTGAACTTCTTGAGCTGATGGAGAAAGTACATCCTCTGCTGGGCCTTTTTGACAATTGTGTCTATTTTGGATGCCCACCTTAGGTCCTGGGAGATTGTCGAACCCAGAAATCTGTAAGTTTTGACCATAGACACAATGCTGTTAAGTATGGTGAGTGGGGGCAGTGTTGTGGGGTTCCTCCTGAATTCCGCTGTCATCTCCACAGTTGAGCAGGTTCAGCTCCAGGTTGTTACGGCTGCACCAGAGGGCCAGCTGATCAACCTCCTGTCTATATGCACATGCGTAATCATCCCAGATATGGCCAATGATTGTTGTGTCGTCCGCATACTTCAGGAGTTTAACAGATGGGTCACCTGAGGTGCAGCCATTTGTGTAGAGGGAGAAGAGTAGAGGGGAAAGCACACATCCCTGGGGGGTACCAGTGCTATTTGCCCGGGTGCTGGATGTGATTTTTGCCCAGCCTCACCAGCTGCCTCCTGTCTTTAAGGAAGTCCCCCCCCCCTTTTTTCTCCCTAGTTGTATCTGGCCAATTTCCCCACTCTTTCAAGCTGTCCCGGTTGCCGGTCCACCCCCTCTGCTGATTCGGGGAGGGCTGCAGACTACCACATATGTATCTCCTCCAATACATGTGGAGCCGCCAGCCGCTTCTTTTCACCTGACAGTGAGGAGTTTAACTAGGGGGACATAGCACGTGGGAGGATCACGCCAGTTCCCCTTCCCCCTGAACAGGCACCCCGACTGACCAGAGGAGACACTAGTGCAGCGACCAGGACACATACCCACATCTGGCTTCCCTCCCACAGACACGGCAAATTGTGTCTGTAGAGACGGCCAACCAAGCCGGAGGTAACACGGGGATTCGAACTGAAGAGCCCTGTGTTGGTAGGCAACGGAATGGAGTGCTACGCTACCCAGACACCCCAGGAAGTTTTCAATCCACTGGCAGATGGGGGCTGGTACAGTGAGCCAGGTGAGTTTGGAGTGGAGGATATCTGGGATGATGGTGTTGAACTCTGAGCTGAAGTCCACAAACAGGACCCTTGCGTATGTCCCTGGGGAGTTGAGTTGTTGGAAGATGTAGTGCAATCCCATGTTGACTGCATCCTCCACTGACCTGTTTCGCTCGGAAGGCAAACTGCAGGGGGTCGAGCGTGGGGCCTGTGATTTCCTTCAGGTGGGCCAACACCAGTCTCTTGAAGGATTTCTTGACTACAGACGTTAGGGCAATGGGCCTGTAGTCATTTAATCCTGTGATACAGGGTTTCTTGGGGACCAAGGAAGTGGAGCATTGAAGCAGGAGGGGATTTCACACAGCTCCAGTGATCTGTTGAAGATCACTGTGAAAATGGGGGCCAGCTGGTCAGCACAGACTTTAAGACAGGAGGGTGACACGCCATCTGGGCCCGGTGCCTTCCTGGTCTTCTGTCTCTGGAAGAGCTGGTGCTCATCCTCAACACAGATCCTGAGTGTGGGTCGGGGTTTGGTGGGGAGGGGAGAGTGGCTGGCAGGGAGTGCAGTTGGTTGTGTATTGTGGCTGGAGAGGGTGAGGGGTGTGAAGGTGTGCTTATCAAACCTGCAGTAAAACACATTTAGGTCCTCAGCCAGTTGATGGTCCGTTGCAGTGTGGGGGGATGGTCTATTGATGATATTAAAAACTGTATCCAAACATTGGGATTTTATGGCAGATAAAACATGGATTTTCCCCAACATAGGGTGTTAAAGTATGAAAATGTTTCTTTTAATAGTTGAAAGGAAGAAAAAAAGTTTTGTTTCTCACACAAGTTCTTGTGTATTCTTACTAAACCACCCACAGGAAGAGGAAATTGTCAGTGTTATCAAAGATGGCATTGGTCAGTTTGCCAACAAGACATACATATCACTAACTTGGGTCTGGTTGAGGTTGATTTCATGTCCAGTTCAGTCACTTTAATTTTGAAATTTTCTTTCTCTTTCTTAACTTAGGAATCATCACAAAATAGTTTTGATAACCAGACTACAAGGAAACTGTAAAGAATACAGGCCCCATCATTGCGGTGTGAATTGTCGTGGCTTCCTTTCTAACCTTTGAAATGAATAAACTGAAGGGCAATTGGCCTTAAGACAAGGTTAGGTGTATGGGCTGTGTGTTAACCAAAGCCTGCTATTCTGTCTGTCCTGTGAGAATGTGTCTTGTCTAGGCTGGACCATACCATTTTCTCAGATGAACGCACTCCTGGCAGACATGACACACCCCATTGGTCTGTTGTGATGAGGACAGGGAACTCATTAGGGTGTGTGTGCAAGTTTGTGTGTGTGAGTGTGTTTGTGTGTGCGTGCATGCATGCATGCAGATGTGGTTATACCCATGTATCTCTCATTGTAATATCTGTTTGGGAGTGGGCTATTATTGCTTCCAGCATCAGCTGCGTTGAAAACCTCCAGCTTTATAGAGCGGTCTTGATCAAATTGTAAAATGTGGAAAACACAGCAGCAATGTGCCCCCGTTTAATTGCTGTTGGAAGTGTACATCCAATTCCAGTTGGAAACAAAGCCAACATTGTTATCGCTGGCTCCCAGACCAGCCGGCCAATACCTGCCCTCTTTCAGTTTCGGGGGGGGACAGCAAATCAAATGGTGCGTTTTCCCCATTCTTTCTTTTTGTAAACAAACTTCCCCCACTATGTCATAGACAGAAGTATGAAAACTCTTGTCAAATACTGGTCTTTTTTTTGTTATGGAGAAAAGGGTATGCATCAAAATAAGGTTAACTCCACCTTTTGCAATTCATCAGTCCATAAAATTAACGTCCTCTCTGTCCCTCTCTGTCTCTCTCTGTCTGTCTGTCACTCTCTTTCTCTCTCTCTCTCTCTCTCTCTCTCTCTCTCTCTCTCTCTCTCTCTCTCTCTCTCTCTCTCTCTCTCTCTCCCTCTATCTGGTTTTTTTTTGCCCTTGCATCCTCCCTCCCCTCTCTACTACTACTACTACTACTTTCGGCTGCTCCTGTTAGGGGTTGCCACAGCGGATCATCCGTTTCCATTTCTTCCTGTCCTCTGCATCTTCCTCTGTCACCCCAGCCACCTGCATGTCCTCCTTCACCACATTTATAAACACATCCATAAACTTTCCTCTTTTCCTCTTCCCTGGCAGCTCCATATTCAACATCCTTCTCCCAATATACCCAGCATCTCTCCTCCACACATGTCCAAGCCATCTTAATCTTGCCTCTCTTGTTTTGTCTCCAAACCGTCCAACCTGAGTGGTCCCTCTAATATAATCATTCCCTCCCCTCTCTGTGGTTTCTTATTCATGTGGTAATGTGGCCACACTTCATTGACTCAGACTACTTCTTGATAATGCTGGAGGCAGAAGGCTGCTATCAGTCCGCCGCCTGGCTCACACCGATTAAGAAATGGGGAAAACAACTTTTTTCTGTCTCATTATTTGTGAAGGGGAGCGCCACAGAGAACTGTCTGAGGTGTTTTATTTTTCATATTGTGTTAATCTTGTCTACACTATTCTTGATTCCCCATCCCTCCCTTACACACCATCTTTCTTTCATTTTTTTTTCTTTCTTCCTCTGTTCAATCCGTCTTCCTCCCCTTTTCTTTATTTTCTCTCTAATCTTAATAATCTCACTCTCTGTCCCTGCTCTCTTCTCCCTGTGCCCTGTCAATGCAGTGAAATGGCCTATTGTAAGGAGCAGTCTGTGTGCACCTGTAACATTATCTGCTGATTTAGTGGGACATTAGCTTGATTGATGATCAGACAGAAATCTCCCAACAACAGTTGATTTGCATCCAGAGAACCACTCTGTGGGTTTGCAGTTTGAAAATGAAGCACATTTTGGGCTCTCATTACTCATGCTGTGCATGTCAGGATAATTCCCACAGGTGTGGAAAAAAGGCCTTTCTGTCCTTGTTCACTGCAGATGAAAACTTGACTTTGAATTAAGTTGCAAAACGAGGCTGTTGTTGCAAGTAAACTAACATTAACTGAGTTTTCATTTATGAAATCAAGATGACCCGATTTTTTGAGCAAGCATCTTGATGTAAGTAATATGGGACTGCACAGTGGGTTAGTACTTAGCACTGTTGCTTCACTGCAAGGGTGTCCTGGGATTGATCCTGCATGGTGATTGTGTGCTCTTCCAACAAGTGAACAAAAAGGTCAAGCCAATTTTATGTGCATCCATGTCTATATGACAACTCATAAACTTTGATGTCATTGAAGTTGCCTGAGTTTGATTTGTATTTACGACTTGGACTCACCACTATAGCCCAAATTCCCAGTGGTAAACTCCAAAAATTAGGAATTTACGATGTGATGTGGGTATGTGTCCTGGTCGCTGCACTAGCACCTCCTCTGGTCAGTTGGGGTGCCTGTTGAGGGGGGATTGGGAACTGGGGGAATAGTGTGATCCTCCCACGTGCTACGTCCCCCTAGCATAACTCCTTACGGTCAGGTGAAAAGAAGCGGCTGGCGACTCTACATGTATCGGAGGAGGCATGTGGTAGTCTGCAGCCCTCCCCGAATTGGCAGAAGAAAAAGGAGGCTGAATCCCAAAAAAAAGAGAGGGAGAGAGAGGTCGATATACTTTTGTCTTACAGTAAATTTAATTTACTGCATTTTTTAATCATTTGTCTCAAGTTTGAACCCATGCCTGAGCTTTTTTTCCATGAACAGGCAAATTAGGTTATCGACAATATGTGCTTTGTTGAAATCAAATTGAAACTGTTGAATATCAGAAGGGTTTTTTCAGAACTGATTTGTAGAACTCATTGAGAACCTCAGACAAGTTCTACCTGTGTGGTTAGCTGTTGACAAAAATTAATTACCTCTAAATCTACTACTACTACTACTACTACTACTTTCGGCTGCTCCTGTTACGGGTCGCCACAGCTGATCATCCGTAATTACCTCTAAATTTTTGCTTACATTTCTTATTCACAGCAATATGCATATTTGTCAGCATCAAGATGGCTTTTTGCACCATTTATTTTGTTTGTATGACTTTGAATTTTACTTTAGGCCCAATCCATAGTTTCACATAGCCTCCATTTGAAACACTATCACTCCAGTACTCGTCATGTTGACATAATGATTTGTTGGACTCGAGATATTTTTTTTACACTTTAAAATACATTTCTAACACATTTTAAGGATGGGACTGATAGTATATGATAGCTAAACTTGAGTGGCACTGCATTTTGAGTATATAAATGGTTGTTAATACTTGTCATGTTTGTAAATCCTAGCGCAAAACAGTTTCATATTTTGTATTAGTCCACATTATCCTTACCAGTCAAACCACTGAAGAACAACACAGTTGAACACTGCAGAACTTGCCTCATCATCATGTTCCTTTGTGCTGTAGTTGCAGTCATTAGACAGACAGACAGCCTTGGCACCCTGTGTCCCCCAAATAATACACTTTCGATCCAATGTCTGGAACGGCCTCCAGTAAGCAGAGATACGTCCATCATATGGAAGTCATCAACATGACTATATGAGGGGCCATGTAGCCCATAATTCATCTTGGATTGCCGACTACATGTACAGTATACTTAAATCTCATACTGTAGGGGAGAACTGGGGCGAAAGTAACACTTTCAGATAAACATCATTTTAAAAGATAACGTTACACACAGAAACTAATAACTAATTTTTGTTGTGATCAACAATTCGTGTATTCTATCAATACCAGCTACTTCTTTTGTACAAATGTGGAACAACATCGGTATAACTGGACTTTGAATGGAAGGTGCACATTGTTACTTTCAACCCCGTCAGTCGGGACGAAAGTAACACATGGGTGGTTCAAAAGTAATGCAATGGTGTAAACTTGAATTGTTTATATTATTCTTGTTTTTATTAAAAATACCTGACGATGTCCATGTTAATATGTAATTCCAGACATATTATGTCCTTTATCTTAATAAAAATTACTAAATTTCATTTCTAGAACATAGTGCCAAACAATCAATGATGCCTTAACAGTTAACAGTGTTAACAGTATTTGCTGTATTACTAACAAATTCTCTTTTTTTATTCATTGTGACATACACGTTTTAACAAATGCTGTAACACACAGTGTGACCGCATCAGCGACAAGACGAAAGAAACACTCGTTGTTACTTTTGTCCCAACAATGACTCCTGACAGTTGGACGGCATTGGTCAGGAGGTAGAGCGGGTTGTCTAGTAATCGGGAGGTCGCTGGTTCGATCCCCAGCTCCTGCGGAGAGTGTGTCGAAGTGTCCTTGAACAAGACATTGAACCCTTAACTACTCCTGATGAGCAAGTTGGCACCTTGCATGGCAGCCTCCACCATCAGTGTGTGAATGGGTGAATGTGAGGCATACACTGTAAAGTGCTTAGAGTGGCTGTTAGACTAGAAAAGCGCTATATAAATGCAGTACATTTACCATTTTACTCACTTCTATACTGGAAAAATCTGATATGGCGATCTTCAGGATGTGTTAAAGTACTAAGTAATCTGTCAAATGATCATGACCATGACACATGAAACAATAAACACAACTTGTCATTCAAAAAAATACTGCTTGAGTGAAATTACTTACCATGTTTTTTTTGGGTTTAACTGCAAGAGAATGACGTATCTATGTGATGTTTCGCAGTTCTATTAAGTGTTGCATGCATACGTGCTGATGCAGTTAGGCATATCGGACATGTATGAGCCCGGAGAAAATCGCCATGTTACTTTCGTCCCATGTTTCTTTCGATCCGGTTCTTCCATACATGTATAATTTAAAAATTTTAATGTACGGGCATCTGGGTAGCTTGGCGGTCTATACCATTGCCTACCAACACGGGGATCACCGGTTCGAGTCCCCGTGTTACCTCCGGCTTGGTCAGGCTTCCCCTACAGATGGCCGTGTCTGAGGGTGGGAAGCTGGATGTGGGTATGTTTCCTGGTCGTTGTACTAGCGCCTCCTCTGGTCGGTCAAGGGCACCTGTTCGGGCGGGGAGGGAATTGGGGGGAATAGCGTGAGCCTCCCACGTGCTACGTCCCCCTGGCGACTCCTTACTGTCAGGTGAAAAAACGAGGCTGGTGACTCCACATGTATTGGAGGAGGCATGTGGTTGTCTGCAGCCTTCCCCGGATTGGCAGAGGGGGTGGAGCAGAGATTGGGACGGCTCGGAAGAGCGGGGTAATTGGCTAAGTTCAAGTGGGGGGAAAATAGGGGGGACAAAAAGCCAATAAATAATCGTACATATACTGGCACCTTTATTTTCACTTTTACTTGCATAAATTAATACTTTCACATATGCTATAGTTACTCACATACATAATGCATATATATTTTCACTTGCACATAGACCATGTTCCATCACATACATATGTTTGTTTCAACTCTCACATACATAAAAAAATTGTACTAGCATACATATTGTAGCATTCACCGCTATTAAAAAAAAACCACTTCGAAACTTACAACTGAGCATTGCTTTATTCACAGCAGTTGTCGGCAACAGCCATGCCATACACACTGCCATTAAACCCGACTCACAAGTTGTCTCTCTCTCCATAGACCTGACCTACTAACCCTTGACTTGGCAACAGTGTACCACCCCCCTGGAACTGCAAAATGTCTCTTCCAACTATATACAACGAACACTTATGTTACTTATGTAACAAACCCTGGTGAACCTGAACAAGCTACACTCCCCCCCCCCCCCCCAATTAAAGTCCATGACCCCGAGGACAAAGTTTCTAAACCTCAGAGGAGTTCTTCACTGCCCCCTTGGTCACCCTTTAGGCATTCTGTCCCCTGGTCGGTCCTCCCCTAGCTCTGGTTGGGGGTTGCCTCATCCTCAAGCAGGTGAGCTGGGCACTGGGGCAGCAGATTGGGTCCCGCTTATTTTGTCATCAGGGCTGGCTGCTACAACCCCCCCCCCCTTCCACAGATGTCACAGCAAGAAACACGGGTGTTCTCTCCACCCCTCCAGTCATCTGAGGCATTGTAGAGCCCCTGCATGGTGCCAGCCAGTCATTGTGTAGTGCCACTTTGTGTCCCTATAGATTTGTAGCCAATAGACAACCTCTCCTAGCTGCTGCAAGACCAGGCGAGGCCCCACCCAGTGGCTGTCCAGTTTAGGACACCTGCCCTTCTTCTGGGTTGAGATGTACGTAGACCCAAACTAGCTCCCTGGCTGCAAAGTATTGCCCCCTGGCATGGAGGTCAAAATTCCTTTTCTGCCACACCTTTGCACTCTGCAGTTGCCTCCGGGCGTATATATGTGCAGTGTCCAAATGGTCCTGAATCTGCCTGGCATAGCTCGGAACCTGCAGGGGCAGATAGTATGTTCAGGGCCCGTCCAAAGGCCAGTGCTGCAGTGGTCCTCATTTCCCTGCCCAACATGAGTAGGGCTGGTGTGCATGAAGTGGAGTCCTGGACTGCAGAGTGGCACACCATCAAGACCAGGGGTAAGTGCATATCCCAGTCGAGCTGATAGGTGGATGTTCGATAGCTAACTGTTCAGTTAGGATGCAGTTAAACCACTCCACTTACCCGTCACTCTGGGGGTGAAGGGGTTTTTTGCGAGTCTTAGTGATTCCAAGCTGCTCACACATGGTGGAGAAAACTCTGGATTCAAAATTTACCCCCTGGTCACTATGGGTGGACTCTGGGACCCCCCCAACCTGCTAAACATCCCTTCAACCAGGGCATTAACCCTCGACCCAGCCACATTGTACCACCTCCCCAGAACTGCAAAACATCTCCCCCAACTATATAATGCTAACACTTATACCTCCCTGGTGAATGTGAACACGCTACAATATGAACTCCACTCTCACATGCATACATTTTTTCTCTCTCACATGTTTAACTTTTCTCTCAAATACACAGAACATATAACAAAGACTTTTACTCAGTAGCTTTCTGTATTGAAGCACACTTCTGTGATATTAGACCCGATACATTCGAAGGCCAGCCCTCAGGCCAAGTTCACTAAGGGGAAGCCACTCCATCACTGTGCAGAGACATACACAGCGTAGACATATTCCTCTCATCTTTATACCATTGCAGCTGGGATGCCAACCGGGCAGCTCTTCCAAACAACCCTGAGGGATTGTGCTGTCACACAACAATTTCCCCTGCAAGTATGTGTGTAACTATCATCTTGTTTTAGCATCTACATTCAATTACACTGTTGCCCATTATTCAGGTAGTTCCACTAAGGTTCACACTTTTTGTTTCCTACACAAACCATGGATGATCTTCTTGCTCATCTCCACATGATATATGCCCCTTTATTATTTGGGTTTGACGGCCAGGTATGGGCCTGATGTTTCAGTGCCATCTCCTTTCCAGGGTAGTAGATTAAGCAAGTTAGTTTTTGCACACTCCTTAGCGAATTCCAACTTCAGTGGCCACCGTCCTGTCATCCAGATGAACCAAAACTTTTTTATTGGATCTGATGATTGTCAGCATCATGCACTTGAACCCTGCATTCAGTTGAACCCTGCAGCTCCACTTCTGCTTACTAAAAATGGCCCACTGGGCACTTGCATTCTGCACCAGGCTCCAAGCAAGTGAGCTGGGCTGCTTACCCATTTAAAGTTTGAGAAAAGTTTGAGATTGTTTCAGCCCCAACAGCTCTAATCATTGACTTTATCAGATAAAACTGCAGCAGTTTGAGCACTAGCTATCCTGAGGGAAACTTTAGAAGAGCCAGCAACAAGATCGATTAGTCTTCTGCCTGTATACCCAGGTTGGATGACCGATTTGTACGTCAGCAAAACTACAAGCCTCCACCACATACATACCTTGTCTTTCTGTGCAATGAACTGGTGCCCTGTTCAGTAAGATGCCTTCCTGCCTTGTGCCCAATGCCTTTTGGGACAAGCATAAAAACAGTAAATGAATAAATGTAATCTAGAGTTTTCTCATGCCCAACCACAGTCTTGCCTGCTAATAATGATGAGCAATTTCACAAGGCTTTCAGATTACAAAACTAATGTAGGCCTAACCAAAATTAGCCTGTACCCATAGGCACTGCCCTATTAATGGTTGACATCTGAAATCCACTGAGATAAGCCCAAGAGGGAGAGGAAAATGTGTATGCGTGTACCTTTTTTTTTTGTAGATTTTTTTGCCTTTTTAATACGTTTTTCCCTTACTTTTAGTTTTAATGTAACTGTATTACATACTTCTTTACATTATTTGTAATCTTTGTTCTAATTCTCTTGTCAGATTTAATGTCTTCTCAAGGAGAGGAGAGCCAACAAACAAGTTATGTTTTGGTCCTTTCATCAAAAAGAAGCCCTTTAAGGGTCAACAGTAAGAGTTAAGGTCAGAGTTGGAGGTAGAGTTAAACATTATTGGTTAGAATTTAATATGTGTCAGTGAAATGCCCTTACAAGAATGGTAATACAGCTGTGTGTGTGTGTGCGTGTGTGTGTGTGTGTGTGTGTGTGTATGCATATTATTTCCACGCTTGGTGGAGGACTGTCTGAGAGGGTTTATTAATATGCTGCCTAATTCACCCCATCACCCCTTTATCTCAGCACCAATGTGACTCTGTCTCTTTCAATTGACCCACACACACATACACATACACACCTCCCCTCTCTCCCCTGTATCTCTCTCTCTCTCTCTCTCTCTCTCTCTCTCTCTCTCTCTCTCTCTCTCTCTCTCTCTCTCTCTCTCTCTCTCTCTCTCTCTCTCTCTCTCTCTCTCTCTCTCTCTGTCTGACACACACATTTCAATCACGATCCACAGACACACATCTTCTGTATTTCCTCTTTCATGCCCATACATACATTTCTCTCTATCTCTCTCCTTCTTTCTGTCCTTCTTTATCGTTCTTACTTTCTCTACCTCCCCTGTCATCCTCTCTGTCTTTCCTTCCCTCTCCTTCCTTTTTTGCAAACGGCAATGAGGAATGAATGTCCTTATCATTTGTGCCAGCATAATGTGCTGATGAAAAATGAAGTGCTCCTTTCATACAGATTAGTCATCGCAGAGGAGACCTCTGGGGAAGAGGGGTGTGTGTGTGTGTGTGTGTGTGTGTGTGCATGCGTGTGTGCATGCATGCATGCGTGCGTGCATATGAGTGACTGTGAAAAAGATAAATCATTTTCCCCCGGGGGGCCTCTGTTTGAGTATGTAATATTTCAGCATACATTAAGTGGAAGGCTAAGATATGTTCGCATGTTCTTTATTAAGACCTTTCACCCATTGTCCTCACTCACTAATGATAAACATGAACCCGAACACTCCCAGTCCATCTTAGCTTGTCTTCACTGTAGTCAACCTTCCGCATTACTGCCAACACACCAGTGCCCTGTTATTTTTCCAAAGAAATTACCTTTTATCTTAGGTTTTGTTTTAAACAACATTGTATAAAGAAGTTTAAGTCATAACAATAGGCCAGTATCACATACAGATGTCTGAATATAATTTTACATTTTGGGCAGGAGAGCTGAGAGGAGAACTATGGGTAACAAGAGGACATTTTTGAGGGCAGATTTTCTACAACTCCTCCTTGAGCCCTTATTTGAATATATGTTATCCACCCAGAGCATGCTCACAATGTCGGCCATCAAGCCTATCATCCTCCTACTTGTGTGTTGTTTTAAAAAGTACTATTGACGGAGGTACTTTTGAATATTTGAATAATTTCATTTCAACATAAGTCATAAAGTGACTCATATCTGAATTTATGTGCTTTTTCGTGAGTTTAAGTGAGGTGAATTAATCAAAGAAGGTTGAATCAGTTCATCTGGATACAACGTTTATTGACAGATACGTTTCATCATTCATCTAAGTGACATCTTCAGTGTAAACTGACTGCAGGTATCCCCGCCCTTATAAAAAATACAGTTGCATAACGACCGAAACCAACGACCAATTTCATATGCAAATATGGGCGTGGCCGTTAACTGGAGTTTCAGTGGCCATGTGTACTCTTCACAGAGGATTTCGGAATGGTTGGAATCACAGTATTGAATTGAATTAAGTTTGATTATGCAGAGTAAAGACAAGGGTAGAGACAATAGCATATTATACCTCACCAATATTGTATCCTAGTATGGACCATTTGGAGTTGACACATCCCCTAACCTCCGTATGTCTTCTCTCTCTCGCAACCTTTTTCACACTCTAGTAAAGATGACCATTCTGAATTACCAGAGTCCCACCACAGGCCTGTTTCCTGTGAAGACCTGCTCCACCTGTAAGGATGCCAAGGTCCGGGACTCACTCTATTGTGCTGCTTGTGCCTGGGCCATGGCTTTGGCTTACAGGTAAGCAAATGGACTGCATTTACTGACCATTCAAAGCACTTTACAATGTATGCTTCACATTCACTCATTCACACACACATTCATACACTGCTGGAGGAGAGTGCTGTCAGGCCAAATTGTGTCCGGGCTGCCAAAATGTGTCCAGGTGACATCATCGCAATGTAATCATGACAGCTCGCATTCCTGACATTCCTCTCGCTGTGATTCGTAGAGTCGTAATATCGCAGGCAAAAGCAGGTTTAATAATGCATTCTTTTTAGCTACATCGTACAATACATGCGCAGGGTCACCTTTTATATTTGACGTGCAATAGTTTATATTAGGATATGTTTTTCGAAAAGCACAAAAAAAAGCATACTTGTAGGCAAAAGTTCATCTACTGGTTGATCACCTTGTTAGCTAGCTAGCAAACTAGCTAGCTAATGTTATGTAGCATGGAGGATATTTTCAATAAAGATGTTCTATAAACCTATTTTCCATTAAAATTAAACATCCAATATTTGCTATTATATGTTTTTTGACATCAATGGCAAGTTAGCTAGGTAGCTAACAACCCAAAAAAAGGGTAATGAATGCGAGCTGTCACATTTGCATTGTGATGACGTCACCCAGACACATTTTGGCAGCCCGGGCACAATTTGGCCTGACAGCGCCACGCAAGGTGCCAGCCTGCTTATTAGGAGCAGTTAAGGGTTCAGTGTCTTGCTCAAGGGACACTTCAACATGCTCTCTGTAGGAGCTGGGGATTGAACCAGCGACCTTCCGATTACTAGATGACCCATTGTATCTCCTGAGCCATGCTGCCCTCTACACCACACACACACCATCTCCACAGGAATAAAAAACACATTTTGAGCTCTTCCCTATATGTTTTCCTTACTACTTTGTTCCAGGCTGTTTTGTTCTGATCCTTACCCACTGCCCCTTTGATTTGATCATCTTGCCTTTGTAACACATAGTGTCTGCCAATTCAAGGAGTTCACAGAGAATTTGAGACAGTATGAAGCCCCAAACCGTTTGAGTCTGTCCCTCACTGACTGCAACCCTCAGTGACTGTGCACCGCAGATGTTGGAAACAAACTAGTTTCTCAAGACTGAAAAAACTGTCTTGTATTGGGGAAATATGGCAGGGGGGAGTTGCAGGCATGGAGAGGAAGAAAAGGAAATGACTGAGAGAACTATTGAGAGCGGCAACACAGATAGAGGGAGATTGATAAATGGAGGAAAAAGATAGAGAGAGAGTGAGACATACAGGCAGAGAAAGGATGAACGAACAGTGGGAGACAGGGAGAAAGCAAGGTAGAGGAATGGAGAATGATATTGAAGGCATAGATGGAGAGCGAGGAAAGCAGGAAGTTCTGGGAGATCATTACAGAGACAGAGCAAGCTGATGCAGAGGTCACAAACACCAAACTGTCATGGCTGTGTTTGAAAATGACATGTTATGACACTGATGAGCTGAATGCACAAGTTTTATCGACTCCAAATACAACTTATGCTTTAACCACAGACTACCTTATCACCATTACACGGGTTCAAATTAACATTGACTTGAGGAAAGTTCTTGCTATAGTAAGCTGTTGCTCTTCGCTCCGGTGTGTCTGGAGTATTTCAGGCCGCAATCTCACTGCAGGAAGAAACATATCATTGGTTAATCAGGAATACCGCTCAGATTTGTCCCAACTGCTAACTCGCTGCTGAGATGCTGCGTGGTGTAGCAGAGACGCTTTAGGCTCTCTGACTCAAGCCGACACACGGACCATACACCACTGTCTCATCAACTGTGACCAAAAGATACTCAACAACTATAAACAGACCTCCAATCTTCTGTTCAATTTTAGAATACTTAAAAAAGGTTGTCTTTATGCACGCTCAATAATCCAGGTAAGAAAATCAAAGAAAGTTGAATCAGTTCATTTGGATACAGCATTTATTTACAAATGCATTTCATCACTCATCAAAGTGACCTCTTCAGTCTAAACTGACTGCAGATATCTCCACCCTTATAAACAACACAGTTGCATAATGAGTGAAACCAACGATCGGTTTCATATGCAAATAGGCGTGACCATTAAATATAGTTTCAATGGAAATGTGTACTATTCGCAGAGGGTTTGAGAATGTTTGCAATCACAGCATTGTAAAATGGCTCTTAGGCTGTACTTAAGATGTACCCCCCACGAAGATGGAACGACCATCCCTGAACCTGGGGGGGGGGGGGGGGGTCCTGTTTAGTACGAGAGGAACTGCAGGTTCAGCATTTGGTGTGTGTGCTTGGCTGAGGAGCCAATGGTGCAAGGCTACCATATGTGGGATTATGACTGGACGCCTTTAAGTCAGAATCCCCCCTAGACATGACAATACCATGGTGCGGCAGCTTTCAGTTGGACCGGGGTAGGCCGCTTCAGTCGGTGAGCAGGGCCATTCATGATGGGGCTTTGATGCGACCGGACAGCGGTCACCCCTCTCTCGACTCACAACACATCTTTGTGGAGAAGCAGGTGCTAAATCACCTGTAGATGACCTGATTCAGAAATGCAGAGACTGCTGTTTGTCTGCAGTTCAAAATTGGATGTCACCTAGCACCTCTTACATTTGACAAAACAGATATGCTGGTCAGTGAAGTTCCTCAGTTAAATAATATAGGTGTTTTTTTTGTTGTTGTTTTTTTATTCTGCCCTTTCTTTTGAGTTACATTTTGGTGCAGCCTTGGTAAAATCACCAAGGCAGATATATCCTATCCATCACTTGTGCTGAGACCCTCATTCTTGTCTTTGTTTCATCCAGACAAGATTATTGTTATGTCCTTTTCTCCAGCCTGCCTCATATACAGCAAGAACCTACAGAAGGGACAGAATATCACTCCTAAAATCTTTACTGAAACTAGTAAATTTGGCTGTCTTAAACCCATTCTAACCTCTCACTGCTCCCTACCCATGCTACAGTCAACTTTAAGGTTCTGCTGGTAATATATGAAATTCTACATGGTCTTGCACTGTTTTATCTATTAGACTTTGTAAAGTCTTATGAACTGTGTCTCAGGCCCTTTGATACCAACATGCAGGCCTCTTGGCCTCTTCTCTATTTCCAGAGCCAAGAAGAATTCAGCAGGTTGCAAAGAATTTTTTTTTTCTTCCTTTGGAATAGTCTTCCTGCTGACGTTAGACAGGCTAGTTCTGAAGTTTCTCTCAGATCTAAACTAAAAACCCACCTGTTCTCACCATCATTTGACTAGTTACCGTTGAGTTGGTCAGCTTTGCTCATGACTTAATACCTCCTCCCTTTTGGTCTCAGGCATAGTGCAAGGTCAAGGTTGTCCTCCTTGTGAGCACTACGCTCTTATGTTCTGGGCCTAGTGTCTAATTTCGGTCTGCCTGCATTGAGTATGAGAGCTCTTTTTTTTCTTTTTTTTTTCCCCATGGCTCTGTGGCACTTGGTTGGTTATGTTACATGGAATGGTACTGCTAGTATTGCAAGTAATACTTCCTGAAATTCTGTTTTTTTTTCTTTTCTTTCTTCTTTCTTTCTTTTTGGAGGATTTTTCTCCTCCAAATTGTGAGAGAAGGTGTTATCCATTGTTATACATCTCCCCGTTTTTGGCTGTTTTAATGTAAATTCCTCTGAAACTGGAACTCCGCTACAAATAAACTTGAGGAACTAACTTGAAGAACGAGAGAGAAAGAGAGAGAGAGAGTGCAAGGGAGGACATATGTTGGAGGAGAGATACAAGGAGTGAGGAAGATTGAGGAAATAAAGAGAAATTAAGGGGAGAGAGAGTACAAGTAGAGTAAAAATAGAGTGTGCTGCAGTGATGTGACCAGCAGCAGCTCCTAGTCATCAGTCATGGGTGCCTCCTATTAGAATTGTAATTTGAATTTAATTAAGATGATTCTCATCTGACAGGCCTGGCTGCAGCTATTACTTACTTCATGATCAGTTGTTTTGTGTGTGTGTGTGTGCGTGCGTGCGCGCGTGCACATGTGTACGTGCACATTTATGTGTTTACATGTCTGTCTGGCATGCCTCTGTCCTTTCTATGTGCCTGTAATATGTCAGTATGTGTCTTTGTGTTAATTTATGTGCATGTCTATATGTGGTTTAGTTGGGAGATTAGTAGCTAAGATAAGTTGCACTTTTATTAATCCCCATGAAGAAATTCATCCTCTGCATTTAATCCATGCCAACACACACTCGAAGTAGTGGGCAGCTGCTGTGCAGCACTCGAGAACCCACTCCAGTTCTTCTTTCTATTGCCTTGCTCAGGGGCACAGACAGGAGTATTAACCCGAACATGCATGTCTTTTTGATGGTGGGAGGAAACCCAAGCACCCGGCAGAAACCCACATAGCTAGAACTGTTTCTACAAGAAAGAATCCAATACAATAGGCTTAATCCATGACCTTGCCCAGTAACTATGTTGTTAATGTCAATGCAAACACATTCCACTCTAACGGAACTTAAAATTAGATGGTTCATATTTTATTTGCAAATAATTTTATTCATAATGTCGATGGTTGCAGACAATCCATAATCACGGGGGAAAAGCCTGAGAAATTGTTTTTAAAACATTTTTCTTGTGATTGCCTTACATTTGCCATTTATTGAATTTTCAGGCTACAAAACACCATAAACTGTTTTGCCCAAGTGGGATGCTCAGCGAAGTTTAGAAAGGATGGCTGCTTTGGTCACTGTGACATTTTAAAAACATCTGCTCTTATCCATACATGGATGTTTAATCCTTGACAAAAAATGTTATTCATGCTTGTGATTACTTTTTTTATGAAAGTTGAGCATGCTGCTCATTGTTGATGTCTGACAATGACAGCTTTGTGGAGAACTCTGAAAGAAGTCTTTTGATTGCCGATCAAAAGTGTGTCGTCCAGTCGATAATTTTGATGTGGAAGGTCACGACTAAAAGATGGGTGTGTTTAATGCTCTTTGTACAACTTAAGTTTAAACGAAGTTCCGCCTCAGTGGCCTGGCTGTCCCACGTCAATACCCAGAGTCATTATTACTTTCACCTTTGTTGTAGACCCTGAAATCCATCAGAGCCCTCCAGAGCTGCGCTGACTTTCTCCCTGGCTGCTTCATCCACATTTGACTTTACAGTCACTTAAATATCTTTCAAATTGGAAAGGTGGTCAAAGGATTGATACAGACTGACAGATCATTTTATTTGAGTGCATTTATCTGGAAATATTGTAGAATAGGGTTTTGTTCTAAACTGGCTTGTGTCGCATGCTCCTGCAGAGCTACAAGCCATTAATATAGCTCTGTTGTTAAGTTATATTTCAGAAACTATACAAAACAGAGTCATCTGTTAAGGATGAAATAATCTGCAGCTTTTAATGAGGAATACTATTGCAAATAACAGTGTTTGTGGATTAAGGGGGTTTTGGGGGGTAACACCTGTCACATGTCCAGTGACTAATCAGTATAGATGAATTAGCAGCATGGCATAAGCTGCCTAGCTGTCGAAAAGTTGCTGGTTTAAGTAACCAATGGGGGCGTCCGGGCAACGTGGCAGTCTATTCTGTTGCCTACCAACACGGGGATCGCCTGTTCGAATCCCCGTGTTACCTCCAGCTTGCCCGGCCGTCCCTACAGACACAACTGACCGTGTCTACAGGTGGGAAGCTAGATATGGGTATGTGTCCTGGTCACTGCACTAGTGCCTCCTCTGGTCGGCCGGGGCACCTGTTTGCATGATCCTCCCACGTGCTATGTCCCCCTGGTGAAACTCCTCATTGTCAGGTGAAAAGAAGTGGCTGGTAACTTCACACGTATCGGAGGAGGCATGTTATAGTCTGCAGCCCTCCCCGGAACAGCAGAGGGGGTGGAGCAGCAATCTGGACGGCTTGGAAGAGTGGGGTAACTGGCCAAGTACAATTAGGGAGAAAAAGGGTGGGGGTAACCAATACTGACAAAGTGCCTTTAAGCAGAGGTAAGATAATTGTCATGTATACTATACGTGTACCAACATGCTTTAGATGCCAGTTCTGGAAGCTCTACCAAGCTTCAGTTTAAAAAAAGGAAAGGTCTTACTCACAGGCGGAAGTTCCTTAAAATGACATGTCCATTTAGGCCTATGTTGTCCTGTAAAAGAAACCATGAAGTTGAAAGCACTGTAAATATCAATTTGTGGTGTGTTTCATTGATTTTGTTTGTTTGTTCACTGTTTTGTTCAGACGTATTGATGACGACATGGGGCGGACCCACGAGTTGGAGCACTCTGCCATCAAGTGCATGAGAGGGATCCTGTACTGCTACATGAGACAGGCTGACAAGGTGGGTGGACGTCCTGACAGGCTTTGGCTTTCACAGCAGCTCTTGCAAAGCATGCTGCAGTCGAGTTGGGTCCAAACAAAGCCTTTTCAGAGTTGGAGTGACTACCGTGCCTGTTTTGCCTTTCAGATCACAATAAATATCAGCAGGGGCCAGTTGCTTTATTCCCAAATGTTTAATTTGCTACTGAATCTGTTTGCTGCCAAAGGCTTCTTTCTCCCCTTTAAAACAATTTATTATTCTGTTTTTAATGGAAACCCTTACGTGGAGATTATGAATGGCAAAACAAAAGCTAAAATTGTCATGCAGTGGACCCAACGTGGACACACATTTATGCTGTTTCTTTTTTAACCTCAGGTCTAACATCTCATAACACCACACAGACCGGGATACCAATTGTTGTATACAGTTTCTGCCTTTGTAAACTGTTTTGTTTCATCTCGTCTTGACCTTGACAACCTAATTTAAGGGATGGCTTCTCTGTGTCTTAATTACAAGAAAGCATTTACACAATTAATTACACAGAGCAGTTCTCATTATGGCCCAGTCTCTGCCGCTTGCAGGGAACATGGTGTTTTTAATGGAAGCTTGACACAGGGCCACTACCGGGCAAATAACACCGAGCAAACCGAGCACCCATCGGCCACACTCTTTGCAAATGATATTAATTTGGTGTAAAGGAACCATGGAATTTTCCAGTGCATCAAAATGTGAGTCGTTATCGAGCTTTTCTTGAGTTTTGTTGAAGTGGAATTGTGAAAGTGAAGCGATGAGTATTGGCTCGTCTGGTAATGATTGACTGACTGTGTGCATTAAACCCTCTCATGATAGTCCAGAATAAAAGAAACAGGAATTGAGAGATGCTGCTGAGACAGATTTCCCTTAGCATTTGCTTTTGTTGTGCTTAGAAAAAAAAGGGTATCATTCTTTTTAGTTAGTCCAAAAACTTATCTTTTTATCGTTGTGATGGAGTCTTTTTCATGCTGTCTTTTCTTTCCATTTTTTTTGTAATTTTTTGTGAGAAACATCTATTGTTGCTATTATCCTATCATTTTGTATCTCATTTCCCATTCTTTCACTCTCTGTTAGAATCAATCTTCCTTAATCTTTGACGGATTTTTTTAATGTTGCAATTTGATCCCCTCATCGAGAAGAAATAAAACAAAATTTGTTTATTTTTTTTACTCTGCACCCAAAAGTAAAGCAAAAAAAAGGAATCGTTTACACGGTTGGTTCGAATCCCCGTCTTACTTCCGGCTTGGTCAGGTGTCCCTACAGAAACAATTGGCCGTGTGTGCGGGTGGGATGCCGGATATGTGTATGTGTCCTGGTCGCTGCACTAGCACCTCCTTTGGTCATTTGGGGCGTCTGTTCCGGGGGGAGGGGGAACTGGGGAGAATAGCGTAATCATCCCATGTGCTACGTCCCCCTAGTGAACCTCTTCACTGTCAGGTAAAAAGAAGAAGCTGGTGACTCCACATGTATCAGAGGAGGCATGTGGTAGTCTGCAGCCCTCCCCGAATCGACAGAGGGAGTGGAGCAGAGACCAGGACGGCTCAGAAGAGTGGGGTTATCGGCCGGGTATAATTGGAAGAAAAACGGGAGAAAATTTTAAAAAAAGAAAAAAAGAAATAGTTTGACTATCTGATGCGAGGGTCTAAGGACAGAATGTTGTATTGCTTTAAAAGCCCCTGAGGCAAATTTGTAATTTATGATTTTGGGCTACACAAATAACGTTGACCTGACTTGACTTGAGTACTAGACCAGACATCTACTTCTGTTGAATATTAAAGAAAGAATCAAAGGTAGTGTTAATATTTGATAGATGCAGGATAAATACATAAAGGCAGATCCCTAATATGAAAACCACAGCAGGAATTGGAGCATGGCAGTCTTAGGCTAGTTCAAACCTTAATATTGCATTGCACTACTTGAAACAATAAGGAAGATCTCAAAATATCCCTTGTGTAAAACCAGATTTAGAGCAGCCTTTCAGCCAAAGTAGGCTTAAAATGTAAACAGCAACATCTATTGTTAGCTGCTGCCAGAACAAACTCTCTCTCTATCTTTATCTCTCTCTCTCTTTTCAATTTCTCCTCTGCAGCACATGCACTTGCAATAGTACAATTGGAAGTACAACAGAGTACAGTATAACTAAGATGGTGGGTCTCCAACGGGACCTGACAAGGAGGAAGAGAGCGAGTGAATTTATGCAGAAAGAGAGCAAGAAGAAGGGTAAAGATAGAAGAGAGAGTGCAAGAGAACAAGGGGAGACATGAAATGGTGTATCAGCAAATAAGGGATGGACATCCAGGTGAATGGCAGGGGATTGGGGAAAGCAGAGAGAAAACAGTTGGATAGCAAAGTAAAGACAATAGAAACAAATGGGATGAAAATGGGAAATGAGACAAGGGACCAATTATTTTTAACTGCATGGCAGAGCCAGGGGACCAGCAGTGATTTGGTTCACAGTCAAACTGTGCAGCAGTATTGCATGTCAGTACTAATATGGGGTTTAGGGTGTGTGTGTGTGTGTGTCCTCTATATCTGAACCTTGTCTGTTTCAGAGCAATGGAAGATTGCTTAACTATACAGTATCTGTCTAAGCTCCAGCTGATTGGTCCCACAGCGTCATGTGTTACATACCAAATGATGGCTAGATTACAGTGTATTTTATTATTCCACACAGAATAAAGCACACATGGAGACTCTTTAACTTAATTCAGTCTAATTCAGTCTGGATTTTTGGGGACGGCACAAAGCCTCGTTTATGAACAGGCCATAGGTTTTGAGAGATAAACAGAAAGGCATTCTGCACTTGCTCTCTTTAGACTTTAAGTGTATGCACATGAATATCACTGTATTCTCTTGGATGTGTGTTGTATGTGAATGAGTGTGTTCATGCCTTTTTTTTCCCCTCCTGCTTTTTTGAATGCTGCATTTCTTCCCATAGCCCTCATTCCTGTGTGACAAGCAACCAGGCCAATAGATTAGGAGGCCAGTGAGTAGAATATACATGTTTAATGTTCTGACTCACCGGTCTCATTCCAGTCCTCCTTCTCTTTCTCACTCTGCCTCTCTGTCTGTCCGTCTCTCTCGATATATTACTCCCCTTCCTCTAAATCTCCAACACCTCTGCCTCACTTTCTCTTTCCCTATTCCCCTCATCCCTCCTGCATATCTTTCTCTGTCTTTATCTTTTTTCCCCTCACTCTGTCCTTCACGTTCGACCTCTATCTCTTTTGTTTTCCTCCCAGGTGGAGCAGTTTAAGCAGGACCCCAGCCCCTCCAAGTGTCTGCACTCGATGTTCAATGTGGACACAGGCGATGAGGTGCACTCCTACAATGACTACAGCCACCTACAGGTGGGCCATCAGTGGAATGAGTCTAAAAATATAACCGCATTAAGGACTGATTGGAGAAACAAATGAACCACGAAACTGACCAATTAATGGATAAATGATTCAGACAATCCATCTCTCTGATAGTTTGTGAATCTAATTTATTGTCTTCTCTCAGAGTTCTTTCAGAAACATGTTTTTGAAATTATTATACAGTGTGTACATGATAGGTAGGAAATACTCTGTCATTGTCTTAGTATAGTTTTGTCTCTTTATTTATTATCTGCTTGTTATGATGGTAGAACAGGAATGCCAGTTTCTCTTTGCATTGCGTTAATTTTACAATAATTAATTTCAGGTAAGTCTACTATTAAGGTCGTCCAATTCCAGTAGTGTTCAACTATGTGCCATTAAGAGCCCTATATATGCAGGTCATCATTCCAACTGAACACTAAAACTGCATTTCTTCCCTGTCCAGATTGATGCAGTGTCTCTCTTCCTACTGTACTTGGTGGAGATGATCTGCTCTGGTCTACAGATCATTTACAACACTGACGAGGTAACATCCATTAGGCCTAAATACAGTCGAAGTACTGTTGAGCCTTATGCCATCTCAGTTAATTACAGTTTCGCAGTACTCTTGAAAAGCTGTTCATTACATACCTTTCTGATCAATGAGGGCACATGTCTTAAAACGGTAAATTCTTGTTTGTGTAACATGTGCATGTCACCCTTAATTCTTTTTGAACGCAGTCCAGCCAAACTTGAGATCCTACTGATGAGAGCTAATTTTGAAGTCCCCCTTTTTTTTTCTCCTCAACACACAGAGTCTGTAAGGATTCGGCTGATTCTTTTGTACATTTTAGTACTCCCTCAAAAACACAATGCTTCCGTTGCCTACCAACATGGGGCTCGCCGGTTCGAATCCCTGTGTTACTTCCGGCCTGGTCGGGAGTCCCTACAGACACAATTGGCAATGCCTGCAGGCAGGAAGCCATATGTGGGTATGTGTTCTAGTTGCTGCACTAGCGCCTCCTCATGTCAGTTTGGGGCACCTGTTTGGGGGGGAGGGGGAACTGGGGGGGAATAGCATGATCCTCCCACGCGCTACGTCCCCCTGGTGAAACTCCTCACTGTCAGGTGAAAAGAAGCGGCTGGCGACTCCATATGTATCGAATTAAGCATGTGGTAGTCTGTAGTCCTCCCTGGATAGCCAGAGGGGGTGGAGCAGTGACCGGGACGGCTCGGTAGACTGGGGTGCCAAGTACAATTGGGGAGGAAAAGGAGGGGAAAGCCAAACATTTAAAAAAAAAAAAGATAATACAGGAATGCTATAAAATCATATAAAAAAGCAGTTGAATAAATGAATATATCTGAATATATAACTTGTATATGAATAAAAAAATATATACCAACTGACTGTCCCGCAGGTCTTGTCTGAGATCTAATTGACAAATGCGGGTGCGAAGACGGCTGCTGAGGCTGGCTGAATGGATCCGTATACTGCAAAACTGAGCTAGCTAGGGTTCCCTCCAAGGGTTCCTCTCAAATTTTATTAATTTGTCAAGTCTTTCCTTTTCCCTGGTGCTTTTATGTATCGGATGTAATAAAAGAACAAGGCAATGCGGCTGTTAAGTTTATACACTTTCCTTTTTTCATCATTGAGCCCTAAGGAGCCATTTGAACTTCATTAAATATATTGGTTAGTTTTTATAGTCTGCTCATTCTTGGCTGTACTTACAGTTGTGGAGGGGTGAAATTTGTGCCGGCGGTAAAATAAACCCTTTTTGTTTACGAGCTTCAGCTTATCTTCAATATAATAAGGACATTGTAACACATTATGCCACTAACCAATTACAGAACTCACACTGTTTACAGAGAACTCTCCCTAATAACATATTTTTCCCATCCCTTACTCCAAACAGCAAACAAACCTCCAGTGTAGATTTTTTTTTTTAATGAGGGCACCCCTGCTTGCATGGCACTTTTCTCAATTTGCATGTTTAAACTCTACTAATTGGATTGCATAATGTACATTAAAAGGCATTAAAGCCGTGTGTGTTCCAATATCCCTTTGTTATTGGGCCTCAGAACCATTGACGAGGTAATAGGACATTTAATATACATATTTGTCGCTGCTATGTAAAATACAGCTTTTCAAGTAAACCCATTATTCCGCCGTTGGCTATTAGTCGGTTATCAGCTGTTACTGTCTGTGAAGTCCACCAGAGGCTTTCTGTTGCCTTGTGAAACTGCAGCGTAGTCGTTTTACAGAAGGGAAAACGAGCTGCTGCTAAGACTGAGACCTCAACGCTAAATATGATTTTATATCAACCTCCTTGTAAGAATTTCTTTCACTCACATGCAGCATGAAATGCTGTGTCCCTCCAGTGTGTGTGTGTGTGTGTGTGTGACTTTTACATGGGAGTGGTGACATACGAGTAAACAATTCTCCACATGCACCTGTAAACTTATGGAATAAAAAGATATGTAAATCCATAAATAGATAAATAAGTAAATGAAAGGGAACTTGGCCAAGATAGTGGGTTAGTGGCAGAGAGACAGAGAGGCTCCTTTGGCCGGTGGGCAGTAACATTCATTAAGATACCATTAAGATACTATAAAGCTCCCCTCGTTAATCTCTTTCCTCATAAAACCCCAACTTGGAGACCCAGCACCTACCTGTCTATTTTTAAACAGTCCACCCTCCTTACCACACTGGCCTATTTAAACACAACACAAGCTCTATATCTCTCTACCTCTGTCTCTCTCTCTCTCTGTTTTAATCTCCACATCTTTGTGTGTCGTCCCCTTTCTCTTTCCCCCTGTCTGCTGCATGGTCATATTAGATTAAATCTCAAATCATTCACACGCGTACCCACACACACACACACACAGACACACACACACACACACACACACACACAATTAAGCCTCTAAGCCATCAAACATTATATGTCTGTCCCCTTTACTTTCCCGGGCGATTGATTTTGACTTGTCTCTCAGATACAGTCCCTTCTCCATAGCCCATGAGGCCAGATGAAAGACATTACAAAAATAAATAAATAAATAAATAATCGAAAAAAAAGGCCTCAATATTTTAATGTTATGTGTTTAGATAATGTCTTCAGATATAAGCTGATGAGTTTTGCAATGCCTGTCATGGAGGGTTGATATGTTGATAATTAGAATTTGGTCATTAATGGGTATGTTACTTATATATCCTTTGAGCGCTATGACATGAGTAGTTGATTGAGAAATGTAACTATTGATAATAACTACCATGCTCCACTGCCCCATGTACATTGTATGTTGCGCGGGGGTAAGGTTCATCTCGAGGACTAATTAGGAATCAGATTTCTCACTGACTCTGCTAACCTATAATATTAGTGAGATAATTGCAAAACTTACTACAGGTCAGCATCGAAGGTCACAATCCACATTGGCCGATCTGTGTGTGTGTGGGGGGGGTTCTACAACTCTCTCTCTCTCTCTCTCTCTCTCTCTCTCTCTCTCTCTCTCTCTCTCTCTCTCTCTCTCTCTCTCTCTCTCTCTCTCTCTCTCTCTCTCTCGGTTCTGTATTTGTTTTCCCCTCTAGCAATACTTATGTGAATTTGAAATTGTAAATAAGAAAAGCCTAATGGGAATGCCAAAATATGGAAGAAGCTCCTAAATATAACAAAAATGTTAATGGTCGCTTGGTGGGGAAAAAATAATCTTGTTGATAAAGAGATCATTCAATAAAAGGGGTGGAATGGAATTTGACGAATGTCTTGAGTGGGAAGTAAATTGGCACTAAAATGTCAACTCTTCTCCAATTGGTCCCTTAGTCTTTGCAAAGGGAGATAGTTTAATCACTTTGAAAAACGGCTGGTTGAAATGCAAGGTATTTTGCATTTCAGTTTTTAAGATTTTAACTTTTTCAGCTTTTTAAAAAGTTTGCTCCAAATTCACTTAAAGAGGTAGTAAACTGTTGTTTTATGTCTTTTGAGCTGAAAATATGTTGGTATCACCCAAGGGTGGTAGAGCTGATTGCCCTCATTATACATGTGACAATAAAGAGACCACATCACACAGTGAGAAAATCTATGCTTTTTTCTTTCTCATGGGGAAAATGCACATTACAATCAACCCCCTCTGAATTATGTATGTGAAATGAGGGCATTAAAGAAACAGAGAACCATATTACATCAGTGATACATATGCAGTTCAGAGCATAAGACCAATAAATGTGAGGTGAACAGAATGAAGACACGCCAGCATTAGCCAAATATACTCTTTTGTATAGACTTATGAGAAGCTGGGACAAGGTGTTCTACTTCAACACTACCCCCCCGCCCCACCTACACACACACACACACACCCACACACCACCACCACCGTCACTGTCCTCTTTATGTATACCCCTTTTTCCCCCCGTTTTTGAAATATAAGTGGACAGAGAGAGTTTACAAATGAGTGCTTAGTTACTCTTTAACATTTGGATGAAAAAATATCTAGGTGTAATGGATAAAGGCTTAGGATAAGCAATAGCTTTACTTTGTGAAATTTTGCTCTGATTGCAGGTATCTTTCATCCAGAACCTGGTTTTCTGTGTGGAGAGGGCCTACAGGGTGCCCGACTTTGGCATGTGGGAGAGAGGCAGCAAGTATAACAATGGCAGCACCGAGCTGCACTCCAGGTCTGCAAAGAGGCTGGCAAGATACACATATACCCATGCACATTAACTCACACATACACACAAAGGCATGCGCACTCGCACACACTCACAAGACACAAACATGTCTTTAGTTTTAGTTCAGCTGGTAGTGAAAATGTATTGGTACATTTCAATGAATTGATTGACAGTTGCTCTTAACTCATCCCTATTCTGTATACCAGTGAAAGTGTATGTGGGTCTGTAAAGTTTTCCCTGTTTATGTTGCCTCTGGTTGAGTCATATTGTGATTCTGATTCTGATTTACATAACTGTTACATAAATTGTTGGAAATATCTACCTGCCATTGTATCATATTTATACCCATGCCTGCTTTAGTGATAAATACAGTGGTGCAGTGCTTACACTGCTGCCTCACAGCAAGAAGGTCGTGGGTTCGAATCCCATGTGGGGTGGTGTTGGCACTGGGGGAGTTTGCATGTTCTCTGCAGCCACAGCCCAACACAGCTCCCCCTGCAGGCCAAAAAGTTCCCAAACAAGCGCAACTTTCTCACCATGCATTACATCCATTTGAAAATGTTTGCCCAAGTTACATTTTCTGCTATTTTACATAATATTTTTTACACATTCATCTCAGTAAAGGAGATAACTGCATCATTCAGGGGGGATAACATGTTAACTGTTGCCTTTTTAATACTTTTGTTGTTGGTGTACGTACATAAGACAATCACTAACCCAGAAATAATGAAAGCTTTGTAGTTGCTCATTGTAATAGTTACTGTCAGGTAGGACTTTTTTTTCTGGGAGAAAGGTAACATTCAGAAACAGGTAGCATCCTTTTCTGCTTGTAGTAATTGTGAAAGACCTTTACCAATAGATCCAACTACTTCAATTTAAACCCAGATTCAACCATGTTTTAATTGTTTGCTGGTGGGGAAGGTGTGGGTGTCCTTTAACTCTTGCTGGTACCCTTCTGTCACAAATCACTCCTGACCCTCTTCTCCACCCACTCCACCCTGCCTGCACTCTCTTCTTCACCTCTCTTCTGCACCCCCCATTACTTTGGACAGTTGACCCCAAGTATTTAAACTCATATACCTTCATCACCTCCACTCCTTGCACCATTACTTACCATTGCACCATTATTCACCATTGTCACACTTCCCTCCTACATATCCTGCACCACTCCTACATCCTTCTATGCAACTCCTGTCTTCCTCATACAATACCACACCTTCTTTCTCGGCACCCTGTCATATGCTTTCTCTAAATCTACAAAGACACAATGTAACTCCTTCTGGCCTTCTCTATACTTCTCCATCAACATTCTCAAAGCAAGCGTTGCATCTGTGGTGCTCTTTTGTGGCAAGAAACCATACTGCTGTTTGCTAATCGTCACCTCTCCTCCTAACCTAGCTTCTATTACTCTTTCCCATGTGGCCGATCAACTTTATACCTCTGTAGTTGCTACAGTTCTGCACATCACCCTTGTTCTTGAAAATCAGTACCAGGATTCTTCTTCTCCACTCCTCGGGTATCCTCTCACTTTCCAAGATTGTGTTAAACAATCTAGTTAAAACCCCCACTGCCATCTCTCCTAAACATCTCCATGCCTCCACAGGTATGTCATCAGGACCAACTGCCTTTCCACTCTTCATCCTCGTCATAACTTCCCTCACTTCTTCCTTGCTAATCCACTGCACTTCCTGATTCACTATCCCTACATCATCCAACCTTCTGTCGCTTTCATTTTCTCCATTCATCAGCCCCTCAAAGTATTCCTTCCACCTTCTCAGCACACGCTCCTCACTTGTAAGCACATTTCCATCTCTATCCTTGATCGCCCTAACTTGCTACACATCCTTCCCAGCTCGGTCCCTCTGTTTAGCCAATATGTGCAAGTCCTTTTCTCCTTCCTTAGTGTCTAACTTCTCATACAACTCACTATACGCCTTTTCCTTTGTCTTTGCCACCTCTCTCTTCGATTTACGCTGCATCTCCTTGTACTCCAGTCGACTTTCTTCATCTCTCTGACTATCTCACTTCTTCTTTGCCAACATCTTCCTCTGTATAATTTGTTGTGCTTCCTCATTCCACCACCAAGTCTCCTTGTCTTTCTTTGTCTGTCCTGATGACACATCAAGTACCTTCCTAGCTGTCTCCCTCACTATTTCTGCAGAGGTTGCCCATCCATACGGCAACTCTTCACTACCACCCAGTGCCTGTCTTAATTCCTCCCTGAACTCCACACAACAGTCTCCCTTCTTCAACTCCCACCATTTCCAAAGTCATCCTACAGACCACCATCCGATGCTGCCTAGCTGCGTTCTCCCCTGTCACCACCTTGCAATCTCCAATCCCTTTTAGATCGCACCTTCTACATAAGATATAGTCCACCTGTGTGCACTTTCCTCCACTCTTGTACGTCACCCTGTGTTCCTCCCTCTTCTTGAAATATGTATTCACCACAGCCATTTCCATCCTTTTCGCAAAATTGACCACCATCTGTCCTTCCACATTTCTCTCCTTGACACCATACCTACCCATCACCTCCTCTTCACCTCTGTTCGCTCCAATCGCCACTCTCTCCTCCTTGGATACACTCTCCACCACGTCATCCAACTCACTCCAGAATTCTTCTTTCTCTTCCATCTCACACCCAACTTGCGGGGCATATGTGCTGATAACATTCATCCATACACCTTCGATTTCCAGCTTCATACTCATCACTCTGTCCAACACGCTCTTCACCTCCAGCACACTGTTGACATAGTCTTCCTTCAGAATTACCCCTACCCCATTTCTCCCCGCACTCGCACCATGATAGAAAAGTTTGAACCCACCTCGGATACTCCTGGTCTTACTCCCCTTCCACCTGGTCTCTTGCACACACAGTCTGCCTACCTACTTTTCTTCTTTCCATCATATCAGCCAGCTCTCTCCCTTTACCAGTCATAGTGCCAACATTCAAAGTTCCAACTCTCACCTCCACACTCCTACCCTTCCTCCTCTCTCGCTGCCTCTGGACATGTATTCCCCCTCTCCCTCTCCTTTGCCCAACAGTAGCATAGTTTCCACCGGCACCCTGCTGGTTAAAAGTACCGGTGGCGGTCGTTGGTAACCCGGGCCTCGACCGATCCAATATGGAAATCTTATTTATGATCCGCATATTTGATTTGGCAAAGATTTTACACCGGATGCCCTTCCTAATGCAACCCTCCCCATTTATCCGGGCTTGGGACCGGCACTAAGAATGCACTGGCTTGTGCATCCTCAGTGGCTGGGTTTGCATCCTCAGTGGCTGGAAAAAAAATGCATCCAGTAAATAAAATTCTGTAACTGGGTGTTGGCCTTCAATGATTTTAGTCCACAGCCTTTCATCTGACACATCTTTCTCTGGAGCTGTCGACAAAACTATTGCAACATACTGCTGTTTTGGTCCTCTTTCCTAATTTCATAGTTCGCCCCATCAAGCCTGTCAGGCATCTTTCTCAGTCTGTCTGTCTCTCGCTCTCTGTCTGTATGTCTGTCTCTCTCTCTCTGTCTTTAAGGCTGACAGCCCCCTATCTCAACACCCTGCAATTTGGTCAGAAAATCAATAACCTTTCTGAAAGCCAACATGTAGCTGTACCTACTGGCTGCTGCTAGCCATTCTGCGAGAGAGAGAGAGTTTGTGCTTTTTGGGGTCTGTTTCTGCAGAGCTTTTTTCCAGGCTGAATTAGCCAGTCGTTCTATGTAGTTTTAGCATTGATTTAGCCTCTGCTAATGGTACTGAACCCGTTTTGATGTGTCAGCAGAACTCCTGAGAGTTATGGCTGACTCTCTCTCTCTCTCTCTCTCTCTCTCTCTCTCTCTCTCTCTCTCTCTCTCTCTCTCTCTCTCTCTCTCTCTCTCTCTCGCTCTCGCTCTCGCTCTCTCTCTCTTCAAGCCTTCAGTGCTTGGTACCCTTATAAGGCAGGAGAACTCCAACCCTTCTCTCTCTCTCTCTCTCTCTCTCTCCATCTCGCTCTTCTGGCTTTTTGCAGAGAGATCTTTGCAGGGGAGAAAGGGAAGCAAAGTGACAGTGAAATTGTCTCAAATTTTGTCTGCGTTGCAATCACAGTAGCCAGCCGGTGTGAAATTCAATAGAAGATTTTTAAAGCGATTCATTATCTTCAGTAGGCCACAATTCAAGAAACCCTCAGCTGTATTGAGCACTTGCAGATAGCGGTTTGAAATCCAAACCCCTCTTGTCTCTGAACACCTTTACATATTCCCATCATGCACACACACAGAGACATTACCAGTGCCTATCATCATTTTCAATCACATTATATGGATGCTTTGGTGCAACAAAACACCTTGATTTACATCAGTCTGTAAAATGTGCATGAATGTCAGTGAGGTTAAATCTATTGTTTATGTTGCAATAATTCTCAGCTTCTCTTATCCCCACAGCTCTGTGGGCATGGCCAAAGCAGCTTTGGAGGCCATCAATGGATTCAACCTCTTTGGAAACCAGGTATTTAAATAATTCACCCCCACACACACATATGTTCCACTCATACCAGTGCAGCACATGTCTGACAAAATGTGAATAAAGGCTAGATTAGAGATGGACAACCCAGTTTCAGTTTTGAAAACCTGCAGAGGCCCATTACATCTTCATACATCAGCGATACCTCAGTGGTTTCACCATGCTACCACCTCCTGCGAAGAATGATTGAATTCACAGCAAGCTGTCGCTGTCTAAATGACTAGAAATCATCCACATCATTAGTGCTGTTGTACTTTGTTTTCCAGAGGAGAGAAGGCAGAGTGCGACCATCAAGAGTTATGTCAAATATGCTTGTATTGCGCTGAGCAGTGCTCATATATTCACTGACTTTGAATAATGTGGGTTTTTTTATTGTTGTATTGGGGGGGGGGGGGGTTGCAGGGGCCGTTTTTTTTCTTCCCCTCTGCCTCCAACAGTCTTCTTTGGTACATCCATTAGCAAATACTTTTGTTTTACTGCCCACATAGAGGAGAGTCTGAAAATGTGGGGCATTCATTATACCTGCTTATTTATTGGAGGTTGAAGTCTCTCACTTACCAAATCTCCAATTATTGTCTTTACCCCCTTTGTCTTTCTGAGGCAACAGTGGATCTAAAATTCTCTGCCTTTGTCACCCCCCCCCCCCCCAATTGTTATGTGATGTTGTTGGAAGAACTTGAGTGTGAAGGAGGGCGGAAGAGGTTTGTCAGGGAGTAGACGTGCAAACCACAAGGTCCCAACTTCTATACATAGCTATGTTATAATTAGTTTAAATGGTCTGATTAAGTGACTTTTTTATCATGTTATTTTGAAAGTCAACAAAGTATTTTAGTTTTTGGAAAGACTTTGACAAAAAATTTCTCCCAAACCTCTCAAAGCCATGCAAGGTAGCAACTTGGAGGCTACTATCAAGAACACTGTAGACACCAACATGCTACAGGCATTAAGAAAGATAGTCAAAGAAGTTATTCAAAAAGAAAACAACAGCCTATGAGAAGAGATCAAATGACCCATCCCTCTGATTAAAATTGCCCTAGATGAATGTTGTGAAAAACTGTGTGATCACGAAGAAGGGCTGAATAATTTGGATTCCCTCTTGGAGGCGACAGAGACACAGTATGCAGTTTAGTAGTGATTATAAAAAAAAAAGATACTGGCGAAAACTGGTGATCTGGAACATAGGGGAAGATGATGCAACTTGCATATCTTAGGAGTACCTGAGGGTCTGGAAAAGGGAAATCCTACACAAATCATTGCCAAACTTGTACACGACATACTTGGGGGTCCTAATGGCTTGGAGGGGCCCATGATCCTGGACATGGCTCATCAGGATGCGGCACAGGTTTCTCATTAGGGGGACCAACCGTGGCCGTTCATCCTTTGAGTTCACTACTTCCAGGAGAAGGAGTGTGGCCAGGCAGCGTGTGGCCAGGCAGAAGGGACGGTTGGAGTTTCAAGGAAAGCAGAGCCTCATCTTCCCAGATTATAGTGTTGACTTAGTAGAGCGACATTCAATAAGGTGAAAGGACTTCTCCAGAAAGAATAGAGGGTCAGGTATGGTCTTCTATATCTAGCTCGTGTCTGGGTCTCCTTCAATGGGCAGATAAAAATGTCCGAAACCCCACAGGCAGCGAAGGACTTCATCATGACCAAGATCCGACCAGTCCTGTTTAAAGGGAAAAAAAAGGTTACAATATACTGTGTAATAACTTGACTAATGTAATCAATCCCCAACAGATTTTTGTTTAACTCTTTAAAGGCCTAACCAACTATTTGGTCGCTTCGTAAATTTCATTCATCTGTCAATACAGTTATAAAGCTTTCAACATAGGCTGGAACTACGGAACTAGTTTGTTTTTATTTTTGTTTTTTTACTTTATTTATAGGATTTTTTTATTTTTCCCAAAAATACACACACAGAACACAAAAATCAAAACACACAACCCCCCCTCCCCTGGACACCAAAAAAAAACAAAAAAACATGCAAGTCAGAGAAAAAAGAAAAGAAAAAGAAACAAACAAACAAAATCATCAACTAAACATGTATGAAAACAAAGGGGCTTTGTTTGTTACAATTGGAACCACTAATAGTCAGACACCTAGTGCTAAGTACATGTATGCACAGTGCTCCATAGCCTTTCGGCTGACATTATAGCCTCTACATGGCAAGTGGTGCATTTCCATTGACAACAAACTGAGGCCATGGGGTTAAAGGGCAGGTCCCAGTGGGGTACGCTCATCTTCTTTCCCCAGGTGGTCTGGGTGAGTTGATATTTAAGTTACCATTGCACAACCGTCTTGAATTATAAATAGGCTGCCCATGTGGGGTGTTGCTGTGGTAGAAACGGGAGCTCTCTAGCATGATGTGATGGTCATTATAAAGTAAATTTGCCTTTTTTTTCTGTTGACTCTCTTTATCGGTGAATTGAGTCATTGATTGAATATATGGATTACAGTTCAGAAAACCTACACTACCGTTCAAAAGTTTGGGATCACCCAAACAATTTTGTGTTTTCCATGAAAAGTCACACTTATTCACCACCATATGTTGTGAAATGAATAGAAAATAGAGTCAAGACATTGACAAGGTTAGAAATAATGATTTGTATTTGAAATAAGATTTTTTTTACATCAAACTTTGCTTTCGTCAAAGAATCCTCCATTTGCAGCAATTACAGCATTGCAGACCTTTGGCATTCTAGCTGTTAATTTGTTGAGGTAATCTGGAGAAATTGCACCCCACGCTTCCAGAAGCAGCTCCCACAAGTTGGATTGGTTGGATGGGCACTTCTTTGAGCAGATTGAGTTTCTGGAGCATCACATTTGTGGGGTCAATTAAACGCTCAAAATGGCCAGAAAAAGAGAACTTTCATCTGAAACTCGACAGTCTATTCTTGTTCTTAGAAATGAAGGCTATTCCATGCGAGAAATTGCTAAGAAATTGAAGATTTCCTACACCGGTGTGTACTACTCCCTTCAGAGGACAGCACAAACAGGCTCTAACCAGAGTAGAAAAAGAAGTGGGAGGCCGCGTTGCACAACTGAGCAAGAAGATACGTACATTAGAGTCTCTAGTTTGAGAAACAGATGCCTCACAGGTCCCCAACTGGCATCTTCATTAAATAGTACCTGTTAGAGCCTGTTTGTGCTGTCCTCTGAAGGGAGTAGTACACACCGGTACTAAGCTGTAATTTCTCCAGATTACCTCAACAAATTAACAGCTAGAATGCCAAAGGTCTGCAATGCTGTAATTGCTGCAAATGGAGGATTCTTTGACGAAAGCAAAGTTTGATGTAAAAAAAATCTTATTTCAAATACAAATCATTATTTCTAACCTTGTCAATGTCTTGACTCTATTTTCTATTCATTTCACAACATATGGTGGTGAATAAGTGTGACTTTTCATGGAAAACACAAAATTGTTTGGGTGATCCCAAACTTTTGAACGGTAGTGTACTTGTTAAAGGGACAATGTTTGAGATTAGGAGTGTGTATTGTGATCTCAGCAAAAGCTAGCAAGCTTTGGGAATCTTGTGTTTTTTTCTTTAGAGGGTAACACTGAGTATAATGGGGAGGCTGGGTTGATGTTTTTGCTTTTTGTGTTTGTTTTTTATCTTTATTTATTTTGTCTTGTTTAAATATATTAAGGTTGACTGTACTTACATGGTTAATTCAAATGTGTCAAAAAATGTATAAATATGATTCTTCATATCACCCCTTCTACGAATTTAAATGATGATACCTACACCCTCAACTTTAGAAATAAATGGTTGCTATATTAACTTTATCAGCTGGAATGTTAGGGAACTTAACCACCCAATCAAATGTAATAATGTATTCTCCCATCTTTTGCACCTCAAAGTACACATCACATTTCTTAAAGAAACTACTACTACTACTACTACGATTACTACTGCTACGATTACTACTATTACTACTGCTCCACATTTCTTCAAGAAACACTCCTGAAAAATATAGACCAAAAATGGGTCGGAAATATGTTCCATTCAAAATTCAATAGTAAAGCTAGGGGTACTACAATCCTTATTCACAAATCTACTCCATTTATTGTTTCTGATGCAACAGCTGACCCAAATGGTTGTTATGTAGTTGTGATTGGCTCATTATTTAACACCCCTTAAATTTTAGCAAATGTGTATTCCCCCAATTGGGATGATAGTAATTTGTTCAAAAAAAATCTTTCACTCTTGACCTGATATTGATACTCACCAATTAAAACTTGGGGGAGATATTAATACTATTATGGATCCAGCACTAGACCACTCCTCAACAATTTCCCTGATTCTATGGATGCATACACAGTGTGGTATTTGCTCAGAATTTGCAAGGCTTGAAAGGTTCATGTAAAGGGAAATATGTCAGGTAGACAACAGCTTACATTTTAGCCCCCCAGCTACATAAATTAGAATCTACCCATATAACCCCTGAAATCAAAACCCAATTTGGGACATATTACCATGGATCTCAACAAGATAAATGAGAGTTTTCAATATTTCTATTCTAATCTTTATAAATCTGACTCATTAAACAAACCTGAATTATACTTTGGATAAATTGCCAGTTACAACTTTAGACCCACATTTTAAAGATCATCTAGAAGAGCAAAAGACCTTAGAAGAAATTAAAATGGCCATCAAATCAATGCTAAGTGGAAATTCTCCAGGCCTGAATGGCTTTCAAGTCAAATTTTTCAAACCGTTTAGTGAAAGCTTATCTCCACTTTTATGAGTGGACATTGAGTGAACATTTTATGAGTGGACATTATGACATTGAGTCCCTTAATTCAAAATGTCTTCCCCCTACACTTGAACAAGCAGCAATCTCACTTTTTTGAAACCAAATAAATACCTATTAAAGTGTTCCTCATGCAGCCCAATATCCCTTTTAAATGTGAATTTCAAAATATTGTCTGAAACGCACACCCATAGACTAGAACAATATTTGCCCTCCATGATTTCTTCAGATAAAGTGGGATTCGTGAAGAGTAGGCATGGCTCCTTCAATTTACACAGGCTTTTTAGTATTATATATATATATATATATATATATATATATATTCTCCATCACCTCCACTGCCTGATATTGCTTTATCGCTTGATGCTGAAATAGCTTTCAACTGTATGGAGTGGGAGTACTTGTGTGACACCCTCAACAAATTCGTTTTTTTTTTTGTTTTTTTTTCATGGATAAAACTCCTATACGGTTCACCCATGGCTGGTGTTAGAACAAATACTTCGCACTCCCCCCATCTTCCACTCCATCATGGAATCAGATACGGATATCCCTTTTCTCCTCTCCTGTTTGCAGTATCTATTGAACCATTAGCGATTAAGCTAACAGACGATGAGGTCAAGGGAATCCAATGGGCAAGCCAAGAACATAAAGTGTCGTTATATGCTGACAATCTTTCACTCTACATTTCTGACCCTATAATTTCTCTTCCGCATGCATTTGCCATTTTTCAAAACTTTGGTAGTATTTCAGGTTATAAATTAAATATGCACAAAAACGAACTACTTGCTATAAACTCTAAAGCCAGGGAGATTTCATTTAAAGCCTTTCAATTTAACAATAGATGGATCACCTGACCTATTTGGGCATCAAGGTTACACATTTATATAAAGTTATTTGAGGAAAATTTTACCTTCCTTCTTGAGTGCACTGAGACAGATTTTCTGTCTCCCGTTATCACTAATTGGACACATTAATGTTGTAAAAATGAATACTTTACCTAAATTCTCATTTATTTCAATATATACCAACTGGACCGATATATTTCTGCATTTATTTGGAATAGTAAACCCCCGAGGATTTATGTGTTCACCAGGGAGGATGTGAAAAATTACAGCTTAGCTTTCTTAGACTGTGAAATTGCAATTGGTGATGGAAGATAATTGATTCTTGATGTTTACCTTAAACCAGCACGTACTGATCAGTGCTTAAGTTTTGACTCTCATCATCCACTGGAGCACAAACTAGGAATTATCAGGACGCTGTCCATCAGTGGCCGGGGAAGGGGAGAAGTCCCACACTAAACAGGCCCTGGTTAAGTGTAGTTCTCTTAACTGGGCATTTGTCAAATCCGGGAAGACGCCTAAACAGTGCACCAGCCAATCAAAGAGAGAAGGACAACAGCTACCTAAGCATAAACCAGTGGTGACTCCATATGTGGTGGGAGTGTCAGAAAAGTTGAGATGCATATTTTCCAAACAACACATCTTAGTTGCTTCAAACCCCAAAACACGCTGCGCCAGAAATTGGTCCACCCCAAGTATCAGGTCCCCCAGCACAAACAGAGCAATATAGTGTATGCTGTTAAGTGCCGGGAGGATTGCCGTGACTTGTACATCGGGGAAACCGAACAGACACTGGCCAAGAGGATGGCACAACACAGAAGAGCTAACGCATTAGGCCAGGAGTCCACAGTCTACACCCATCTACAGGCCAGTGGCTACTTTTTCAAGGATGATGATGTGCACATCCTTGATAGGGAGGAACACTGGTTTGAACGGGGAGTCAAAGAGGCCGTCTATGTGAAGAGGGAATGACCATCCCTGAACGGGGTGGGGGTGGGGGGGTGTGCTAAGTGTACATCTGTTGCCATCTTACAATGCTGTGATTGCAAGCATTCCCAAATCTTCTGTTAATAGTACACATGGCCATTGAAACTCTAACTAATGGTCATACATATTTGCATATGAAACTGATCGTTGGTTTCAGTTGTTATGCAACTGTATTGTTTATAAGGGTGGGGATACCTGCAGTCAGTTTAGACTGAAGAGGTCACTAAGGGCCCAGACACACCAAACCGACATCAGAGAACTAGCGGTGACAAAGGCCAACTGTTGCGTTGCTTCATGTCGCCTGCATCTGGGCCAAAAATTAGCACTTAAACACATCGCAAAGGCTACAGCCAACAGCCAAGTAGCATGTACGTTCTGCACCTGCGTGAGAGGAAATAACTCTCCATACCAACAGGTGGCGGTAGTCTGTATCCGTCATTCAAAATTTGAAACCAGAAGACCCAGAACTGTTGATATACAAACCGTAAACAAAGCAGCATTTGTTTAGCATTTTCACTCAACTCTCACTCACTACAGGCAGTGTCATAATATAGCTGATCAGCTGGTCTTTATTCATTCATTCATTCATTCATTCATCTTCAGCCACTTCTCCCGGGTAGGGTTGCGGTGGCAGCAAGCTAAGTAGGGCACTCCAGACATCCCTCTCCCCAGCAACGCCCTCCAGTTCCTCCTGGTGGATCCCAAGGCATTCTGGGTCTACCTTGGGATCTCCTCCCAGTTGGCCATACCCAGTAAACCTCCAAAGGAAGGCACCCAGGAGGCATCCTAATCAGATGCCCAAACTCATTAAACAAACCTGAAATATTTTGGATAAATTGCCAGTTACAACTTTAGACCCACATTTTAAAGATCAACTAGAAGAGTAAAAGACCTTAGAAGAAATTAAAATGGCCATCAAATCAATGCTAAGTGGAAAATCTCCAGAAGTTCCTCCTGGTGGATCTCAAGGCATTCTGGGTCTACCCTGGGATCTCCTCCCAGTTGGTCATGCCTGGTAAACCTCCAAAGGAAGGCGCCCAGGAGGCATCTTAATCAGATGCCCGAACTCATTAAATAAACCTGAATTATATTTTGGATAAATTGCCAGTTACAACGCCCTCCAGCTTTTTTGTTTCCACAGATATGTCACAGTCATCACCACAAAACAAGCAGTGTTGTTTAAAGTGAAATGGTGGCAGTGATGATCTGAGGGTTTTTTGTTTTGGTTTTTTTTTTTGGAGAAGGATGAAGCACGGACACAGTACTAGATTGATGTGTATAGTTTTTACGACATATTTTGTGCACATCAGTGGATGAAAGGCCAGTCAACCTCTCTGTGATTCCATCCCCTCGCTGCGCGCTGCTTTTTCGAATGGTATCCAGTCCTCTAGTCACAGTAACTGCCTCCTCTGCTAAGAGTTCTTTATCAAACAGAATGCAAATGCGGACAGTGTTTACTGTTCTGGATCTTCACTTCTTGACATACCCTGAAAAACATGAAAAAAAAAACGTCCTGATACTGTGAAAGATTAAGAAAAAACAACATGAAGCTGAATTAGGACATATTTACAACATGACATCATGACACCACGATGGGGTCATGATGTCATGACGTCTATTTGATGTCATGATATAGCTTGTTTCATTTTGAAGCAGTCTCTTTTTTCAAACAATGGAGATGGCACTGCAAAGAAGTAAATGATGAACTTGTGTGGACTGTATTTCTTAGCTCAAACACTATTTTCGACATCAGTGTCACTCATGACAACATGATGTCATAACAGGAAAAGCTCGAGGAGGATACAAGGAGACTTTTAGTATGCTTTTGAGGATGGTTAAAGGATTGCATCCAGCATTTTTCAGCTTTTTACTAATTTTTCCGACCTTGGCGAAAAAATGACCTAATATTACTGGACTACCAGTCCAATATGGTGGCGATGCTGATGTATTGCAGCAATGGGCCAAAACAGCCAATGCGCCATCTATGTGTCTATGGAGAGCTCTATCTACAGAGACACCAGCATGGCCTTATATTGAATTGTCATACTGTGGTAAAACCTCACTACCGGCTTTGCTTGGGTCAGCTCCTCCATCAGAATTATATACTTACTAGTGTAATCCTTTGGTATATCATTCTCTTGGAATCTGGGTACAGTGTAGGAAAAGGTTTGGATTACATTCAATGTCAATTCAGGCACCAATTTATTCTAATTATGTTTTTCTGCCCTTTATGATAGCTTCTGCTTTTAAGATCTGGAACAGTAATGTATACATAGTTTTAAGGACCTTTATATATAGATATGATATTTCCCTCATTAGCTCAGTTGACTCAAAAATGTAATATCCCACAGATCCGTTTCTTCCGTTATTTACAAATTCAAAATTTAATGGATAACTGATATCCCAAGTTTCCCAATTTACCAGCTTAAACAGCTTCGAATTTCCGACATAAACATGCACAACAGAGGAGTAATCGAAATGATATATACTATATTATCAACTTTGCATTCCCCCTCTCTTTGCACTATTACATCCCAGTGGGAAGATCATATGAAATAACTGATCACAACTGACAGTCCATTCTTCAAAGAGTGCATTCTTACTCAATTTGTGCTAGGCATGGGCTCCTACAACTCAAGGGCTTACACTGCCTTCATCTGTCGAAGTAAAAGTTGGATAAGATTTATCCAGGGGCAGATCCCTTATGCAACAGATGTAAAACAATAACAAAATCCCTCATTCATACTTTTTTGGACTTGTCCAAATCTTCATAATTATTGGACATCTATATTTTATGTATTTTCTGAGGTTTTTGGAGTCGAATTTACCCCTGCCCCTTTGATTGTAATTTTTGGAGTAGTACCAGAGGACATGCTCCTTCCCAGACATTACTCTAATGCTGTTGCTTTTGCTTCCTTACTTGCTAGACACCTTATACTTATAAAATGGAAGCAGGAGGCCTCTCCCACACACAGTCAGTAGGCTGGAGAACTTATGAGGTTTTTACACATGGAGAAAATAAAGTATACATTGTATGGCACTACAGGTAAATTTTATAAGAAATGGCAACCATTTCTGATACACATATATGTGAACGCTTAAACTGAGTACTCTTCCATAACTTCCTATCAATCCAAAATTACTATGTAGATTGGATCTTGACAACCGTGACTAATTTTGTGTATGAATGTATGTGTACTTATGTTTACATTTTGATTTTGCTGTTTGTTTATATATGTTTAAAGAAAGAATATAGTTATTATTTATTTATTATTATTATTGTTATTATTTTACTGATACTGTGTTTTATGTGATATTTCTACTTTTCAATTTTTTCCCCCCATTTTAGTTCTGTGCAGTTTGTCTTTCTGTTTTTCTGGGGGGTATAAAAATTGACATCATGCAAACTTTTGTATTTTGGTGTTTCACACTGTGTATTACAAAGCTGTTATGTTGTTGAAGAAAAGGAAAATAAAATTTAAAAAAAAGAACTTGAGTGTGCATTACATCGCTGTTTATGTTTCTCTGCTAATGGGTTGTGAAATAATGGGTTTAAATGTTCCTGGAAATGGATTTTGTCCACGGGCTCTGCTTGTTGAGGGAATCAGTTTATAGAGGGCACTGCTTTATGAACCATGTTGTCTGGGGCTCTTTGTGTGTGTTTTGTGTGTGTTGCATGTGTGTGTTTGTGTGTGTTGGTGTGTTTCAGTACATCATGTCTCTCTCTGTGGGGATGGCAGTGCTGAGCCTATCCACTTGATTATTAATGATCTCTATCAATCTTGATTTCCCAGCTGACTCTCAGCACTTTGTCAGCAAAGAAGAAGAAGAGTCTTTATTTGTCTTACAGCTGACAGACTGAACACACACACATGCAGGGAATAGTGGCTGAAGAAATGTTACCTCTGCATTTTCCCATCCTCGGCTGACCTTCCTCCAGGGACAGCCAGAAGAAGCCGGCAGCCCTTTCCTTGGGTACTCGGGGACCAATTCCAGATGGATATCCATGTCATGGTCAGGGACAAGTCAGTAGAGCATTCTACATGTTTTTATATGGATTCTTTTTGATGTGGGAGGAAATCCACGTGATTACAGGGAGAGCATGCAGGGTACACACAGACAGCCACTGTACACCAAAAGGCATGGGGAGAACATGCAAACTCCCTCAATGCCAACACTGCCCCAGGCAGGAATCAAACCCAGGACATTCCTGCTCTGAGGAGGCAGTGCAAGCACTGCACCACCGAGCCACAAAACCCAAGTACCTAATTTCCTTTCTCCCCAATTTTCTCATTCCTCCTCCTATGACATCTTACACTGCCAACAGACACTTGCGGACGCAAATTAGATTTATTTGGATCCCTGTGCCAGATGAGCAGGCATCATCAGTTTCATTACCTGCTTTCAATGATCTCTTGTCACATTTTGCAATCATAAGATATTGAACCTGTGTAATAAATGGCAATCAGAGAGACAAACCGAACTTGCCAAGAGAAGGTCCTTCATGTTTTGAGCTCATCATTAACTTGACAGGGCTTTCTACTTAAGAGTGGACAGCCACATCTGAGGTGACATCAATCTGTTTTAGGACTGTCACTAGGTTAGGCTTTTTGTCCATCAGCTCATCAAACTTTATTGATATAGCTCATTTTGTACTCAGATAAATGCAATGTGATGTGTTTTACATGATAGTAAGGTCAAAGTGAGGGAAAAAGAAAAGCAATTAACTATACATAGGATAAGTGTGTGTGTGTGTGTGTGTGTGTGTGTGTGTGTGTGTGCGTGCGCGTGTGCAGGGTGAATATGATGGCTTATGCTTGTATGCATTGATGTGACTGTGATGACAGGCAGTGCAGGGAAAGGATATCAACTCGGGATAAGGTAAAGTGGGAGGAGGGTTGGCAGAAGTGAACAATGATTTGGACTGTTTAGTTTTATGAAAAACACAGTGTCAGCCCACCAAATGAAGAGAAATATACGAGAGCTCTTTTAAAGCCAAACGCTCTCTTGGGCAATATGCCTTGACTGAGATTTTTTTTGACGTAAAAAACTACTGCTACACTATCAACACTGGTCCCCATCAGGGCCACCTCACTGACTTGTCAAAACTGCTCACCTCTGAGGCCCACAATCCACTGCAATATGCAAATGGGTACAGGAAGCTTGCTGATTTGACTAAAAGCCCCGGCCAGACCTGTTTTGGAAAAATGGACTCTGGCGATATTCATACATAATGTATTGGACTTGCATTAGAAATTGCTTAGCAAGTTGAGGAGTGACTTGGTTAGCTGTACGTAAGCGTTGCTGATGAACAGGCTTGCAACAGAAATCCAGGCTCTTGTGAACCAAAAACGATTGGTTGGTTCCATTAGCTAAGTGTGAAACCCGCTGCCTCTGCTACAGGGTTTAGGTACACATGCAATTTTTGGTGGATTGAGGGTTTGCATTGTGGGGGCTTTTGAAGAGGTTGAACTACGCTATTGTTGAAGCCCTCCCACACAGGAAAAAGCAAGCATTCTCATTGTGAAATGGGTGTATGTAATGTTGTATAACAGCTTTGCCATTGTTGTTGCTGCAGTGTTTTGATCTGCAGGGGTATGACATCTTGTTATTCGTGACCATTTAAAAGTTGTGTCTTTTGTCATTGTACTTATTAAGGTTTTTATTTTATTTTATTTTATTTTACATTTTTTATAAGTGCTTATTGGGTTGTTCCTCAGCTGGGTGTGTGTGTGTGTGCGCATGCACGCATGTGTGTGTGTGTGTGTGTGTGTGTGTGTGTGTGTGTGTGTGTGTGTGTGAGTATGGTGTGTGAGTGTGTGTGCGTGCGTGCATATGCGCTCAGTTCTTATGTGTTGTTTTGTGTATATGTGCACCAGGATACACACATACACTTTAAGTCTATTTGTATCTGTATCTGCTTATATAAATGGGAAGCATTAAAACTTCAGCCTTGACCAGGTTTTAACCAGCTTTTGTGTGTGTGTGTGTGTGTGTGTGTGTGTGTGTGTGTGTGTGTGTGTGTGTGTGTGTGTGTGTGTGTGTGTGTGTGTGTGTGTGTGTTTTCATGTGTAGGGTTGCTCCTGGTCAGTGATCTTTGTGGACATCGATGCCCACAACAGGAACAGGCAGACCTTCTGCTCTTTGCTACCACGAGAGTCTAGATCCCATGTGAGTTGACAAACATCTCTCTCTCCATCTCTCTCATCATCATCAGCTCTCTCTCTTTTTTTTTTCACTCTCTCTCTCTCTCTCTGTGATGTGGGGCTGCTGGAACTGAAATAGCTTGCTCCATGTTACCAGTCAACAGTTGCTGTTAATGTCTTGTCTGATCTTGTTCCAGATTTTTAAAAAAAGAAAAAATGGCACACGGCAAAGTAAAGTAGGACATTAATTTTTTAACCCACCAGCAGTAAGAAGCGTTGGAGTCAACACAGAACCTGTGAAGTTGGCCAGTGTTGAAGTGTTAAAGGAGCCCATTAGCACACACACACAGTGACAGTTTGTAAAAAAAAAAAGGAAAAAAAAGTGTCAACCGGGGAGCCAACAGGGAGGACGTCCCTTGTTGTGTGGGTTTATGATAGGTAGCTCAGTTAATTCATTCTTTTGGTTTTATTGGTTCAGACACAGATAATTGCAGCCATTTTACGTCTATTTGCATTTATAATAGAGAGGGGGAGTTTGGGAAGAGCTAGTGTTGAATTAGAGCAAATGGAAGGTGGACAGCGAGAAAAGGAACTACAGCATTAATATTTTCCATTCAATTTCACATTATATCAACAATTTACACAATAAATATGAAGTACTAAATACTGAATAGAAATCACCACTAATTCAAAATATGAAAATATTTTAAAAATTGTATATATGAATATTAAAAAAGGTTAAGTGTATGCCTCCAAACTTATTGTGCTCTATGTTCATGTCACTAAAATTGTTTTTTCATCATGTCAAACATGTTGGATTAATGTCTCGATACATATATATACCAATGTTTAAATGCTGAGCAGTCGATGAATTTTATTCCTTTTGAAAGATTTTTTTTTTTAATTTATTTCTGATTTTTCCCTTTTTTCTCCCAATTTAGTGGCCAATTGATCCCTATTTTAATTCAAACACCCACCCTCGTATTGCATACGTTCGCCAACTGCATCTCTCCGGCCGGCAGTCTCGAAGGAGACGCCTCCCCACTTTCGTGACAAGGCGAATCCAAGCCGAACCACTGTTTTTCCGACACACACAGAGACGCATTCACATGACGAACACAAGCCGACTCCGCCCCCCTCCCGAAGACAGCGTTGCCAATGATTGCTGCTTCATCGAGTCCGGCCATAGTCGGATCTGACGAGACCGGGGCGTGAACCCCAGTCCCCAGTGGGCAACTGCATCGACACCAAGCCGATGCTTAGACCGCTACGCCACCGCGGACTTGAAGAGAAAAGATTATAGAAACCGAATAAATTTAAAATCTCATACATGCAAAAAGGGCACACCTTCTTCAACCCAGACTTGATGATTCTCTTCCCACCCAGGATGCCAAGATCTGAAGTTGGGAAAGGTAATTGTCTCGTACTACGTATCAAACAAAGTATATACTCACTGTCAAGATTCAGGCAAATAGGGCATCCGGGTGGCGTGGCAGTCTATTCCCTTGCTTCCCAACGTGGGGCTCGGTGGTTTGAATCCCCATGTTACCTACGGCTTGGTCGGGCATTCCTACAGACACAATTGACCATGTCTGCAGGTGGGGAGCTGGATGTGGGTATGTGTCCTGGTCGCTACACTAGCTCAGGTCATTCGGGGGACCTGTTTTGAAGTAGCGTGTTCCTCCCACGTGCTATGTCCCCCTGGGGAAACTCCTCACTGTCAGGAGAAAAGAAGCAGCTGGCAACTCCACATGTGTCGGAGGAGGCATGTGGTAGTCTGCAGCCCTGCCCAGACTGGCAGAGGGGGTGGAGCAGTGACCGGGATGGCTTGGAAGAGTGGGGTAATTGTACGGATACAACTGGGGAGAAAAAGGGGGAAACCCCCCCCCCCAAAAAAAAGATTCAGGAAAATGTATGTATTTATAAAATATATTTCTGTTATGATGAATTCGCTATATCTACCATTAATGGCCCAGTACTTACAAGAAGGGAAGGGAAGAGATTATTGAGAGGTGGATGTAAAGATGGCAGTACGAGAGCGTGGAGGCAGCAGAGGAGTGTCGGAGTGTACTGACGTGACTGGCAGAGGATTAAAAGTATGAGCAAAGACATTCAAATGATCACCTCTCTCTTTCTGTTAAGGCGCAGGTGTCAGACAGGGCAGCTAATGTCAGTGCGAGAGGAAACTGCAGTAATTAGAGCAGCAATGTAACCATATAGAGATCAATATGAAGTAAGTGAAGGAGAAAGGAGGGACATTTATGAAAATTGAGGGGAGTGAATGACAATGAATGAAGTGAAAGTGGTAGGAGGTGAGTGTGTGTCAGTGGTGTTGGGATGTGTTAGAGGTGGGTGTCAGATTTTGTGCAAGCACAACGTCAAAGCGTTAGATTAATGTGTAAATAAATGGTATGGTTTGTAGTGCTGATGAGTTATCATTAGAGGAGAGAGCAAGTTGGTTGTAGTCATTGAAGACTTCATTACCAGGATGGCAAAGACAAGACTGCAAAATATAGCACAAGTCTGTAATTTGGAAGCGGTATTGTCTCAGCTGTTAGCAAACATTATCTATTTATAGTTGTTTGCAGTGGGGCCCTGACCTAACATCTTTCATTACTGATACTTAATCAAGTAAACTAAATGTGACTTAAAAAAAAAGAAGAAAGTACTGAACATTCATCCCTCATGATTTGCTAAGTGTTGATTTTGCTGAACAAATTTGAATTTCATTTGACTCAATCCTGACTATATACAGCTTCATACCAGTAGTGATTTGCACTGTAGCGCATCTTAAACATCTATAACTGTATAATAACCATGTAGCACACATGAATGACATGGATGTGCCCATGTTTTCTGGCATCGTCGGGAGTACCTTTACTTAATACCGACAGCCAGCGCTGATGACATTACCATTAATATTTCGTGACCATGAAAGTCACAATGCCCTCGCCACACCTAGTTTAGTTCCCTGCAGAGAAGGGATCCTTCTGTCTGACATTTAGTTACTACTGCTGGCAACACTGTGTACTGTATTCACTCTCAAAGCGTAACCATTTAAGGTAATTTGTTACCATTTTTAAAAACCACTTTTACAATATTTTCAAAGTACTGGACATATTTTTAGATTGCATCCATGTATATCAAAGAGCTTGATTTAAGAATAGAAAATGTTCTTTTTGCACACATGCTGATAATGTTGAAATTCAGTCAGTAACTCACTCAGTCCATGCGCCGTATAAACTACTAAGTAAGGTTAAAGTGGAAAAGCGGCTATATATCATTTAATCACAACATGAACAAACCAGACTTGGCCTGGCAGGTTTTCAACAGAGGGACTCCGTAGTGTGATTAAAAACTGTTAAAGCCTCTCTCTTTCCCCAGAACACAGATGCAGCCCTGCTGCCCACCATCAGCTACCCAGCCTTTGCCGTGGATGACGATGCTCTATACTCCCAGACACTTGACAAGGTTGTCCGCAAGCTGAAGGGCAAGTATGGCTTCAAGCGCTTCCTCCGCGATGGCTTCCGCACCGCTAATGAGGATAGGAATCGTCGCCACTACAAACCTGCCGAAATGAAGGTGTGTGTTAAGCTTATTTCACTCTTCTTTTTTTTTAGATGTGAAGCAAGTTGTGCACTCATTTGAAGCAACTCATTGAACTCAATCATGTATATGCTAGAGTTGTGTATGGTGAGGGTGGGGAGGGTAGGGAGGCAAAGTAGCAAGAAAAAATTATAGTAGGGCACTAAAGTTAAAATGTATTTGAAAATGAAAACAAAAACATAAATAACATTTAACAATTTCAAGTACAATGTAAAACTGAACCACTCAGTGTTCAGCCCCCTGTGAGTCCCCTTCAGATGGAGCAAACCACTTTTCCTCCTACTATGAGCTGCTTACAACTTTTGAGTGAAACATGGCCTTCTGAGCATTATGGCTGCTGAATGCATATATATATATATATATATATATATATATATATATATATATATATATATATATATATATATATATATATATCAACACAGATACAGGAAAAAAGTTTTAATACATTGCAGTACAGGCCTGTTTCGTGCATCGTGCAGTCATCAGCTACTAATGTGGTTAAACATTAGCAGCTGGTAATGTGGTTTTCCTGTATATGTGCCGATATTCTGCTCCTCATTAGTTGAGCACTTAAAACACCATTGATGTTTCGAAAAAAACGCTATATATATATATATATATATATATATATATATATAGCATTGATTATGCAGTGTGGAAGCAAACTCAAATTCATCAACAACTTGGTAACTTTCACATTTCGTAGTTTACTTTCAACATGCTAAATTCACTGAATACTAATTTTTTCCAAAAAGAAACATGCTGATTTGTAAACTAGTTCTCTATCTATGTGTTTGTTATGCCTTGCAATAAGCAAGTAATCCCAGAGGTGATCATCAAATATAATATATCACAACAGACCAAACAGAAGATATGAATGTTTGATACTTTTTAAGGGCCAACATTTTTTTTTTAAATCAAGGGGACCAAATTCAATCTGTGGACACTACTTTGGTTTATCTATTTATTTGTTTATTTGATATAGCAAGCAACGTGGGTACAGCAGACCCCTCCACCCCTCACTAGATGAGGTGAGACACCAGCAGACATGGTATTTTTGGCCCCTTAAAGTTATAGTTTCAGAGATAAGGCAGTGGATCCCGATTAAAGCCCTTGCTAAGACTATTTTACCAAGGGCTTTAATCAGGGTCCCCTTTTCCATTTGGAAATGTACCTGTGGGAATGCAGCACCCCCTATCTTTTTGGGGCCCCTTGTGGCTGAGGGCCCAATGGAATTTGCCCCACTTGCCCATTTGACATTTCAGCCATGTTAGCATCTCAGTGCTATAGTAACCATTTTGTATGCTCTCCATATTTCTTGCCTGTGGGATAGGGTGGGAACACAGGGGCTACATCAAACTAAAAGGAACATCCAACCACATTTAAATTATGCAGGAGGACAAGGTCAGTCCCCCAAAACCATTTGGGAAAATGTCTGAAGGTCTTATGAAGCCAAGTTAAAACGTTTTGATCCAATTTTAAAAGTATGGCACCATCAAGAGCCACCACTGAAAGCACACTGGAGCTACTTTGTAAGCTTGATGGAGGGAGAATACACGTTACTTTACTGTTGGGGCGGCAGTTCTCGTTACGATTGAGAGGGGGATTTATTGTTATCTCCATATATCAAAGCATTTTTAGGAAAAAAACGATTCTCTCTGCAAAAAAAGATAAATTCAATAAAAAAATTTCCACTTATCTTCTTTGAGTGGACTTTTTAAGACACCTCAGACACACACACACGCACACACATGCACACACCAAGAGTTATACCTTGCCTGTGCTATTAGGAATGTCACATTTTTCTTCCTCATGAGTTTTATCTTTGGAGGCATTATTGCCTAACTTAACTTCTCTCACTTTCAGTCTTTTAATCCCTCAGGATTTGATCTGTTTTTTCATTGTGTGCGTGTGTGTGTGTGTGTGTGTGTGTGTGTGTGTGTGTGTGTGTGCAGGCTGGTTGGTGGGAGGGGGGTTTCAGGCATACTTGCTGTGTGGCTGCACTTTCATAAACGCACGCACACACACACACACACACACACACACACACACACATACACACACAAACATCTGACTGACTCTTTCTCTCTTTTTGTGCATGTGTGGGTATGCATGCGTTGTCGTTTTTGGTATCCAAAAACAACAGTGCATTAACTCAGAATTAATCAGCTGCACAGAAAATGAGTGAATCCAAGTCGGCACAACAAATCCTGAACAAATGCTTGTATTAGGTTCCATACTGACCTCCCAGAATTAATGAGCTCAGAGAGAGAGGAAGACAGCGAGAGAGAACTAGGAAAAGAGACACCAGTAATCCCAACTTTCAGGATAAAGTGGGGTTTTTTCTTCCTATTTTGGCCAAAATTGTAAAGTAATTTCTTGACATTTCTACTGATTTATTCAGTAGGAATAGAAAATTTGCTATTACGAGAGCTCTTGTTGCTCCACACAGCTGACGCATGTCACATTAGAAATGCCTTATTAATAGATAATTATCATATCATGTGAATTAGGGCTCTGTGCAGCTCCGAGAGTATGCAAAACTACATCAGAAGACTCTCTACATGCAAGATTCTGTGTAATGACAGAACTTCATCTTATGCAATTTCCTCTTGATACATTTAAGGAAGTTGTGTAAGTACGCGCTGATTAGCAATAACAGATGAATTATCTTGAATGTTGGACCACCAGTGGTTGATGATTAAGCAAGGAAGAAGATATTTTTGTTATTGATTCTTCTATTACATATCTATTAATTCAAATTGTATTACAGTATAGAGTGGTTAACTCTGTTGCCTCACAGCAAGAGGGTCTTGGGTGCGAGCCCCACCCTTCTGTGTGTAATTGCGTACAGAGGGGCAAACACAACAGCAGGACCCACATGGGAATGTATGCGTTAGCAGGCAATTAATTTTATGATCCAAATTAAATATTTTATTGGCTGCTGAGATGTAAATTTCAACATGATACCTTCTGTTGTGTTTGAATTTAGAACACAACATGACATATTTTGTTGGGCTGTCAAATTTCCTAAAATATAAGAATAAATGGGTAATCAGGAATCAGGAACATTTTATTTGTCATTTCACTTCATGTACTTGTGCATATGAAATGAAATGAAATATTATTTCCCCCAGCCCACTGCAGTGTAACACAAAGACAAAAACATATATCCAAAAACTACAAGAACACGTATATCCAAACTAGAACACATATATCCAAACTAAGAACACATATCCAAACTAAGAACGCATCCAAACTAGAACACATATATCCAAACTAAGAACACATATACAAACTAAGAACACATTTATCAGAACTAAGAAACACATATCCAAACTAAGAACACATATATCCCAACTAAGAACTCATATATCCAAACTAAGAACACATATCCAAACTAGAACACATATATCCAAACTAAGAACACATATCCAAACTAAGAACACATATATCCAAAGTAAGAACATATATCCAAACTAAGAACACATATCCAAACTAGAACACATATATCCAAACTAAGAACACATATCCAAACTAAGAACACATATATCCAAACTAAGAACACATATATCCAAACTAAGAACACATATATCCAAACTAAGAACACATATATCCAAACTAAGAACATATATATCCAAAGTAAGAACACGTATCCAAACTGAGAACACACATATCCAAACTAGAACATATATATCCAAACTAAGAACACATACCCAAAATAAGAACACATATATCCAAACTAAAAACACATATCCAAACTAGAACACATATATCCAAATTAAGAACACGTATCCAAACTAAGAACACTTATATTCAAACTAAGAACACATATCCAAACTAGAACACATATCCAAACTAGGAACATGTATCCAAACTGAGAACACATATTTCCAAGCTAAGAACACTTATATCCAAACTAAGAACACATATCCAAACTAGAACATATATATAGTATATATATATATATACACTACCGTTCAAAAGTTTGGGATCACCCAAACAATTTTGTGTTTTCCATGAAAAGTCACACTTATTCACCACCATATGTTGTGAAATGAATAGAAAATAGAGTCAAGACATTGACAAGGTTAGAAATAATGATTTGTATTTGAAATAAGATTTTTTTTACATCAAACTTTGCTTTCGTCAAAGAATCCTCCATTTGCAGCAATTACAGCATTGCAGACCTTTGGCATTCTAGCTGTTAATTTGTTGAGGTAATCTGGAGAAATTGCACCCCACGCTTCCAGAAGCAGCTCCCACAAGTTGGATTGGTTGGATGGGCACTTCTTTGAGCAGATTGAGTTTCTGGAGCATCACATTTGTGGGGTCAATTAAATGCTCAAAATGGCCAGAAAAAGAGAACTTTCATCTGAAACTCGACAGTCTATTCTTGTTCTTAGAAATGAAGGCTATTCCATGCGAGAACTGGCTAAGAAATTGAAGATTTCCTACACCGGTGTGTACTACTCCCTTCAGAGGACAGCAAAAACAGGCTCTAACCAGAGTAGAAAAAGAAGTGGAAGGCCGCGTTGCACAACTGAGCAAGAAGATAAGTACATTAGAGTCTCTAGTTTGAGAAACAGACGCCTCACAGGTCCCCAACTGGCATCTTCATTAAATAGTACCTGTTAGAGCCTGTTTGTGCTGTCCTCTGAAGGGAGTAGTACACACCGGTGTAGGAAATCTTCAATTTCTTAGCAATTTCTCGCATGGAATAGCCTTCATTTCTAAGAACAAGAATAGACTGTCGAGTTTCAGATGAAAGTTCTCTTTTTCTGGCCATTTTGAGCGTTTAATTGACCCCACAAATGTGATGCTCCAGAAACTCAATCTGCTCAAAGAAGTGCCCATCCAACCAATCCAACTTGTGAGAGCTGCTTCTGGAAGCGTGGGGTGCAATTTCTCCAGATTACCTCAACAAATTAACAGCTAGAATGCCAAAGGTCTGCAATGCTGTAATTGCTGCAAATGGAGGATTCTTTGACGAAAGCAAAGTTTGATGTAAAAAAAATCTTATTTCAAATACAAATCATTATTTCTAACCTTGTCAATGTCTTGACTCTATTTTCTATTCATTTCACAACATATGGTGGTGAATAAGTGTGACTTTTCATGGAAAACACGAAATTGTTTGGGTGATCCCAAACTTTTGAACGGTAGTGTATATATATATATATATATATATATATATATATATATATATATATATCTCCAAACTAGAACACATATATCCAAACTAAGAATACGTATCCAAACTAAGAACACTTATATTCAAACTAAGAACACATATATCCAAACTAAGAACACGTATAGTGTCCAAACTAAGAACACATATAGTGTCCAAACTAAGAACACATATATCCAAACTAAGAACATATATCTAAACTATATTAATGTACATTTTTTTTGCAAAAAAAAACACTTTTATTGCAACATTTGTACAATTGATGTGGATTTATTTCTTATTTATTTATTTATTTATTTTTAAGTAAATAAACGCACATACAGTGGGGAAAATAATTATTTGACCCCTTGCTGATTTTGTAAGTTTGCCCACTTACAAAGAGTGCAACAGTCTATAATTTTAAGCGTAGGTTCATTTAACAGTGAGAGACAGAATATGATCAAAAAAAGTGGAATAAGACGTTGTATGAATTTTATGAATTTATTTGCATATTTTTGGTCCAAAATAAATATTTGAACCCCTGGACAAACATTATGTTAATATTTAGTAGAAAAGCCATTATTGGCCAGCACAGATGTCAAACGGTTTTTATAGTTTCTGACAAGGTTTGTGCAAATTTCGGCAGGGATGTTGGCCCACTCCTCCCTGCAGACAGCCTCCAAATCGTTCAGGTTTCAAGGCTGTCGCCTGGCAACCCGAATTTAAGCTCCCTCCAAAGATTTTCGATTGGATTCAGGTCTGGAGACTGGCTAGGCCATTCCAGAACCTTGATGTGCTTCTTCTTCAGCCACTCTTTGGTTGCTTTGGCGGTGTGCTTTGGGTCGTTGTCGTGTTGGAACACCCATCCACGACCCATCTTCAGCGCTCTCACTGAGGGAAGGAGGTGTTCGTCCAGAATTCCACGGTACATGGCCCCGTCCATCCTCCCCTCAATGCGATGGAGTTGTCCTGTCCCCTTGGTTCAAAAGCACCCCCAAAGAATGATGTTGCCACCCCCATGCTTGATGGTGGGGATGGTGTTCTTTGGGTTGTACTCCGTGTTCGTCACCCTCCAAACACGGCGAGTTGAGTTGAGCCCTAAAAGTTCTATTTTGGTCTCATCCGACCACATCACCTTCTTCCAGGCCTCTTCTGAGTCGTCCAGGTGTTCATTGGCGAACTGCAGACGGGCCTGTACATGTGCCTTCTTGAGCAGTGGGACCTTGCGTGCGCTGCAGGATTTTAATCCATGATGGCGTAGTGTGTTACTAACCGTTTGCTTTGTAACTGTGGTCCCAGATGCCTTCAGGTCATTAACCAGTTCTCCCCTTGTGGTTCTGGGATGATTCCTCACCGTTCGCATGATCAGGGACACCCCACGAGGTGAGATCTTGCATGGAGCCCCAGACCGAGGAAGGTTGGCGGTGGTGTGGTGTTCCTTCCATTTCCTGATAACTGCACCGACAGTTGTTACTTTCTCTCAAAGATGCTTTCCAATTCTCTTGTAGCCCATCCCAGCCTTGTGCAGGTCTACAATCTTGTCCCTGGTGTCCTTAGACAGCTCTTTGGTCTTGCCCATGATGGAGATGTTGAAATCTGATTGATTGGGTGTGGACAGGTATCTTTTGTACAGGTAACAAGGTAATGCAGGTGTATTTTATGTGGGTAATTAGTTGGGATTGGGGGTGCATCTTAAAGAAAAACTAACTGGTTTGTGGGAGCCAGAATACTTGCTGTTTGGTAGGGGATCAAATACTTATTTTTCTAAATCAGGTGGTTATTAATTTTTATAAATTCATATGATGTGATTTTCTGGAATTTTCTTTGGGATTCCGTCTCTCACTGTTAAAATGTATATATGATTAAAATTATAGACTGTTGCATTCTTTGTAAGTGGGCAAACCTACAAAATCAGCAAGGGGTCAAATAATTATTTTCCCCACTGTATAGTACATTACTGGCAATCTTGACGATTCTGGTTGCATTATTTTTTTGGCATGCACTTCCTAGGACTCATTTTGAAACCGCTGACTAGTTTGTCAACCACAACATTGAAACACGGAGCATTTCTCCCATCTGTCCTCTCTGGTGGACCACCCACTGCAGGGTGATGCCAAACACATCACCTACCTTGGCAACATTTGGGATTTTTGGTGGGGATGAATCCCACGTTTGTATTTCTCTATATTACTGCAAAAGTAGGGGCTTTCATCTGTGGCCAGTAGGCTGAATCATCTTTGTTTTATGTCATTTGGTGAATGATAGTAACTTAACAGACATTTATTTGAGAATCTTTGAGAATGTGACTTTAAAGTGACTTTACATGGTTACCAGGCGTCTCACTGCTGTCTACCCAGTGCATGCTGGGATAGGCAGCTGCTATAGAAAATGATGATCAAAGCAAAGTTGACAGTTGTCTTTGAGGGTCTATTTTTTTTCCTCTGAAATATTAACCATGGCATTAACATTTACATTATAGTGACAGTTAACATTTTTATGCTGGGTAACCCAACAAATACAGTATTGCATGCGTAATTTGCCAGAGACAACCCTTTTAAACTGCAAATTTTTATAACAACCAGTCACAATATCTATATTGTCTATATATATTATAACCAGTGATTTGAAGAACTAGTGGTCACCAATGACATCTTTTTTTACACATTCATTACTTTATCAACGTTACCAGGGTAACAGCCTCACTGTCACTTTCACAGCCACTTACATGGCTGTAATTTTTTTTTTAGGCATTTTAAGAGATGCAGTTGGCTTATCTTTGTTTTTCAAACATAGGATGGTATTCACCATGCTTCCGGTGTGGGAAGATGGTGTCGCAAACTCACGTTTGCAGTGGCCTCACCCGGTACCGGTGTGGGAAGATGGCGGCGTGAACTTACATTTACGGCGGCCTCACCCAGTGCCGTCCATGCAGTGTATTTGTCCACGTCTGGGTTTGTGTTTTCGTTTGATGGCTGGGACAGCTGGCACTGGATTGGCTGGGGGAGCTTGGTCTGTTGCGTCCTGTGGGCCCGGGGACCACGGAGTTGCACGGAGCTGTGCCTGAAGAGGAAACACTGAGGGTGGTGTGAGAGGACACGGAAGTGGGGCAGACTAAGCTAACTGCTAGCCCATGCAGACCAGCAGTTCCAATAACACTGAGGGTGGTCTGGCGGTGGCCTCGCCTGGTGTTGACAGTGTTATTGGTGTCGATGTGTGGCATGCGGGGAGGTGTGTCAAGGGTGTCTGGCTGGGAGAGCTGGCATTGGATCAGCTGGGGGAGCCTGGTCCGCTGCGTCTGATGGGCCCAAGGACCATAGCCCTGCTTGGAACTTTGCCTGAAGAGAGAACACTGAGTGCGGTCTGACAAGACGCAGAAGTGGGGCAGGCTAAGCTAACTGGTAGCCCATACAGACCAGCAGTTCCAACTATTATCCTGGCTGGCATTCGCTCTCTTGGACAGTTAATTTTTTCTTTGTTTTTTTTTTTTTGATATGCTGGACATATGATTTTTTTTAGTTTTTAGTTTTTGTTGCATTTTTTTGTGGTTTGGATATATGTGTTCTTGTAGGTTTTGGATATGTGTTTTTGTCTTTTGTTGCACTGCTGTGGGCTGGGGAAAACAATATTTTGTTTCATTTCATGTATGCAAGTACATGAAATGAAATGACAAATAAATGTTCCTGATTCCTGATTCAAAGCAGCAACAGAGAGGCATTGCTAGTTAATAGCGAGGCCTTGGGTGATGGAAACTCCTGGGGCAGGAACACTTGTTCTCTCAGCCATGTGGAACACTTTGAAATCACCTTTCTCTAATCCTTTAACTAATACAATACTAGGACTCTGAGACTGAGTATAAGAAAATATTATTGAATGTCGAGTTCCTTCAAGCTTACTCTATAGCTGTGTAAACCAACAGAAGACCGGTTCTCTTCTGGAAGATATCTATTCCAGTTAAGATTCAAACTCCATCAAGCTGCTAATAGCTGCATTTTCTTTCCATATTCGCTTCTTTTTCTCTATCATTTGCTTTCTTGGTGCTCAGCTGCTGTTACTTCTAAAGGCTCTCTGTAAACATTTGTTTCACCACAATTAGTCAGCCCTAGCAGTTCAAGTGAGAAGAATGTAATTGTATAGAAATGAGCAAACAAACATCTATTCCCTATTTGCCAAGCTATGCAGAGAGTGTATGTAAAGTAGGAGCTCTCTGGGAGCAGGCTGAGGTGTGTGTGGGCTCTGATAAGGGAAAAAAAAGCCAGAGGAAGGCCAAGTTTCCCCATAGCAGACATTGACCGTGGTTGTAATGCATGTTAAACAAGGAATTGATGGTAGGGCAGATTTCTGAGGTCCCTACTTATTTATGGTTAACGATGAGCAGCAGGCTGTGTGATAGGCAGTTTTACCAATCAGTGGAGCTGTTCAGGCACAAAGCACCAGGGACTCCTGCCTGTTTACAGCCCCCGAAGGCCAACAGCTAAGTCCCCAGTGGATGACAACACATCTCTTTCTTTCGCTCTGGCTCACTGTTTACTCCCTCTCCAGTGTCTAAATATATACCTCTCCCATTCACTCTGCATCTGTTATTGTTAATATTCACTCATCTGCTTCTCATTCTCTCTCTCTCTCTCTCTCTCTCTCTCTCTCTCTCTCTCTCTCTCTCTCTCTCTCTCTCTCTCTCTCTCTCTCTCTCTCTCTAACCCTCCCTCTTTCCCTTTCCCTCACATTCTTGCTTTCTTTTCTCTATTTGCCCATCTTTCCATCCCTGACTCTTAAATTGGGCCCACTTGTTACATAAAATTCTTATCTCTTTTCGGCACACATCTTGCAGGCACACACACCTACACACACCAGTCAGTACTCCGCCACAATGGCAGCAGTGGCGATTTTAGACATTTAGAAATTAGGCTGTAAATGATGAGTCAGGGGGTGGACAAGGCTACTTTGCGGGATCCAAAGACCAGGAAGACAAAAATGTATGTAATTATCACAATGACCCAATGAGCAAGATATATCAATCACTTTAGCCCCTTTATTTAATGTTCCTATTCATGAACACTGGAGCAAGACAGACCTGTATTCTGATTTAAGATGGGAGAAGGAAGTTGTAAAAAGCTCTGTGTCCATCAACAAGTCAAACTCTTGAACGTATGTGAAAATACACAAACTTTAGTCATTTAAATAAAAACCCAGATTATACCTTTTACCATGCACAGTAACAAATAACAGCTAGGAGACTCTGAGAATTAGCCACCACCTCTGGGGAATGAAAGAATTAATTCACAGGGAATTTTTTAAAGGGCTAAAATTATAATTAATTTAGAAATATAAATTTGAATGCCTGGTTTGATTTAAATGACATGACAGGAGGATTATTTTGTTTTTTAGTGCAATGTTTGTGATTTATCAGGCAAGGTAAGTTGGCGAACCAGGGCTCGAGCTTTTTGAATCCCCAGCCAATATTTTGACTAGATTTTAAAGTTACTTGCTACTCCCAATTTGGTAGTGAAGATGGGTGGTAGTGAAGAGTTGCCTGATGGCTAGGCAACCACTGCAGAAATAGTGAGCGAGACAGCTAGGAAGGTACTTGGTGTGTCATGAGGGCAGAGGAAGGAAGACAAGGAGACTTGGTAGTGGAATGAGGAAGTACAGCAAATTATACAGAGGAAGACGTTGGCAAAGAAGAAGTGGGATAGTCAGAGAGATGAAGAAAGTAGACAGGAGTACAAGGAGACGCAGCATAAAGTGAAGAGAGAGGTGGCAAAGGCAAAGGAAAAGGCATATGGTGAGTTGTATGACAGGTTGGACACTAAGGAAGGAGAAAAGGACTTGTACCGATTGACTAGACAGAGGGACTGAGCTGCAAAGGATGTGCAATAAGTTAGGGCGATCAAGGGTAGAGATGGAAATGTGCTGACAAGCGAGGAGAGTGTGCTGAGAAGGTGGAAGGAGTACTTTGAGGAGCTGATGAATGAAGAAAATGAGAGAGAGAGAAGGTTGGATGATGTAGGGATAGTGAAACAGGAAGTTCAGTGGATTAACAAGGAGGAAGTAAGGGAAGCTATGAAGAGGATGAAGAGTAGAAAGGCAGTTGGTCCTGATGACATACACGTGCCTGTGGAGGCATGGAGATGTTTAGGAGAGATGGCAGTGGAGTTTTTAACTAGATTTTTTAACACAATCTTGGAAAGTGAGAGGATGCCCGAGGAGTGGAGAAGAAGCATACTGGTACCGATTTTCAATAACAAGGGTGATGTGCAGAACTGTAGCAACTACAGAGGTATAAAGTTGATCAGCCACAGCATGAAGATATGGGGAAGAGTAATAGAAGCTAGGTTAAGAGGAGAGGTGATGATTAGTGAGCAGCAGTATGGTTTCATGCCACGAAAAAGTACCACCGATGTGATGTTTGCTTTGGGAATGTTGATTGAGAAGTATAGAGAAGGCCAGAAGGAGTTACATTGTGTCTTTGTAGATTTAGAGAAAACATATGACAGGCTGCGGAGAGAGGAGGTGTGTTATTGTATGAGAAAGTCGGGTGTTGCAGAGAAGTATGTAGGAGTGGTGCAGGATATGTATGAGGGAAGTGTGATAGTGGTGAGGTGTGCGGTTGGAATGACAGATGCGTTCAAGGTGGAGGACGGATTACATCAAGGATCGGCTCTGAGCCCTTGCTTGTTTGCAATGGTGATGGACAGGTTGACGGACAAGATCAGGCAGGAGTCTCTATGGACGATGATGTTCGCGGATGACATTGTGATCTGTAGCGAGAGTAGGGTGCAGGTTGAGGAGAGCCTGGAGAGGTGGAGGTATGCACTGGAGAGGAGAGGAATGAAAGTCAGTAGGAGCAAGACGGAATACCTATGCGTGAATGAGAGGGAGGACAGCGGAATGGTGAGGATTTCAGGAGTAGAGGTGACGAAGGCATATGAGTTTAAATACTTGGGGTCAACTGTCCAAAGTAACGGGGAGTGCAGGAGAGAGGTGAAGAAGAGAGTGCCGGCAGGGTGGAGTGGGTGGAGAAGAGTGTCAGGAGTGATTTGCGACAGAAGGGTACCAGCAAGAGTTAAAAGGAAGGTTTACAAGATGGTTGTGAGACCAGCTATGTTATATGGTTTGGAGACAATGGCACTGATGAAAAGGCAAGAGACGGAGCTGGAGGTGGCAGAGTTGAAGATGCTAAGATTTTCGTTGGGAGTGACGAAGAAGGACAGGATTAAGAATGATTATATTAGAGGGACCGCTCAAGTTGGACAGTTTGGAGACAAAGCAAGAGAGGCAAGCTTGAGATGGCTTGGACATGTGTGGAGAAGAGATGCTGGGTATATTGGGAGAAGGATACTGAATATGGAGCTGCCAGGGAAGAGGAAAAGAGGAAGGCCAAAGAGAAGATTTATGGATGTGGTGAAGGAAGACATGTAGGTGGCTGGTGTGACAGAGGAAGATGCAGAAGACAGGAAGAAGTGGAAATGGAGGATCTGCTGTGGCGACCCCTAACGGGAGAAGCCAGAAGTAGTAGTACTAGTTGCTGCTCCAAATTTCCAGTAGCCAAAACTTTTTTTTGAAATAAACCAGATTATGAGAGTCACTCGATCTGTTTCAACATAATCATTAGTAAAAATAAAAGATATTGTAAATCTATATACAATATGAACCAGAGTTCATACTGTATATAGATGTATATATATACAGTATAAAGCAGGTTACTCGTCCGGATAGTGTAGCGGTATATTTCGTTGCCTACCAACACGGGGATCGCCAGATCTAGTGTTACCTCCGGCTTGGTCGGGCGTTCTTACAGACGCAGTTGGCCTTGTCTGCAGGTGGGAAGCCGGATGCAGATTAGTGCCCTATTCACTGCACTAGCGCCTCCTCTGGTAAGTTGGGGTGCTGTTTCAGGGGGGAGGGGGAACTGGGGGGAATAGCGTGAGCCTCCCATGTGCTACGTCCCCCTGGTGAAACTCCTCACTGTCAGGTGAAAAGAAGTGGTTGGCAACTCCACATGTATCAGAGGAGACGTGGTAGTCTGCAGCCCTCCCCGGATCGGCAGAGGGGGTGGAGCAGCGACCGTAACAGCTCGGAAGAGTGGGGTAATTGGCCAAGTACAATTGGGAAGAAAAAGGGGGGGGGCAGGTTACTTGGTGTGTGTGTGTGTGTGTTTGTGTATATTGTTTTGCCTAGCTTGTGCTTGGCACAAACTAGAGGACATTTCAAATCCTAACCAAATTGAAAACTTTGGAAATGGCACAAGGACAGATATAACAGGTTTTTTTTTTCTTCCACACTCCAGACAATTAGGCCAAATCACACATGATTATGCGAACATTTGGGTATACTTCCAGCTCTCAGAACTGTTTCATTTTAACGGTTCAATTTCATTTAATTACCCCACTCTTACAAGTGTCTTTTGCAGCTTGCTGGTCAGCTAGCAATATTGATCCTACACTTACCAAGCTAAGTTCATTTTTACCTGCATTTGGCAGGTTGGTGGGTGTTAATTTCAAGCTCTGGGGGGAACATTTTTGTTTGCCATTGCATTATGGCTGGAGAGATGAAAGCTAGTGGCACAGTGTCGTCTGCTTCTCTTATTTTCACTAGAGGAATTTTGCTCATATGATGGCATTAATATTGGTAGTAATAATATAATGAGCATCGTATTTGGCACAATTCTACTTAAATCTTGGTTTGTGTGTCTATTGTCTACTGTATCCCTGTCCCCTGCCAAAAAAAAAAAAAGGTGAGGAAATGGAGCTGGCAGCCCTGACTAATGCATGTTAAGAAAAAACACTGCTAACTCTCACAAACAGTGCGCTTTCACAGCAACTTTCATAGAAGTCGTTAAACTTGGATTGTTTACCTTACTTCTGCTCTCGTTGTGCTGGGGTTGTGCATTCAGGAAAGTCACTTGACTGGGGTGCAGCAACTGCAGGAACGAACGTTGTGGGTAATGTGCAACCTTACCTACTCCTAGATGGGTGGGTGGGAGTGTTCTTAAAATCAGCCAGCTACATGGAAGAAATTCTGGGGCTGAACCCAGGGTGGCCAATCAGATATCAAGGGTAGCCGGTGCCACCTGGGCTACCTCTTTGGCTTTGCCACTGCTCATCAGATGCAAGGGACAGACATAAGCCTCTATAGAAGAACATGTGGGGTTCCTCATCATTATCAGACGTTACACACGTACAGAAGTATCACTCGTTTGGCACTATGGTATATGTGAGGATGTTCACTTATGTGTGTGCTTTCCTTTGTATGTTGTGTGTTTTTGAGTGTGTCCTGTTTTGTAATTGTGTATGTGTGTGTGTTTGTGCATGTGTATGGGCACATTCTAACTTCCATACTTTATTTCATTAGGATGTAATCTCTGTTATCTCCCATCACCATTGAGATTATACAGCGAGATGAGGGACAGAGATAGCCAGGTCTTCATGACATTTATAATTAACACACACACACGCACGCACGCACACACACACACACACACACGCACACACACACACACACACGAGCACACACATGCACACACACGCACACACAGAAGCACTTCTAGTGCTCCCGAACATTGCAACTCACTTTCATCAGTTGGAAAAGTTATAAAATCTACACAAACCATCAGACCAGAAGAGTTTTATATATCTCTGCTAGACGACCTCACTCTTATGTGTGTGTGTGTGTGTGTGTGTGTGTGTGCGTGCGTGCGTGCGTGCGTGTGCGTGCGTGCGTGCGTGCATGTGTGTGTGGTGATGAACTGCCGACCATCCTGGAGTTACTCTGCAGAATGCCTGCTTGGATTGGCTCCAGCACTATGTGATCCTGATTCAGATTAAGTAAATAAATGGATGAAAATAAGATTAACAATGTCAAACATTCAGTTTCTTGGCCTTACAGATCACTCTGATAATGACAAAGGGTGCAGACATGTAGTGGCAGAGCCAGTGATGTTTCTTTTGGTACTTGACTATTCAGCAGGGATTAAATTAACAGGAATTCAAACGTGCAGGCCAGATGAATAAAAGTGGTGAGCAGAGAGTCAGATTTACTTCATACTGTAAACTTTAACTTTAATTCATCTATCCTTGTGGGACCCTAATGTCTACATACACTACCGTTCAAAAGTTTGGGATCACCCAAACAATTTCGTGTTTTCCATGAAAAGTCACACTTATTCACCACCATATGTTGTGAAATGAATAGAAAATAGAGTCAAGACATTGACAAGGTTAGAAATAATGATTTGTATTTGAAATAAGATTTTTTTTACATCAAACTTTGCTTTCGTCAAAGAATCCTCCATTTGCAGCAATTACAGCATTGCAGACCTTTGGCATTCTAGCTGTTAATTTGTTGAGGTAATCTGGAGAAATTGCACCCCACGCTTCCAGAAGCAGCTCCCACAAGTTGGATTGGTTGGATGGGCACTTCTTTGAGCAGATTGAGTTTCTGGAGCATCACATTTGTGGGGTCAATTAAACGCTCAAAATGGCCAGAAAAAGAGAACTTTCATCTGAAACTCGACAGTCTATTCTTGTTCTTAGAAATGAAGGCTATTCCATGCGAGAAATTGCTAAGAAATTGAAGATTTCCTACACCGGTGTGTACTACTCCCTTCAGAGGACAGCACAAACAGGCTCTAACAGGTACTATTTAATGAAGATGCCAGTTGGGGACCTGTGAGGCGTCTGTTTCTCAAACTAGAGACTCTAATGTACTTATCTTCTTGCTCAGTTGTGCAACGCGGCCTCCCACTTCTTTTTCTACTCTGGTTAGAGCCTGTTTGTGCTGTCCTCTGAAATCATTATTTCTACCCTTGTCAATGTCTTGACTCTATTTTCTATTCATTTCACAACATATGGTGGTGAATAAATGTGACTTTTCATGGAAAACACAAAATTGTTTGGGTGATCCCAAACTTTTGAACGGTAGTGTAAGTATTATTAAATTTTAAACAAGCTACGTCATGGGGACATTTTCTTAGATCTAGTATTAAATTTAGGCATTAGAATGAGGCTCATGGTTAAGGTTAGGGGATAAGGTTGGGTTTATATTTGGGTTCAGTGTACAGTTATGGTTAGTATTACGGGGGTGGGGGGGTTAGGTTTAGGGAAAGGGTTAAAGTTAGGGTGAAGGGAGAAAAGGTTTATATCAGTGAACTTAGACCCACTGATCTAAAAAAAGAAAAGACTGGATTGAGCAACTCGCGATATGAAGTGAAAATTGCATTAGAATTGCCAGCTAAAATGTTGAGTTGTGGCGCATATCAGTGCTCTAACCGCACAGGGTCGAAAAAAAGTGGCAATTTAGATAATATAACATTTCACAAGTAAGTACCCTTTTTTATTTGACTCTTGCATTTAAGATGCCATAGCAACTGCTGTTTTAAGATGCCTTGATTTGTCAAAATGTTTTTCCCGAGCTGGCTCCTCAGACAAGTGCGTGAAAGAATGACACAGAGCGTGCCGCTTGCAAGGGAGAGAGCGGTGCGTCCTGGCTTCATCAGGCCGTTGCTCGCCATCGCTGCAACACGCTAGCTCGCTACCTAAGAAAATGACAGTATACTAGGCTACTTTACAATCACCTATACGTGCAAGCAAGACTATTAAATTTTCCAATGAGTCTGTTATTTGTAAACGAAAGAGTCTCATATTCTCATGTTCTGCAATCATGATCTTACATTTACATTTAGAAGTTTTGTCAGCTGTTTTCGCAGCTTCTTGCCAGCTAGCTTTGCAGTGCATTCTTTGCCAAGATGATGCAGTCGTGTCTTGCAATAATTACAAGATTACTTTTATAAGATAAAAAACATGATTATCCGTGACACACACACGCACTAATTGCTGATGAACAGACACACAGGCAAAAGAAACACCAATTGTTGAAAAGTTTCAGAAATTGACAGCTTTTTTATTCTGTAAAAATATTGTACAGGGTTATCTTATCCGCATGCCAAGAAGATCTGTCTTATTTAACCAATTGTAAGATGCAATCATCAGCAAGGCGACATGCCCAGAGATGGCAGGTAGAAGCAGGAGCCATGTTCAGATGGTTTTGTTTTGAGTTGGAAATCAGCCTAAGAGGTCAATGGAAGTTCTTCACAAGTATGCTCATATTAATGTGTGTGTTTATGTGTAACATGCTTGAACCATAGAAGGCATTACATTGTAACATAGTGCCCTGTACATTGTGCTGAAGAAGGCAATTTAGTGTGTGTGTGTGTGTGTGTGTGTGTGTGTGTGTGTGTGTGTGTGTGTGTGTGTGTGTGTGTGTGTGTGTGTGTGTGTGTGTGTGTGTTTTGTGCCTCCTCAAGCAAAACGAAACAAGTATCATTATTTAGATTAATAAGACTCTGGTTCTCTATACTGCTGCCTCTACGTTTGACTTGTTTCTCATTTCAGAAGCAAATAACTTTGGAGGGGTGTGTGTGTGTGTGTGTGTGTGTGTGTGTGTGTGTGTGTGTGTGTGTTTCACTTGTACCTGTGTGTGGTAGTTGCTGAGATTTATAATATGATTTCTGGTTTAATAGAAATCAGTTAACAACCCAATGTAATGATGTTCACGACAATCCAAAGTTTTACACATACAAATTCACTAGCTGCTGCCAGCACACCAGACAAAGAATGAAACAAACCAGCCAACAAATTAATTAATTAAATTTTATTTTTTGTCTGCCCATTTATCACCCAACAACAGTAATAAACAAGTCTGATTGTGAATGCAATTACCACTAAATAAAATTCCATAAATATAATTTGTTTTAGTTCTCTATTTGTCTGTCTGTCTGCCTGTCTGATGTCAAGTTTAAAAAATTATCTTAATTGTAAATGTTCCCACATTTTTCCCCCCAAATTATCATCTGAGCGTTTGATAAAAGTATTGGAAGCTTGTGGCAGTTAAACACAAGTTGTTACCCAGACGCTGGCCAAGAGGATGGCACAAGACAGAAGGGCTGACACATCAGGTCAGGACTCTGTAGTTTACACTCATCTACAGGCCAGTGGCCACTCTTTCAAGGATGAGGACGTGCACATCCTTGATTGGGAGAAATGCTGGTTTGAACGGCGAGTCAAGGAGGCCATCTATGTTAAGAGGGAAGGACCATCCTTGAACTGAGGGGGGGCTAAGAGTACATCTGTCACCATCTTACAATGCTGTGATTGCAACTATTCCCCAATCCTCTGTGAATAGCACACATGGCCTTTGTAACTCTAGTTTTTTGTTTTATTTTTTTGTTTTTGTTTTTTTTGGGGGGGGGGTTGACGTTTTTCCCTCTTTTTCTCCCCAATCGTATCTGGCCAATTATCCCACTCTTCTGAGCCGTCCCAGTTGCTGCTCCACCCCCTCTGCCGATCCGCGGAGGGCTGGAGACTACCACATGCCTCCTCTAATACATGTGGAGTCGCCAGCCCCTTCTTTTCACTTGACAGTGAGGAGCTTTGCTAGGGGAACGTAGCGCGTCGGAGGATCACACTGTTCCCCCCAGTTCCCCCTCCCCTGCAAACAGGGCCCCAACTGACCAGAGGAGGTGCTAGTGCAGCCACCACGACATATACCGCTTCCCACCCGCAGACACGGCCAATTGTATCTGTAGGGACGCCCAACCGAGCCGGAGGTAACACAGGGATTCAAACCGCCGATCCCTGTGTTGGTAGGCAATGGAATAGGCCTCTATGCTACCCGGACACCCAGAAACTAGCTAATGGTCATGCCTATTTGGATATGAATCTTTCAGTCGTTATGCCACTGTATTATTTATAAGAGTGGGGATACCTGCATTCAGTTGAGACTGAAGAGGTCACTTAGATGAGTGATGAAACATTTCTCTGAATAAACGTTGTATTCAGATGAACTGATTCAACTTTCTGTGACAATTTGTTACCAATGTTATGAATATATAAAATATCAGGGGGACAAAATCTTGTATTTTGATCCAGGATTGGTCAAGGGAAGTTTATTTTTTAATTTCACGTTTTAAGTTATATTTTCTGTCAAATCTATTCCATAACATACTGGGAAAGAGAAAAAGCTCCTTTACCTTTCACATTACAAGTATTTGTCAGACTTGTGTGAGCATACCTTTAAAGTCAAATTGTGGATTTTATTTACCATATGAAATGTGCTATATAGTGTTTTTCCCCCCTGCAATTTCCAGTGAAAAGAGGACATCTGTAAGAACTTATTCACATTTCCTAAATTTAGATCTTTGAAATCCCATCATATGACCAAGTAATCATAACCTTTTCAAACAAAATAAACCTAAAGTAAAGCTAAAACGTGCTTCACTTTTTTGGAGGATGGGACAGTAATAGCTGTTTAGCTACTAACTGCCCCCAAATATTATTTTAAGGATATTGTCCAAGGTTTTTCACTCAGTATGGATTATTTATCCACTTAAAACACTGTGTATCCATAACTGTTGCAACAATTCAGATCTCCCACATTTCTTAAACTATACAGTGCAGCTTTCAAGTAAAGAAATTAACCAATGGATTGGCATTAGTATTCCCCACCATTGTTAGCTCCTGTTCACAAGATGCTTCATCAGATGTGTCTATATCTTCTCTCTTTGCCATGCTTCATATTCATTCAGCACCAGTAAGGTTAGACTTCATCACTGCTATAAAGTATCTGCACCCTTTATCTCTCTCATATGCTCTGCTGAAAAAGTAATAATCCTTCTCAATTTGTCTTCCCCCAGCTTTTTGATGGAATTGAATGCGAGTTCCCCATATTTTTCATCTACATGATGATTGACGGTAAGCTTTGTTCTTTCAGTATATAGTGTTGCAATGCCAGTTGTTCCTCAAGTGGGATGCTGGATAGATAGAAAAGAAGACTTTTATCACTAGACGGGAATGACATTTTGTTGAGTGTCACCCAGAAGTTAGAGGATGTAGCACTTCAAGAGAGATGGGAAACTTGCACTATGTGGGGACAGTACACAAAAAAGCAATTTTTCAAATCAATTTCACATGCAGCACCATGTATGCTGTATAGGCATGAGTATGTGTGCATGTATGCATGGGCCCCAGTGGATCCTTTAATGTACAGTGATTGATGCACAACCACCTCAGGAATGTAGACCGGTAGCTAGGTCATCTCTGACACAGAAATGAACTTATCTTTTAGCTGTCCTGAAAAGCAGAGAGCTTTTTAATGAACATGCAATCTGTCTCCCAAAGGCGTTTTGATTAAAGGTTGGGTCTAGTGAAAAGGCTTTTTTTTCTGCGATTGGTACTGTTTAATGGCAATTTGGGGTGAGAATAATACAGTGGGGTCATGGATACATTCATAATGTACATATTTCATTCTGGCCTCATATACGAAACACCTCCTGATCTCACCTTATCAAAAACTGGGGCTTAGGAGTACCTTAGTTATGTAAGAGAGGTGAGTTGGATTTCAGTTGGCTCAATTTTTGGATGTAGTTGTACTATGAAGACAAATAGAAAGTGACGCTGTAACATTGCTTGGATTCTACTGCTTGAATCTATTACAGTCCATCCTAACATGACAAGCTAATTTTTAATCAGTTTTTGGTACTTTTAATTGAGCTGTCCTAACCAAGCTCTGTGCAACAGCGAACAGTCCAAGCAATGTTTCACTTAAACTGTTAAAAGCAATCTCTCGCTGTGACTCTGTTTGAGAGAAAATTTGCTGATTTGTTCCACTAGAAATGATTGGTTCCCACTTGTATGAATCTGAGCACTATCGGATCCTGCCTTGACATTTTGACGACCGAAATCACCTGGTGCTATTCGCTCGCTTGTGTTATGTTAGCAATCAGCCAGCTAATAGATGGATATGCTATAACGCTTGCAAATTATACCAATTTATCAATCACTAACATCTTGCAATCCTGGAATTGGAGGTTGATCTTCTTCAGATTTGTATTCTGATCCTGCCTTATTTTTGATACGGCTGAATAGCATGTATAACATTTTTTGAAAAATATAAGCTAACAAATGTTAACACACCACAGAGTGAACCCATGTGGATTTATTTTAATTTTACCTCTCAATCAAAATTTGAATGGGAGGATCTTATTTCTTTGGAGGTGCCCACTGCTCAAACAGGGTTTTTGGTACGTCTGTGAGAAAGGAAAAAAAAATAATTTTTAAGGACTTTTTACTGAAATGTAGCAAAAGTAGTTGACTGACCATTGGGAAACATCACTGCATTGGTGTTTAGTAAGGTTTATAATATTCTAAGCCACTAGACCCGACCTTTAAATTGGATATGCTGTTGAATTGTTGATATGTTGTATGTAGGTACTTCATGCTGTATTAAAACTAATCTTTTTGAATTCTGTTTTTTTTTTTTAAATGTTATAGTCACTGATAATATTGGAACTAATGAGTATTCATGATAATATCATGATCATAACATTGGATTTTTGTTATATTTTTGGTGTTTGATTTGCAGGAGTCTTCAGAGGAAATAAGGCTCAGGTCAAAGAATACCAGGACCTGCTGGAGCCAATCATCTTTCAGTCTTTTGAGGGTAAGGAATCACACACACACACACACACACACACACACACACACACACACACACACACACACACACACACAAACAAAAGCATAGTCACACATACTCAAACATCATTTTAATACTCAAAAAGCTCACATGTTCCACTCAGACACTCAACAAACACACATTCATATGCACATACAACATACACACATACCGTTTTGTAACTCACCCTGCGCCTTGCTTTGACAGGGGTCATGTAACTATACCCAGCCAGTCAACAAGGTTCAGCTATGCCCAATTAACTTATGTGTTATATGTGTTTGAGTTGTCCCAGGGAGTGTAGTCTTGGATCCGCTGAACAATGTGGGCTTTCCATATCTTTGATAGAGAATACAGGGAATGGAGAAATCATTTAAAGTCAGGTCACTGCGCAATCAGGGACCAGTGGCTGAGTACTGAGTCTTATATGTGTTTTTGTTATGTTTAAGTGTACATAATGTGCCAGAATGCTGTCCTCTCAGTGTGTCCCTTCCTACTGCAAGTATTTATCGTATATCAAATATACAGATGGGTGGCAAAATAAAGGTAAACCTGAATGCTTGACCCCTACAGTGTGGGGTTCCAGGGGCTCTGTTATGCTGTGGGGGTCATTTTCCAATCTGGGGAGGGCTGCAGACTACCACATACCTCATCTGACACGTGGAGTCGCCAGTCGCTTCTTTTCAGCTGACAGTGAGGAGTTTCACCAGGGGGACATAGGCGTAGCGCGTGGGAAGATCACGTTATTCCCCTCAGTTCCCCCTCCCCCCTGAACAGGCGCCCCAACCGACCAGAGGAGGCGCAAGTGAAGCGACCAGGACACATACCCACCCGCAGACACGGCCAATTGTGTCTGTAGGGATGCCTGACCGAGCTGGTGGTAACACGGGGATTTGAACCGCCTTCCCTGTGTTGGTAGGCAACGGAATAGACCTCCACGCTACCTGGACACCCAAGGCTTTTGTTATTGAGTGAACGAGTGTTCAGCAAAACCAGTTTCAGATGATATTACTTTGATAGGTTGTGAGAACTAAGGAAGGGGACAAAGGTTGGACTGATTCACGTGTTGTTTGTTATGGTGACGTGAGGGTAATGGTGTCTATTGGTAAAACAGTCAGGAATGGGAAAATTGTCGAACAGCAGTACGATCAAGTAGCGGAGCAGATATGTAAATTTTTTTACTGAAAGCATGCACATCTGGATAAAAGCATGAAAATGGGTACATGGGGGTTTTAGAGTATGCTGATTTCAAAAATAGCGGGACATCACTCCAACGGTTCCCGCCGAAAATTACAAATTCAAGATGGCCACCATAAAACACATTTTTGCCAATAAATCAGCCATAAATACTGTGATTGAGTAAGAGAACGTGACTGCGATTGGGTAAGAGAACGTGACTGCTGGGTAAGAGAGCTGGGTAAGAGAACGTGACTGCTCTCTTACCCAGCTGGAAGATGAGCTGGAGTCCTCTAAGAAACATCTGAATGACCTCCACCAGCAAATGACTTCTAAGGAGCTCGAGCTTGAAAGATGCCTGGATGAGATGGAAAGCACCAAGGGTGATTTAGAGAGCTGTAAGGGTGAGTTGGTTAGTTGTAGACTGGACTTGGAGAAAAGGCAAATTGAGTTGGAAAGCTGCAAGAGTGAAGTTATGACCTCCAGACAGAAGGCGTGAATGTCATCTAATGAGATCATGCAACTCATGGGCACAGTGGAAGACCTGCAGAAACGTTGTCACCAGGGTAGCATGTCTGAGATGGACACACTCTAAAGGATAGAGAGGGAATCTATCAAGAAGCTTGAGGTTCTTAGGGCAGAGTTAGATGAGATGTATGGTCAGCAAATTGTGCAGATGAAGCAGTAGCTTAATTTTCAACATGCGGCACAAGTAGAACGGTTGATGGAGCAACATTGTGCTGAACTTGAGGCTGAGCAGTCAGCAGACATGGCTGTTACTCACAGTCCAAAGTAGGTCATATCAGACAGACTTTATCCAAGGCCACAATGTCACACCATACGTTCTGGAAGGCAGATCAACCACTTGCTAGGTACAAAGACTGAATATGCAAACATGTTTAGAGGCTGAAAAAAAGTATGTATGAGAAAGCACTAGAGAAAGCACACAAAATCTAAGTATAGGCATTTTATCATGGTAATTTTTGTTTATACTGCTTATCGATAGTCAAAAAGGTATTTCATGGTGGCCATTTTGATTTTTTTTTTCAATTTTTGGCATGAAGATGTACCTTAACTGATTCAATGTGTGTTTTATTGCATTTGTTAACCCAAAAAACCTAGGTATAGTCTTTTTAATCGTAGCAATCACAGTATTTATGGCTGATTTATTGGCAAAAACGCGTTTTATAGTGGCCATTTTGAATTTTTGATTTTGGGCGGGAACCGTTGGAGTGACGTCGTGGTTCCCGCTATTTTTGAAATCAGCATACTCTATAACCCCCCATGTACCCATATTCATGCTTTTATCCAGATGTGCACACCAAAGGGGGAGCTGGTGTGAGTGAAGGATGCGGCAGTCATTGAGGTGGGTAAAGGGGAAGAAGAGGGACTCCCGGTTTGGGGAACATGTGAGAGGAAGCATAACCCCAGGCTGTCCCACTAATTTCTTTCAATTCTTACTTTTTTCACCATCCCATATAGTTTGAAAGTAGAGTCGTGAACAGCTAACTGTCTTTTAAAACTCCAGCACAATGCCAAAATATCATAAATTATCAAAACAAGACAAGCCAGACGACATGCCTGTAAGTAGCGGCTCCTCTGAGACGAGCATCGTTAGCATGCTAGCAGACCTCAGGGCAGAGATTAAGACGAGTTTCGCGGTCCTGGGGGCAAAAATTGATAAAATACAGTCAGCAATGACGGAACACGGTCAACACGTCAAGTCTTTGGAATCAAACGACAACCTCCAGGACCACCGCATCAGTAAACTAGAGGAACGATGTGAGGCCCTAGCTGCAAGCGATGCTAGGCTAATGGCAAAAACATTGGATTTGGACTGAGGGAGCCACAGAAACAATATCAGAATCATCAGCCACCCTGAGTTAATTGAGGGGCCAAGACCCACTGAATTCTTTTCACAACTCCTGGGCGAACTACTGGGCGAAGCGATTCTCTTGTCACCACCGGAACTGGACAGGGCACTCGTCGCTAAACCGCAAAACGGCCTGTGATTATTCGCCTACATCGCTACCAGATTATCAGGGAGTCTCGCAAACGTCGGGGTAAACTACAATGTTGTGGCTCAACTGTACAGATTTTCGAGGATTATACCCCAGAGGTGCTGGAGCAACGAGCGAAGTACCGACAAGCCATGTCGAAGCTGTACGGTTTAGGCCTCAAGCTTTATCCAGCTCCCTTACAAATCACACTTCAAAACGGTGCTAGGTAACGGCTCTCCTCGCCTGAGGAAGCAGAAACTTTAGCGGGTGGCTACCGGCAGAAATGAAGAGCTGACATTAAACTCGTGGGACTCCTTACCAAAGTTTGGTTGAGTACGGTAAATCCAGCCTACAAGACGTTCAGACATTTTTCACTTACTTTTGTTAGATGATGCTTTGTTTTTGTTTTCCCCCTTGTGTGCATGTATTCCCACGGGTTGTTTTTGAATATAGGCTGTTAATAAGTATAGTGTTGGTGGCACTGGCTGGCATTAAATAGGTTAGCGTAACTGTTCCTGATATTTTTAGTTTATAACAGATACCCTCAGAAAGTTTTATAGATATTGACCACGGTTTAAAGGTGTTTTTTTTTTAATATCCGGTGCCATATACTGTTGCTCGATTTTCTTACCCAGAAGTTTATAAATCTATAATCCTATTTACTTATTTGACATTATTTGTTAGTATTGTGGCGGACACTAGGGGCTATGCCTCTCACCCAGCAGGACTGTGAGCTGGGGGCGTGGTTTACGTTCCCGGGCTCGCCAGTGCAGGATTGTTCCTGCTGCAGTTGGTTTTTGGAGTTGAGGAATAAACATCAAACTCGCCTTGGTCTCCTGTGTTTTTCCTCATTCCTGCCATAGTATGTTGTTTTTTCCCTATTTCTATTGTTTTTATTGTCTTTCCTATATCTATTTTTTATTTGTTTGTTCTTTCATCCTGTGTGTGTGTGTGTCTGTGTCTGTGTCTGTGTACGTGTTCTATGTATTTGACCCATGGATTTCTTTTTTATTATTATTTTTTTTTAACTTTTATTCCATTTTGCAGCAGCATTAGTGTTAGAAGTCACACACTGTACAACCTTGATTTCCTTCATAGCTGTTTATTTTTATATATTGTTTTACGTTTTTGGGGTGATAGTTTATGAAGGGTGGATACTGAGGCATCTCGGGAAAGAAAGAAAGTCATCGCAGAAAGGGAAGCCATGGCTGGTATTGGGGAGGTGGAGAGGCCGAGGGCGAGCGGAGGGTGGGACATGGGGATGGGGTGGTTGACCTGGGAGCAGTCAGCCTGGGAGGTGGGAAGGCAAGGGGAAGCTGAAGTTAAGTGTGCGGGAGGACCTCTTTGTGTTTTTTGTTTGTTAAAAAAAAAAACACTTTGTGTTGCTTATATTTTGCCATATTGTTTACAAGTGCCTTATTGCTCCTGTTTCTTGTGTCTTGCATCCTGAGTCAGGTCAAACATTTCTGAAGTCATGGCCTATATCATAGCAAATGTGACTGATGTGGTGGCTGGTGGTGGGCAGGTGGTAAGGATCATTTCACTAAACACTGGTGGGTTAAACGCCACTGTTAAACAAACAAAAAGTCTGACACATTCTAAAAACCTAAGTGCAGACATAATATTTATGCAGGAGACACATTTATGCAACTCTGACCAAGGGAAGCTGAAAAAGCCTTAGATTGGACAGATTTTCCACTCTAAATTTAACTTGAAAATGAGGGGTGCTGCCATATTGATTAGGAAAAATGTGACTTTTACACCTAAGGGATTCGAATGGCACAGTCATCGGTATACTCCATCAGAAACATAAATAAATAAATATCATAAAATAAATAATAAATAAATAAATATCAGTATTAGCATCTATTTATGCTCCCAACTGGGACGACCAAAACTTTATGAAATTGCTGCTGTCTTCTATTCCAAAATTGAATTCCCATCTATTATTTTTAGGAAGAGACATGAACTGTTATTGATCCAATTCTTGATCGGTCCAGTACGAAACCAATAGCACCTTCCAAAATGGCCCAGACTCGCCATCTTCTACTGAACCAGAGGTGGTTGCATCCCCTGACACTGAGAAGGCCTTTGACGGGATGGAGTGGGCTTATTTATTTTCTTCCCTACGGCAGTTCGGTTTTGGCACTGGCCTCATCTCTTGGATCGAGCTACATTATTCATCTCCTCATGCAGCAGTATGCACGAATACTCAATGGTCTGAATTTTTACGACTCTACCCCGGACAAGTCAGGGGTGCCCACTCTCCCCGTTATTGTTTGCTATCGCTATTTAACCACTATTGATCGCTCTGAAGGTTGCAAAAGGACTAAAGGGGATCCGGAGGTGGGGCACTGAGCATAGGGTTTCACTATATGACGACAATCTCCTTTTGTATGCGAGTGATCCTTTAGTTAGTATCCCTCATATTATTTCAATTTTGAAATCTTTCGATGTGATTTCAGGATACAAATTAAATGTCCACAAAAGTGAGAGTTTTCCTGTCAGTCAATTGGCTACAGAGATGTCATTATCGTTCATACCCCTCAGGCTGTCTAATGCAGGATTTAAATATCTAGGTATTCAAGTCACACAATCCATTTGCACATTACGGGAGAGAAACTTGACTACCCTCACGACCACATTCAGGGCTGACTTACAGAGATGGAGTCGCTTACCACTCTCCCTAGTAGGAAGAGTACAGACAGTAAAAATTAACATATTACCTAAATATCTATACATGTTCCAGTGTCTACCAGTCTTCTTGCCCAAATCTTTTTTTTTTACCACTATTGACAGTATAATGTCTTCATTCATCTGGGCTGGTAAACATCCAAGAGCTGGTAGAACATTACTGCAGAGGAACAGGTCCCTAGGCAGACTTGGATTGTCCAGCATCACAGGCTGCTGTTGGGCTGCTAATGCCCACAAGATCATGCTCTGGTTCATCTCACCTCAAAGCAGCTGGTGTAAGATTGAGGCAAAGACATGCTCCTCTTTTTCATTCCAAGCTCTTGTATGTAGCGCCCTAGAGTTTGTTTGGAAAAAGAACTGCAGACCACTTTTTCAGATACTTTCTGGAAAAAGGCTCTGGAAGCTGTCAACTCCCCCGCTAGTTGTGCTAGGCTCAGTCTCATACAGTTCAAAGTAGTTCATAGACTCCATTATAGCAAGGCTAAGCTTGCCAAACTTTACCCAAGCAAAGTGGATGAAAATTGTGAAAGATGTTCCCTAGCCCTTTGCGATTTGGCTCATATATTCTGGTCATGTCCTAAACTAACTGGCTTCTGCATTCATTTTTTACATGATTTCAGAAATTTTGAAGTTGAAAATCTGTCCATCCCCTCACATAGCAATCTTTGGTAGACCCTCAGACGAAATCACCACAATGGCTATCCAATCTAATGTTATTGCCTTTGCCTCCTTAATCGCCCATAGAAAGATCATCATCCTTTGGAAGACTTCTCAGCCACCCTCTAGTAAAGCGTGGCTAAGGGACATTTTGTTTCTACTTAAACTAGAAAAAATAATGTTTACACTGAGGGGCTTGTAGTCAAGGTGTTGGATGCAGGAGAAATGGGCAGAAGCAAAGACCTGAGCAACTTTGACAAGGGCTAAATTGTTATAGCCAGATGACTGGGTCAGAGCATCAAGGATTGAATTAACAGGCAAAATGAGAGGTGATAAAAGTCCAGTGGTGCAGAAAAGACATCAGAGATGCTGAAATAGATGTTAGCAGGTTACTTGCATATATGCCTGAGGTAGATGGACATGACAGAGCATACCAGTATACGTATAATGTACAGTACAGTGTATACAAAATGGTTGGATTTATTTGACAGTGTTTAACGTTCATTTGAATGACAGCCTGAGGAAAGAAACTGTTTTTATATCTGGTTGTTTTGGTATACAATGCTCTGTATCACCTGCCAGAGGGGAGAAGTTGGAACAGGTTGTGACCAGGGTGTGATGGGTCTGCAGTGATGTTGCCTACCCATTTCCTGACTCGAGTTGGATAAGTCCTGAATGAAGGGCAGGTTGGCACCAGTGATTTTCTCTGCAAACTTAACTGTCCGTTGTAGTTTGTCCCTGTCCTGTTTGGTGGCTGAACCAAATGTGACTGTGATGGAAGTGCAGAGGACAGACTGGATTATTGCAGTGTAGAACTGAATCAACAGTTCCTGAGGCAGGTTGAACTTCTTAAACTGACGGAGAAAGTACATCCTCTGCTGGGCCTTTTTGATGATTGTGTCTATCTTGGATGCCCGCCATAGGTCCTGCGAGAATGTGAAGCCCAGAAATCTAGGATTTCACTGTAGACACCATGCTGTTGAGTATGGTGTGGGAGGGATGGGGGGGGGGACTCCTCCTGAAGTCCACTATCATCTCCACTGTTTTGAGCATGTTCAGCTCCAGGTTGTTATGGCTGCAGCAGAGGACCACTTTATCAACCTCCCTATCTATATGTAGACTCGTCACCATCCCGGATAAGACCAATGATGGTTGTGTCATCCGCAAACATCAGGAGTTTAACAGACTGGTCTCCTGAGGTGCAGTCATTTATATAGAGGGAGAAGAGTAGAGGGGAGAGCACATATCCCTGGGGGCTGCCAGTACTGATTGTCTGGCTGCTTGATGTGATATTCCTCAGCCTCACCAGCTGCCTCCTGTCTGCCAGGATGTTTTTAATCTACTGGCAGATAGGGACGAGAGCTGGATGAGTTTTTAGTAGAGGATATCTAGGATGATGGCGTTGAACACTGAGCTGAAGTCCACAAACAGGACCCTTCTGTGTGTCTCTGGGGAATCCAAGTGTTGGAAGATGTAGTGCAATCCCATGTTGACTGCATCATCCACTGACCTGTTTGCTCAGTAGGGAAACTGCAGAGGGTCGAGCAGGGGCCTTGGAATTTCCTTCAGGTGGGCCAACACCAGTCTCTCGAAGGATTTCATGGCCACAGACGTTAGCGCAATGAGCCTGCAGTCATTTAATCCTGTGATATGGGGTTTCTTGGGTACCGGGATGATAGTGGTGCTCTTGAAGCAGGACGGGACTTCACACAGCTCCAGTGATCTGTTGAAGATCAGTGTGAACATAGGGGCCATCTGGTCAGCACAGACTTTAAGACAGGATGGTGACATGCCATATATTTCAAAATGCCTATTCTTAGCTCATGAACAGACATGACAATTTACTGAGGGTCCCACCTACACAAATTTTCACATACATCAGAGTCTCACTCATGCCTGGACTTCAAATCCAGCTCCTTGACAAACAAATGCAAACTCCATTTCCCTCAGAAAGTGAACGTATTCTCTCTTTTTCTCACTCACTCACTCACTCACTCACTCACTCACTCACTCACTCACTCACTCACTCACTCTCTCTCACACACACACACATCATTCAAGCACAACTTTCCTCCCTCTGGGTCCCCCTGGGTCCTCAGGTGGGCGTAGAGGCCGATCCTGGAGCTGCATGTCGGGAGGATGCCTGCTCGTGACAACTTTTTATGTGGAGTGGCTGATGTGCCTACAGCAACCACACAGTCCTTGGCAGGGGTGGCCAGAGTCCAATGGCATAGACCACTGCACTTCCGCGTTCGAACGTTAGAGTGGGGGGAGCTAGAGGGGGATAGAAGCCGGCAAGTTTGAACACGGTTTAAATGGCTAACTATGTTGCTATGTTGGCTGCTGCGGACAAGAACCGATATTTGCGAAAAATTCGCAGTATCCGTGGCCAGTGTCCTTTCAAGAGACAGTAGCCCGGTGCATGGAGTCCTTTGCATTACACCCTGAAATGATAAAAGGCAAAAATTAAATCACACATCATGACCTAGAGCAGCCATGGGGAAAAGACATAGGAACTAGGCTACATTTTCAACAAATGTTTGCATTTTATTCAATTATTACTTTTTACTGGATTACACATGACTGCATACAATGATGCATGATATACTACTCAATAAGGATGATAATAATAATGTGATAACAATGTTTGCATTTTAACTGGGTAAGGGAGACCGGGGTAGTTACCCCTTGTTTCTAGGAAAGATAAACAAAATTGAGCATGTGACCAAATATTCAGGGGGGAGGGACCATTTTATGATTTTTAATGGATAAAAATACATATGGGTTTGAAGAATGTGATCCCATTCAGACAGGTTTAGCTAACTGTGGAATTCCACATAGCCACCGGCTCTTGACATTTTGGTGATTATAAAATGTAGAATAGACGTAACCTATTATTAGCTGGTTAAACTAGTTAACATTACCAGTGATGAAGTGCAGATCGCAGACGTAAACATGTTTGCTGTCAGGATCCCAAAGTTGTCCATCCTTGTCTTTCCTTCTGATCGCCTGGAGCCATTTCAATCGTTTTTCTCCCTCCTTCTGCCTTTTAGGCAATACAAAAAAACGAATATTTGGGTTGTTTTTCTTGTTAACAGTACAGTCCACCACACAGCCACTTTTGGGCATCGGAGCTAGGGTTAGGCTGCGTATCTAATACAGTGCGGCTTGGCGGCTTGGGTTTTCTATCCCCCTCTCCTGGCGTCCTGTTGTCAAGGTACCTGGAAGTGTTCCGGTGGTCTATAGAGAACCAAGACGACTGGGAACCACCCTCTGTTGCAGTGTTCATCTGCCTTCACTGCCATTGTGAGCTGGAGACTGCCATTGCAGTCTTTTTTGGATCGCGCTTCGTCTTGAACCTCCCCCTTGACCTATCTGCCTTGGTTGACCCTACCAGGAGCCAAGCTCCAGATGGCGGCATAGCTCTTGGGATTAGTACACACAAGCTTCTCCACCATGGCAAGAGAATCCAGGAGAAGAAAACACACACACACACACACACATACTTGCTTGCTTGCTGGTTGTCCATCGTGCCCGATGATGACCATCTTCTTCTATTTGTGGGTCCTTTGAGGACTCAGATAGCAGAAGATACCTGCGCAGAGATGGTTTTTAAAGTGGCATGGGGGGTGCGCTTCTCCCAACGCCACGTGACTTGATTGTAGAGGAGATGGTTCCGATGGCAAGGGGGATCCCTAGACGACCGGCACCTCCACACAACTGCAGGGGGCTGCCGGAAATCCAGTTTTTCGGAAACCGCCTCAAAGCGTACCGCCACAGCTTGCTTTTCTGTTGGGGTAAGCTCCCTTAGCCTTATGTCTTCCCAGACTCACCCACAAGGCAGCGGGGCAGTGGTTGATAGGTGTCAGGGCATGTCCACCAGGGTGGGCCTGCACACCATATCTCTGGGGCCCACTGCTGCTCCGAGATCCCCTGCCAAGTTAGCCTGGGGCCGCAAGACCCCAGTTACCACGTGTGGCCACGGGGAGGCCTGGCAGGAGTCTTGGTGAAGGAGAGGCTATGTACTGGCAAGGGAAGGCTTACACGCTAGGATACTTCCCTATTCGCCACAAAAGCTAGCTAGCGGCAGCAAGCTAAGGGCAGGAAGGACACAAGCGGGTTGGAAGAACACATGCACCTTCCCTCCAACTACACACTGCTGCACTAGTCGCATCACAACACCCTGTGTGTATGTACACCCACACACACACAAACACACACACACACACACATTAAACACATAAAACGCAGAAATCTTAAATTTGAGCCATTTTCTTTCTTCTTAGACCATGCAGTGATTCCTAAGTACTACTATGTGCCGGCTGACTTCGTGGAGGCGGAGCAGAAGAAGAATGGAAGCCAGAAGCGTTTCCCTAGTAATTCAGGCCATGATGGGAATCTCTTTCTGTGGGGCCAGGCCCTCTTTAACATCGCTAAACTACTGGGTAAGTGTGTGTGTGTGTGTGTGTGTGTGTGTGTGTGTGTGTGTGTGTGTGTGTGTGTGTGTGTGTGTGTGTGTGTGTGTGTGTGTGTGAGAGAGAAGAGAGAGAGAGAGAGAGAGAGAGAGAGATCTTCAACCCTTTAAATATGCTGTAATGTAAATGTTTCTAAATTGATGAACAAAGCAAAACTAGTCTGGGATTAAGGTTTAAAATGAGGATTTATGTGATATATGCCGTATAAGAAGAAAAGTTAGAAATGGTTGTTAATGACTGTATTGTTCATTACTCATTTCATTGTTTTTATTCCTTGATATTTGGTGATTTTTTTTAAAACATTTTTTTTATCAAGCTGTATCCAAGGTTAGAGTGAATGTGACTCATCTGTTGTGTGTGTCTATATGTTAATGTGTGAGACTGTTTGTCTGTTTGCATCTGTTTATATTTGTATGGTATGTTTGTATGTGTGGGTGTGCGTGTGTGTTTGTGGGTTTGTGTGTGGGTGTGTGTGCGTGCATGCGTACATTTGCTTGACGGTTTCCAGTTGATGAGCTGATCAGCCCTAAGGACATTGACCCCATCCATCGCTACGTGCCTCGTCAGGATCAAAGAAACGTTAGCATGCGATTCTCCAATCAGGTGAGCGCGCTCTCTCAGTCATGTGACTAGCTCGGTTCCCCACTGCAGCAGCACCGCACCTACCCTGGCTTTCATTTGAGCTCATATCCTTTTACAATTTACACGTTCTGAATACTCCATGTGCTACATTCATTCTAGGCACAAGTTGCTCTCCTTTACCTTGCCCAGGGCTGGTCTCATAAACAAGGAAAAAACCTAGTGCATCTGGTTGACAACCCCTCAGAATGGTAAATCATATTTTAGATCGTGTTTGAGGCTTAATCCACATCAGAGACAGCAGCTCTGAGGATCAAAGTGATGGAGAGCAATGATAAGAATCATGCTCAGCTCATTCTCTAAATTGTACTATGGATTGATACACCTATTTCTGCTGTTGTATATTGTATTATGTATGCTATGGCCCAGATGAGAGCACATCACTTGCAGTGGCACTTGACAGAGCGTTATTCAGGGTAGGTGCAAAAAATGACAGCGAACCAGAGAGAATGATAACAGAGGCAATTCAGGATACAGAGATGGAGAGGAATAAGCATTGTGGAGAAAGAACAGAGACACAGAAAGAGAAATAGAGATTGAGGACAGCCAGAAGATGATGAAGGGATAGAGAGAAAGAGTAGGTAAGACTTGGATGTTTGCTCTAGACATAAGTGTCATCAATTTATCCATTAAAAAGCATGTCGGTGTTCAATTAAAGAATATATGGGCTTTTAAAAAAGTATCTGTATTAATAGTAGTATTTCTACAAGTGAATGAGTTCCTATATAGCTTTAAAGTGTAGCTCACTAGTTGACAGCGAGCAGTGTTCAGTAATTTCAGAATCAAACGCTATCGGCTACACCCAGCTGCTTTTGGGTAACTGAAGCACAAATTAAAATACTCTTAATTTTCCCCATTATAGTGCTGGTGCTAAAATAGAAAAAAAAACTAGAGGAAAAAATGATCAAGTTGCTCATCTATACATATTTGAGCCCCTTAATTTAATTTATTTTGATCTGTTTTGAATCTGTTGTCTGTTGCTCTTACTGCTACAGCATCCATCCACACAATAACACACAGTGTGATTTCTTTCTGGAGATAAACATCAACATAAATGCATGCAGCACAGCTGTGCCAAAAGCAAGTTGCTTGAAAACATTGCTTTTGTTAAATCTCCCTCTGAGTCAAAGAGTAGTGTTGGAATTGCCTTTTCCCCACAGTCAGAGTACATATTTTGATCATATGACTCGGTGGAAAATGGTTACATGATAATAATACATTTGTAAAACCAGTTTTGTAGGCAGCCATACAGCTCAGAGCAAGACCTTCAGTGGCATCAGGCACCGCTCCATACACATCAGTTAACAAAAGCCTGTCACGTTTATTCAGTAATGGAAACTCTCGCAAACTCGTGCTATGTTACCCTGTCAAACTTACCTTCCCATGGCTATTTGGTGTCTTTCTTTTTTTATTCTTGCTGTGTCTCTCACTTCTATCAATGTAATGATTGTACTATCAACATGTAATTTTTTTGCTACAGTCTGTTTTATTTGCCAGGAAACTTTTCTCATTCCAGGGATTGGATTTGTTGTTTTGCTCATACAGGCCACTTAGCCATATAATGATGAAATAACTTTTTATATAAAAATTTCTGAATAAGAACAAAACATGAGATAATGTCAGTGAAGGCATTATATAAAGAACATACAATCACAGCAAGGAATGTAAGGGGAAAAAAGTATATAAAGTGAATACTCCTAACAAGACAGATATGTACTGTCTATTGAGTAGGTGTGAGGTTGAGTCAGAAATAAGCTAATATAGACTTGGTGTTGGAGCAAGAATGTCCGTAGTGGTGCAGTCTTTTGCAGCAGTGTGAGCCTCCAGCCTCCCTCCATTCAGGGAAACAGGGCTTGTTGGTTTATTCATATGACTGATGTAAAACTAAGCTAAACAGTTGCCTGCTAGCACTTCACAGGGTCAAAGAGTTTCACAGGCTATATGCTGCAGCACTTCCCATCCCTCTCTCTCTCAGCTTCTCCTTTTCTTCCATTATTTTTTATCAGAATAAGAGTCAAGTTTATTTGCCATTTAGGTTTGCACATACATGGAATTTGACTCCGGTTTCATGGCTCTCACAGTGTACTTAACATAGAATAACAGCGCAACACAACAATCTTCAGATTTAAACACAATAATTGATTATATACAGGTGAAATAAGAGGCGATAAAGTGCAATGCTGCAGAGAATATATCAGAGATGCTGAAATAAATGTTAGCAGGTTACTTGCTAGCTGTTGTTGTCAAAGTCCCACTACAGCTCGCTATTCCTAGACACTATCCTAAAACATGCTCTTGCATTCTCAATGCTGGCTCTGCAGTTAAATTATGTGACGCTTTTAATTCATCATTCTTTAATCCCTCTTTATCCCCCTCAATCCAGATGCACTATTAAATTCATTCAGTGATCAATGCCTATCCATCCTCGACCAAATTGCACCGTTAAAATTAGGAAACAAAAATCAGATAACCTCCCCTGGCTGAATGATCACACTTCTGCTCTTAGAAGACTGAGTAGAAAATCAGAATAACAATGGAAGGTCAACAAGTCCGAATTAACACGTAACACCCTTACAATCCACATGTTAATTTACCAGAAGGCAGTTAAGGATGTGAGATCAGCGTACTTCTCTGAACTAATATCAAGAAATAACCACAATCCTAAAGTTATCTTTAGGGTAATTGATTCTGTTATTAATGGTCCCTCCACTTCTCTTTTTCAACCTGATGTTGAGTTGTCAAAAAAATGTATCACTCATTTTGTAAATAAGGTGGAGAATATCAGGTCCCAAATCCTGCCAGGCTCTTGCATTCATTCCATTCCCCATGTTAATTCTGCCTCTTTTACCAAGTGTCAACCAGTTACAATTTCAGTGTTAGAGAATACAGTCTCCAATATGAACTCCTCCTCCTGCATCTTAGACATCATTCCCACTAAGCTGCTCAAGGAGGTATTTTCAACTATCAGCCCCATTATTCTGCATATTCTTAATAATTCTCTGGCCTCAGGTTCTTTTCCAGACAGTTTTAAGCATGCCATTGTTCACCCATTACTGAAGAAACCTAATTTAGATCCCCTGTCCCTAAGTATCTACAGACCAATCTCAAAATATTCTTTTCTACCTAAGGTTCTGGAGAGAGTGGTTTCTTCTCAATTGATTTCTTTTGTGAACACTAACAGTGTTTTTAACAGTTTCCAGTCTGGTTTTAGAGTGCTTCATAGTATCGAGACAGCTATAGTTAAGGTTACTAATGACCTACTCCTGACTGCAGACAGAGGTGACTGCTCGATTTTAGTTCTTTTAGACTTAAGTGCTGCCTTTGACAGTCAATCACAGTATCCTCGTACATTGCTTAGAGACTTTGATTGGCATCAAGCGCTTGGCTCTTAGCTTATTACACTCTTACCTCATGACATCAAAAGACTAGACTACAAGACAGGAAAGATGCTGACTATGGAGAAGATGCACCACCCGAAAGCAGATGTCGACAGGCTGTACCTACCAAGAGCTTCAGAGACGAGGCCTAGTCCAACTTGAACTGACCTTCAAGACTGCAGCTATCGAGCTGGATGCATACCTGACAAAAACAGATGACCCACTCCTCCGAATAGTAAAACATCAGATCTACTCCATCAATAAAGAAGCTGCACAATTCAAGAAAGAGCTTGATGTCCCAGAAACCCTACCAACAGAAAATGAGGCAACTACCATCTATGCCAAACAAGTGAAGCAGAAAGCAAAACACCATGGCCAGCAGCAACTGCAAAGGACAAGGACAAATCAATGCATGGGAAGTACCTAAAAAGAATGAAAGATGCAGACGTGGACCAACAAAAGACACACCAGTGGCTGAGGAACACCAGACTGAAAGCAGACGGAGGGCCTGATAATGGCTGCACAAGACCAGAGCCTGGCAGCCAGATCCTATCACCATTGCATCATCAAAGATGGAACGGACCCAAAATGCAGAATCTGTGGCATGTACGAAGAAACCATCGACCACATTGTCTCAGGCTGCCCGGAACTGGCAAAGACCGAGTGCATATACAGGTACAACAAGGCAACAGCATACCGGCACTGGAAGAGCTGCAGGAGTTACAAGATCAAGACGACTGAGAAGTGGTACGAACATCAGCCAAAAACAGTCACTGAGAACAATGATGTCACCATCCTCTGGGACATGCCCATCCATACTGACAGAGAGATAAAAGCCAACAAGCCCGACATCGTTATCAAGGACAGGAAGGAAAAGAGGTACATGCTCATCGACAAAAAAACACCTCAATGAAAGTCACAGAGAAGCTGACCAAGTACAAAGACCTGGAGATTGAAATCAACAGGATGTGTGGATATGAAGACCAAAACAACACCAGTGGTCATCGGAGCTCTAGGACTCATGAAGAACGGAATGGAAAAGTTCACCAACTGTATCCCAGGCAACATCAACATCCATGCAGTCCAGAACATCACCCTACTCGGAACAACCCACATATTATGACGAGTGCTGTCAATCAAGTGACATCTGCCCTATAGTGCCTCCGGTCCATAGTTTGGACCTGGCTCTACAGGATGTAAAACAGGAAACACGGAAAAAACCCAAAATAATAATAATAATAATAATAATGTGTGATGGCCTGGCGGCCTGTCCAGGGTGTCTCCCCAGCTACTGCCCAATGTCTGCTGGGATAGGCTGCAGTATCCCCGCGACCCTGAGAGGAGGATAAGCGGTTCAGATAATGGATTGATGGATGGATAATAATAATAATAATAATAATAACTTTTTTTTAAAAAACGTTTACAAATGTTTGATATTTGCTTTTATTTATTTAATAATAATAATACATTTTATTTGTGGGCGCCTTTCAGAGCACTCAAAGACACCTTACAGAACACAGTTAAAAAAGCAGCAGTGTATCAGAGAACATAAAATCAAAACAAAACAGGGTAGACAATAAAAAGTTAACAATAGATAAATATAAAATCATCATCTGCACAAAACTCAATGAAGTGTGGATCAGACTGAATATGCTAGTTTGAAAAGGTACGTTTTGTGATGGGATTTGAAGGTTGAAAGAGAGTCAATGTTGCAAATGTCTTGTGGGAGAAAGAGTTCCATAGGTGAGGGCAGAATGACTGAAGGCTCTAGACCCTATGGTAGTCAAGCGGGCCAATGGTGTAGTGAGTTGGAGAGCAGAAGAAGATCTGAGAGTGCAGGAGGGCGTGTGGATATGAAGGAGTTCTGAAAGATATGAAGGCGCTAGGTTATTAAGGGCCTTAAAAGTGAGAAGCAGTATCTTGAATTCAAAAAGGTATTTAACAGGGAGCCAATGGAGTTGCTGAAGAACAGGAGTGATATGATCTATGGAAGGAGTTCTGGTAATGATACGGGCAGAGCAATTTTGGATCAATTGAAGTTTATGAAGACACTTGAGGGGAAGACCAAAGAGGATAGAATTGCAGTAGTCAATACAGGATGTAAACAGGGTGTGAATGAGTATGGCGGTGCTGTTAGGTGTAAGTGAGAGGCAAAGACGATTAATATTGCGTAGGTGGAAGTATGCAGACCGAGTAACATTGTTGATGTTAGCTTCAAAACATAATGTGCTGTCCAAGATTACACCCAGACTCTTAACCTGAGGTGATGGAGGAACTGAATTGAATAGAATAGAATTGTCAATAGTTAGGGAAAAACTATCAGGTTTAGCCAAAGTAGATTTAGTACCTACTAAGAGGACCTCGGTTTTATCACTATTAAGTTTGAGGAAGTGGTATGAAAACCAGGATTTAATTTCTAGTAAGCAGTCAGAAAGGGAAGTGGGTGGAAGAGTGGAGGTAGGCTTGGTGGATCGATAAAGCCGGGTCTCATCCACGTAGCAGTAAAATTGAATGCCAGATTTCCTGAAAATGTGACCAAGAGGTAATAGGTAAACAATAAATAGGAGGGGTCCCAATACAGAGCCCTGGGGAACACCGGTAGTAACAGGAAAGGACTGTGATCTCAAATTTTTAAGTTGGACAAACTGAGTGCGGCCAGAGGGACATGATCGAAACCAGTCAAGGGGGGGGGGTGTCAATTATTCCAATGGAAGCTAATCTCTCTAGGAGGATGTTATGTGAGATGGGATTTATATTGTTTTTATTTTTACTCTTACTTATTTGGACTTGCTCTTATTTTAGCTTGTCTGGTTTTATTTCTTCATAAAGTACTTTGTAACATTGTTTTAAAAAATGCTTTATATTAATAAAGTTGTTATTATTATTATTACTTACATACATGCCTGAAGTAGATGGACATGACAGAACACACCAGTATACAGACAATGTACAGTACAGCAAATGGTTGGATTTATTTGACAGTGTTAAGCATTCATTTGAATGACAACCCATGGAAAGAAGAAACTGTATTTATAATTGGTTGTTTTGGTGTACAGTGCTCTGTAGCGCCTACCAGAGGGTAGAAGTTGGAACAGATTGTGACCAGGGTGTGATTGGTCCGCGGTGATGTTGCCTGCCAGTTTCCTGACTGTGGAGATGTATAATTCCTGAATGGATGGCAGGTTGGCACCAATGATTTTCTTTGCAGAATTAACTGTCCATTATAGTCTGTCCGTGTCCTGTTTGGTGGCTGATCCAAACCAGACTGTGATGGCTATGCAGAGGACAGACTGGATTATTGCAGTGTAGAACTGAATTAGCAGTTTCTGAGGCAGGTTGAACTTCCTGAGCTGGCAGAGAAAGTACATCCTCTGTTGGGCCTTTTTGATGATTGTGTCTATCTTGGATGCCCACCATAGGTCCTGGGAGATTGTGGAACCCAGAAATCTGAAGGTGTTCACCGCAGACACTGTGCTGTTGAGTATAGTGGTGGGGGGGCAGTGTTTGGGGACTCCTCCTGAAGTCCACTTTCATCGCCACTGTTTTGAGCATGTTCAGCTCCAGGTTGTTATGACCGCACCAGAGGACCAGCTGTTGAACCTCCCGTCTATATGCAGACTCGTCACCTTTCCGGGTAAGACCAATGATGGTTGTGTTGTCTGCAAACATCAGGAGTTTAACAGACGGGTCTCCCGAGGTGCAGTCATTTGTGTAGAGGGAGAAGAGTAGAGGGGAGTGCACATATCCCTGGGAAGCACCAGTGCTGATTGTCCAGGTGCTGGCTGTGATTTTCCCCTGCCTCACCAGCTGCCTCCTGTATGTCAGGAAGTTTTTAATCCACTGGCAGATGGGGACTGGTACAGTGAGCTCAAGATGTTGGAAGATGTAGTACAATCCCGTGTTTACTGCATCTTCCGCTGACCTGTTTGCTCGGTAGGTAAACTGCAGGGGGTCGAGCAGGGGGCGTGTGATTTCCTTTAGGTGGGCCAACTCCAGTCTCTTGAAGGGTTTCATGACCACAGACATTTCAATGGGCCTGTAGTCATTTAATCCTGTGATACAGAGTTTCTTGGGGACCGGGATGCTAGTGGAGCTCTTGAAGCAGGGGGGGATTTCACACAGCTCCAGTGTTCTGTTGAAGATCAGTGTAAAAATGGGTACCAACTGGTCAGCACAGACTTTCAGAGAGGAAGTTGACACGCCTTCCGGGCCCGGTGCCTTCCTGTACTTCTTTCTCTGGAAGAGTTGGCGCATGTTGTCAACACAAACCCTGAGTGCAGGGATGTCGTGTGTATGTGTGTGTGTGGGGGGGGTGTAGGGGCTGGCAGGGGGCGCAGTTGGTTTTTTGTTTTGGCCGGAGAGGGTGAGGGGTGTGAAAGTTTGCTTTTCAAACCTCCAGCAAAACCCATTTAGATCGTCAGCCAGTTGATGGTTACCTGCTGTGTGTGTGTGTGTGTGTGTTGGGGGGGGGGTCTCCTGTAGTTGGTAATGTCTTTCAAACCTCTCCAGACTGATGCTGGGTTGTTGGCAGAAAACCTGTTTTTCAACTTTTCAGAATAGCACCTTTTTGCCCCTCGGCTCTCCTTTGTGAGTGTATTTCTGGCTTGGTCCTACCTCCACTCCTGTAGGCTTCCTCTTTGACCTGACAAAGCTGCCTGAATTTTGCTGTGCACCAGGGCTTATTGTTGTTGAAGGTACAGTAAGTTTTGTTGGGCGCACACATGTCTTCACAAAAGCTGATGTCAGATGTCACAGTGTCAGTAAGTTTGTCCAGGTCTGTAGATGCAGCCTCAAAAACCACTCCAGTCAGTGTCATCAAGGCAGGCCTGGAGCTCAGTTTTGTCCATTTCCTCACAGTTTTAACCGCAGGCTTTGCAGATCTTAGTTTCTGCCCGTAGGTTGGGATAAGAAGAATCAGATCGGATAATCCCAGGGCTGCACGGGGGATTCTCTCTCTCTTTCTCCTCTGTCTCTCTGTCTGTCTCTGTCTGTCTGTCTGTCTCTCTCTCTCACTCTCTCTTTCTGACTGTTGACACGCAGCAAGGTTCTGTCACAGGTTGGGAAAGTATGTGAATGCATGGAACACTATTTTCTTCCTCTCCAGAACTTAAATGATATAGACAAGGGAGAATAAAAGTATAGAAATATTAGATATTTTCCAGTTTAAATCAGTTTCTTGAAATGCTATATCAGCATTTTTGCAATGAATATGGTGGTTGTCATACGAGGGTGGCTTTCCTTTAATGCAGGTGCATGTTTCCTCTCTGAGAGTTGGTGGAGAAGTATAGGCTGCAGTGGCAACAGGTGCTGTAAGTTCTTAAGCCAGACAACTAGCCCGGCCACGGTCATGGGGAATTGCAAGTTTCCGTTTCCTTGGACAGTAAATTTCAACATTGCAAGAGATTCTGACCTGCGTGTTAACACTCTGTGCATTCAAGAGTGCGTCCGTTACAAATGATAAGAAATTTGCCATATGAAAATAAACTATTGTGACCTCCAGATGTCACCAAATTCACCAAAGCTAAAGGATAAGGCCGTTGTATTTTAATGTTTTTTATATTGCTGACATGGTCTATCAGAGATATTAAAACCAAAAATAATTTCTGCTACTCAACCAGCAGTCACATTGTGGCCAACGTCAGAGACTGCGACATCATGCAAGGCGTTGAACTCTATTATATTCCAAAAACTGGTTTAACCAGGTCGCAGAGCTGTATTCTTGTTTTGGCCAACACAATTCATCATTACGAATGATATGGGCATTGTGGTATTCTCTGAATGTGTTCACAGACGGCCACAGCAACAAGTAAATTTTCTACGCAAAGAATACACTGTGCATACTCAGAAATGTACCACCGTGCCAATACCAGCGCAAACGGTAACACAGCCAGGATTAGGCGACTGGGCCCTGCGCGCTGAAATTTTAAATCTGCATATGACACAATTGACACTAAAGGACCCAATTGCCCATTACTATTAATGCTCACTATAACTTGTTAGGAATAAGTACTGTATCTCCATGTCTGGAAGACAAGGTCTGGAAAAAGTCTTGAATTTTAAGATTGTAAATGGGCAAGAACTCTGAGGCAATCCCAGTTTCAGACAACTTTGTTCATTTTTTTCTTCCTTGTTCAGAATTTTTTCTCTTCCTGTTTGTTTATCTATTTTATGAACAAACACATTCTCACATGCTTTTTTCTAGGGACTTGCTTACAAGCTACATTGACTGATGACAAAGAGGTTTTAGCTGTAAAAGGAAGCATAGACAAGCAGTGACAGAGGAAGGGTTGCATAATGCACAAGAGGAAAGGACAGATGGTGGGGGGAAGAAAAGAAAAGACAAGAGGACATATAAAGCAGAGTGGAGAAGCTAGGATAGGTGAGAGGTGGGAAGGAGGAACCGAGAAGAAAGAAGAAGAGGGCAGAGGATTTGAGGCAAAAGAAGTAAGCGACAGAAAAGTGGAGAGGCGGATAGAGGAAAGGTTAGGAGAGGACTGGAGAGGGGGAGGGAAAACTGGGAAAGGGTTAGGTTAAGGTAGGAGAGAACTGGAGCAGTAAGGGGAAAGGGGAAGAGAGAGAAGTTGGCGGCCCAGTGGTTAACACAGTTCACAGCTAGAGGGTCCCGAGTTCAAACCACAGTCTAACCCAGGTCCTTTCTGTGTGGAGTTTGCATTTTCTCCCCGTGTCTATGTGGGTTTCCTCTGGGCACTCCGGTTTCCTCCCACCATCAAAAAGACATGCATGTTAGGGTTGATACTCGTGTCTGTGCCCTTTGACCAAGACAGTAGGAAGAAATAACTGGAGGTGGTCCCCGGGCGCTGCATGGCGGCTGCCCACTGCTCCTGCCACACAGTTAGGATGGGTTAAATGCAGAGAGGGAATTTCATTGTGTGCATGTACAAATGACAAATTGTATTCTGTTCTATTCTGTTGAGAGAAGGAGAGATTAAGTTAGAAGAGGACGGAAGAGAGAAGGCATCAAAAGAGGAGGTGAATGTTTCAGATTCCAGTGCTTGCTTTCTTGAGCAGGACGGTTATGGTATTTGGGATGGAATATCTGTGGGTAGAATAGTGTTAAGTATTGCGTATATGTGTATGTGTTAAGTATTGCATATATGTGTATGTGTGTGCAGCTGTCTTGTTGCCTCTGCATCACTGACGTCCCCTGTTTGGACTGCAGGCAGGAAAGGCACAGGGGCATGCTGAGCCTTCACGTGGACTTATGGGGTGATATGTGCGCGTGCACACACACACACACACACACACACACACACACACACACACACACACACACACACACTCACTCCAACTCCTCCATGGGTGAACCTCTGTGTGACTTTATTTTTGGTCCGTGGGCTTGCTTGCATGGGTGCATCTGTTTGTCTCTATTGTGTGTGTGTGTGTGTGTGTGTGTGTATGTGTGTGTGTGTGCATCCATGCATGCATGTGTGCGCATCCATGCATGCATGTGTGCATGCATGCAAAAGAGAGAAAAGTGAGAAAAAGAGAGGGGTTATGTACAATCGTTTAAGTGATGGGGGGGCTAATGTGTAAGTTTGCACAAGAGTGTGTGTTTGTCTGTGTTTGTATCTGTGTTAGATATTCATGCCTCCATTCCCTCCATGCGTCATGTTACCATGTAGAGTCTCTATGTCAGTCCATTTCACAGCTGTGAGGAAAAAAAAGCTCAGAGATATTCCACAGCAATAAGCCCTCTCAGAAATCTAATATATTGTACTGCTTTGCTTCTCATTCTCATAACAGCTTATATAAGGGTCTACCAGAGTTGGCCGATGTAAACTCTGATATTTTGCAGTTTCATGAAAGAAAATACTTTGCCAAAGAGGCATAGTGAAACAGTTCATCAATCACACATTCCTAATTGCATACTTGAAATTTCAATTATTATTTCAGTAGTTTCAGTTACTTCTCTCATGATGTCATCCAAAATCTATAGAATATTGCATAAAAGAAGACTCAATTTAGATACCACATAAACCACGATTAACTCTCTCTACAAGTATCTCTTATGTGGTTGTTTTACTAGATTGTTGTTGGGTTTATGACTTTTTCAGTGGCATAAAATGACTCCAGACATTCATTTATGTATTTATTCTTTTTTTGTCTAATTTTGTTAGATTTCTTTAATCTTATTCCAAGATGTACTACATGACTCTCTAACCCTGTAAAAATAAAATAAAATAGCAAAGAGGTGAATGCTGGTTTCTGATAGACCTCATGATGTCATTGAGATTTCAGACCTGAAAGAGCTCTCATGTCAATTCCTTGAATGCATTAGGGAAACAAACGTAGCATGGTGCAGTGGCCCGATTAAAAATTCACATGTGATTATTCAGCATATGTTCCCATACCGCACACAGGTAAAACAATATGAATTAAATTTGCATCGCGGTCCAGTGAAGGCTGATGCCTAAAGCAGGTGGTGTTTTAGCCAGAGGAGTGGATATAGAGAGGGAGTATATACTTAACATTTAGTTAATCAATGGTGCACTCATGCAATTTCAATGCTCATTAACACTTATACTGCCATGATAAATTGGAAGTTTGCTGACTATAATACGGTACTATAAAATAAAGCTATACAAAGGAAATGGTTGTATTTATCCCATGAAGAAAGTAGTACAAGAGGAGGTAAAGTGCTGTGGTACAGTACTGTCTGCGCCTCTTTGTGCTTCATAGCAAATTGTGTTTGATATTTGACCCTCGCACTAGGTATGGGTTTCGTTGTTGTTTAGCTGCTAAGATTTGAGGCTGAAGGGAAAGTTCTTGGCTTTGGTTTGGCCCTTGTGAGAGGTGACGTGCTCCAAGGACAGTGAGGGTGAGTCAGATCAAACACACCCCAGGGAGCATCAAGTCCCATTCCTCTGCAAAAAGCACACAGTAATAATACACAGCATGCTGAGGATTAGAGGCAAATAGCTGTACATATCAAGGAATTGATTATGTTGGCTATGACACACATGTTTTTAACATAATGGCTCCCTCTCTTAACACGATCTTACTTGGGGCATGCAAGATGTCACTTTCTTTTTTTCCCAGTTGGGGTCCTCTCCTTTGTTTTTCCACCTTTCTTTTTGTGTCTTTTTCTCCGTGACTCTATAGTTCTTTATTAAATTCACTCTTATTTTTATTTTTCCCCCTTTTTCTCCCCAATTGTACCCATCCAATTACCCCACTCTTCCGAGCCATACCCGTCGCTGCTCCACTCCGTCTGCTGATCCCCGGGGAGGGCTGCAGACTACCACATGCCTCCTCCGATACAAATGGAGTCACCAGCCACTTCTTTTCACCTGACAGGGAGGAGTTTCGCCAGGGGGACATAGCACATGGGAGGATCACGCTATTCCCCCCAGTTCCCCCCCCCCCCTGAACAGGCGCCCCGACCAACCAGAGGAGGCACTAGTGCAGCGACCAGGACACATACCAATGTCTGGCTTCCCACCCACAGACACGGCGAACTGTGTCTGTAGGGACACCCGACCAAGCTGGAGGTAACACAGGGATTCGAACCGCCACTCCCTGTGTTGGTCGGCAGTGGAATAGACTGCCATGCCATCCGGACGCCTCACTCTGTCATTTTGAAGTCATTGGTCATTGAGGAATCTTAATCTTCCACCAAACGTCTCTCTTGTCAAACGCCACACACACACACACACACGCACACAAACAAATATACGTGCACGCATGTGCGATAATACGAGAATAAGGTTAATGGAAAAGTTTCACTGTCGCTTACATCGCGGGTGCTGTCAGTCAACAGTTGGAGATAACACTGTGGGTCAGGACGAACCTTACAAAACATAGATTGACCAGCACAGAGTGGAGAACAAACATAATTCCTTTGTGGGTAGAGGGGGTGGTTGTGGGGTGGAGGTATGGAGGAGGGAATTGCCAAAATTCGGTGGAGAGCAGGACAGAAGAAAAAAGGAGAGATGGGCTAGGGGGTGGAGAAGCCATAAGGCTTGTTAGTTGTTGTTTTTTTCCCCTTAATTTTTCATTCTATTATATATTTCAAGTCTATCAAATGTGTATTTGTAGGATTTTGTTTATTTAAGTTGTAAGGTTTTGATATAAACATTGAAAAAAACACATGTAAGGGATAATCCATGGCAAGGTGTGCTTTAAAGGATTTCAACGCATGATGCGGGGCAAAGAACCACCAGATACAAAGCAGACGGTGGTTGCCTCCGGGTATGTGTGTTAAAATCCTTTAACCCACAACTTGGAGTGGATTACCCTGCTTTATCATCATCATTATTATTATTATCATGAATTCAGCCTGTGTCCAACTTTGTGGCCAGCATATTAGATTAGAACAGTGATTAAAGTTGAGCCGAACTATGTGTGCATCAAACAGTTTTAACCCCACACGATCCAACCAATCAGAAACGAGTATTCTCCAGGTGTGTGTGTGTGTGTGTGTGTGTGTGTGTAGGAAAAAAAACTTTAATTCATTACAGTACAAGCTTGTTTCGTGTGTCACACACTCATCAGCTGCCAGTGTGGTAATGCATTACCACATTATTACTGTAATGCATTAAAGTTTTTTTCCAGCATCTATCTTAATATTCCGCTCCTCATTTGTTGAGCACTTTTATCAACACCATTGATGGTTTCCGGAAAAAAACACTATATATATATATAACTTTGTTTTTAGAAACACACAACGGTAGGGAAAGTGCTCAACAAATGAGCAAAATAATCCAGTGAGTCAAGTAAATTCTTTGAGCCAGTACAAGCCTGTTTCATGCCATAAGCAATCATCAGCATGCTGAATCATCATCAGTATCATCAGCATAGTGAAGAATTTACTTGAATCACTGGATTATTTTGCTCCTTATTTGTTGAGCACTTATCCTATCATTGAGTGTTTATTTTAACAAAGTTATATATACACATACTACATACACACACACATACATACACACACACACACACACACACACACACACACACACACACACACACACACACATAACAGATGGTTAAAGCAGTTCTTCTTTTCCCCGTGTGTTTTGATTGTATTTGGTTTGACTGTTTAGAAAGTAGCACGGTTGCTAAAAGTAGCACGGTTGCAGGTTATCATTCCATCAGTCTTAACTCAGTATGATCCAATCAGATCTGACAATTCCAATGCCCAGTTATATAAGTCGTTCAGGATGAGCACCATTTTCATCATTCAGATATTTCCTAACATCATATTGTGGCATCACCTGTCACCACTGTTAAACACGTGATACATGCATTTGATTACTCGTTTAAAATCTAATTTTCCATGAGAACACATTATCTAGTATTCTGGCTTTTCCACCAAAGCAGGTGTTTACTTTTCAACAAGTCACTTTTGAAAAGTCACCGATAGAGCACTGAGAGTGTTTCCAGTAATGATGACCATCACCAATTTCTGATCAGATTTGGCACAGTCATTCAATCACTATGTGCTGGCCACTTAAAGTCAAACATGATATACTGTTATGCCAAACATAGGTAACCACTATTCTTTTTGTCTCATACCTGAATCCTGGGAGGGTTTCCATTTTATTTATAGTAGATAGCTTTGTCAGCCAATTACTGTAGTTTGCTTTGAATTCATGGTGCATTTTGTTGTGCAGAGGTCAGTTGCAGGACACCACAGAATAATCTAGTGATTGTCCCTTTCTCAGTGCCGAGGTGACAGGAACATCATGAGCGGCTCTGAACAGATGGGCTCTGGGATTTCTTAAAATGGGCATGCACACACATACACATACAATAGACAAAAACACACATTCGCATTTTGCCCTCACTCTCTCACAGACAAACCCTCCTCATAGGAGTTATTACACACACACACACACACACACACACACACACACACACACACACACACACACACACAAATGTGCACATTCTCAGAGTGCTAAAGCCTGCTGTTTACCAATGGCCAGGTGACTGGCTGGGGGAGGGGACCTTAGCGGTCTGTGACAGTAAAAGCCCCTGGAGAGAGAGAAATGGGCTCTTAACCTGCCAAGAACTGGATGTCACTCATGTGAACAGCTCGTGCAGACAGACACACTTGCATGCACCTAAATGTACACTCACACACACAGCATCACCGATGAAACATGCACAGTTGTGTTGACATGCACTGTCACACCTGCTTTTAATTCTTTTTTACCTACTTGTATGCACGTGTGTCCATGCATGGATGTGTGCATGCATGCTTGCATGAAAACATACACTGATGAGCCAAAACATTATGACCACACACAAGTGAACCAAATAACATTGAGCATCTCCAAACAAGGGCACATGTCAAGGTCTGAGTAGATTAGATGGTAAGCAGAAAATCAGTTCTCGTAGTCAACGTGTTGGATGCAGGAGAATTGGGTAAGTTTAAAGAACTGAGCAACTTTTGACAAGGGGGAAATTGTTATGGGCAGACAACTGGATCAGAGCATCTCTGAAACGGCAAGGCTGATGGGGTGCTCCCAGTCAGCAGTGGTGAGTACCTACCAACAGTGGTCCAAGAAGGGCCAAACCACAAATGCACGAGGGCAACAAAGGCTAGCCTATTTGGTCCGAACCAACAGAAGGTCTACTGTGGCACAAGTCACAGAAAATTTTAATGATGGTTCACAACATAGTACATGGCACCCTGCTGTGTATAGGGCTGCATAGCCGCAGACTGGTCAAAGTGCCCATGATCACCCCTGTCCACTGTCAAAAGCACCTACTATGGGCACGTGAGCATCGGAACTGAGCATTGGAGCAGTGGAAGAAGGTCGCTTGATCTGATGAGTCCCGTTTTCTTGTAGATTATGTGGATGACAGTGTACGTGTGCACCATTTACCTGGGGAAGTGATGGCACCAGGATGTACTGTGAGAAGATGACAAGCTGGAGGAGGGAGTTTGATCCTCTGGGCAGTGTTCTGCTGGAAAAACCTGAGTCCGGCAATGCATGTGGATGTCAATTTGATATGTGCCACCTACCTAAACATTGTTGCAGACCAGGTACACCCCGTCATGGCAATGGTATCCCCTGATGGCAGTGGCCTCTTTCAGCAGGATAATGCACCCTGCCACACTGCACTTCCTGTTCGGGAATGGTTTGAGGAAGGTGTTGCCTTGGCGTCCAATTCTCCAGATCTCAATCCGATTCTGCATCTGTGGGATGTGCTGGACCAACATGTCCGATCCACGGCAACTCCACCTTGCAACTTATGGACCTGAAGGATCTGCTGCTAATATTTTGGTACCAGATACCACAGATAGTGTGGTGCGAATCTCCCTCAAGCTTGGGTCCTCTACCAGAGGCCTGGGAGTTTGAGGGATCTGCGCAGTAGCTTGGCGTTTCCTAGGACTGCACTCTGCTGGACAGAGACCTCAGATGTTGTACCTGGAATCTGTTGGAGCCACTCTCCCAGTTTGGGGTTCACAGCCCCTAGTGCTCCCAATAGCACTATTGTGGATTTCACCTTCCACATCCATCTAGTTCTTCGCTCAGCCCTTGGTATTTCTCTAGATTCTCGTGTTCTTTCTTCCTGATGTTGCCATCGCTCAGGATTGCTACATCGATCACTACTGCTGTCTTCTGTTCTTTGTCAACCACCACAATGTCTGGTTGGTTATCCAGCTCGTGCTTTTCATTCTGGAACTTGAAGTCGCACAGGATCCTATTCTCAACCTCAGCCATTCTCAACCTCCTTTGGTGGTGTCTCCCATTTGGACTTGGGGACTTCCAGTCTGTATTCAGTAGATACACCCTGGGTTTAGTGGCCACAAAGAGTGGCCTCTACAGGTCAGTGTCCACTCTTTCAAGGATGAGAATGTGCACATCCTTGATAGGGACGAATGCTGGTTTAAATAGGCAGTCAAAAGGCCATCTATGTTAAGAGGGAATGACCATCCCTGAACCAGGGGGAGGGGGGGGGGGTAAGAGTACATCTGTCACCATCGTACAATGCTGTGATTGCAAACATTCCCAAATCCTCTGTGAATAGTACACATAGCCATCAAAAGTATAGTTAATGGTCACACCCATATTTGCACATGCAACTAGATATTGGTTTCTGTCATTATGCATCTGACCCCATTTTACAATGCTGTGATTGCAACATTCCGTAATCCTCTGAATAGTACACATGACCCTTGTGACTAGTTAAAAGTCACACCCATATTTGCATATGAAACTGGTCGTTAGTTTCAGTCGTTATGCAACTGTGTTGTACTGTATTTTTTATAAGGAGTGGGGATAGTGGGGTAGTGGGATAGTCAGTCAGTCAGTCAGATAGTCAGTTTAGACCTAAGATGTCACTTAGTTGAGTGATGAAACGTATCTGTCAATAAACGCTGTATTCAGATGAACTGATTCAACCTTCTTTGATTTTCTTACCTGGATTATTGAGCATGCATCAATACAGTACTTGTGCGCTGTTTACTTGGGGAAGTGATGGCACTAGTGTACACTGTGGGAAGACAGCAAATTGGTGGAGGGAGTGTGATACTCTGGGTATTGTTCTGTTGAGAAAACCTGGGTCCGGCCATTCATGTGGACATCAATTTGACACATGCGACCTACCTAAACGTTGTTGCAGACCAGGTACACCCCTTCATGGCAATGGTATTCCCTGATGGCAGTGGCCTCTTTCAGCTGGATAATGAACACTGCACACATTGATCGGGAATGGTTTGAAGACCATGATGAAGTGTTCAAGGTGTTGCCCTGGCCTCCAAATTCTCCAGATCTCAATCGGATTTATCATCTGTGAGATGTGCTAGACCGACAAGTTTGATCCACAGCGGCTCTGCTGTGCAACTTACAGGGCTTGAAGGATCTGCTGCTAATGTTTTGGTGCCAGATACCACAGGAGACCATCAGGGGTCTTGTAGAGTCCATGCCTTGGTGAGTCAGTGCTGTTTTGGTGGCACATGGAGGACCAACAACATATTAGGTAGGTGGCCATAATGTTTTGACTCGTGTTTACGTTCAATGTTATACGAACACACACACACACACACACACACACACACACACACACACCACACACACACACACACACACACACACACACACACACACACACACACACACACAGACTTTATCCACAGGGGATAGGTCACCTTACACACAATGTTACGAGAGACGGGTATCACAGCGTCTGATATGTGCACACACATATGAACAGAGAGAGAGAGAGAGAGAGAGAGAGAGAGAGAGAGAGAGAGAGAGATGCTCATTGCCTCCCTCGCCCTCCCTTCTTCCCTCCCAACCCACTCTCTCCAGTTTACAATCCATTTTCTGTGCCAAGAACCCCATTAGAAGTCTGTGGTAGGTTTGGCCCCTGTTGTCTCTTCGTCTGTGTGCCTGTGTAACTGGACAGGACCAGTGTATGGTGCCATCCAATGTCTCACACATCAGACAGACACAAAGGGCCTCATTCATCAATCGTTCATATGTAGAAATTTATTCTTACACACCCATGGAATTTTTTAGACCTGAAGTTTGTTTCTGAGACCAGTGTAGAACCTGGGTAACCCCTGAATTTAGACACCAACTGGCTAACACTGATGTCTTTGCAGGCCGGGGTGGTGGCTCGTTGCAAGAGGTAGGCAATAGATGTTAGGGGGAAGTAATTATAAATAACAGTCAGGCTTTGCTTCTGCATGTCAGACAATCTTGAGGGCTGAAAGAATTCCATGGGTGTGTAAGAACAAATTTGTATGTACGAACAACGGATGAATGAGGCCCAATGAGAGGCTAACTATCAGATTGTGGATCCATTGGGATAGATGCGCTCATTTAAGCCTACCATGTTTTCTTATACAATAAGCTGCAATCCACTTTCTGGTTGTGTAATTTATTTATCTATTCATTTATTTATTTATTTATTGAGTGGGACAGCTGCCAATATCTTTTTTTCGGGGCCAGGGGTGCTGAGAGGAAGCTCCTCCACTCTCATTAACACACTTGTTGATGGCGAAACCAGTGAGCCGATGCTGATCACTTGTCTACTAGCTGGTCTGGGCTTTGGGGGGTCCTTCACAGTGCTCACAGCAAGACTTCCCTAGCTACTATTCAACTTTCTCAAAAAATAAAATAAAATATTAAGGCATATTTTCTAGGGTGGCTGGTATTTGATAATGATTGGCTGTTTAGTTTTGTGTTTAATAAAAAATCAAAAAATCAAAATATGTGATGCTGTTTTCCCTTCTTTGGCGCTTCCACTCTTTTTAATTGTGATGCTTTAACTAAAGCAGGGTGTGGGGGTGAAGCATGAAGACAGCTTCTTATTTCATTAGAGGAGCTGATATGATTGGGTGTAAGCTGATGGTGGATGTAAACGAGGCTCACTTCACACCGTTAGCAACCAAAATGCCCTCAGCACAAGAGTCTTGTTACTGTGTTTCTCCAAAGGGAAAACATGGCTGCCATGTTCCCTCAGTAAAGTAAGGTATATGGAGTGAGGTACATGTCCCTATGGAGATCCTGAGTTCTGGAAGCATGGGGAAGTACTGTCAGGGCTTGTCATGCTGGGGGGTGCAACTTGTTGTCATTGTCTCAGTACCTCCACGGGAGGTGCAGGGACAGGTTTATAACTACTCCCCTGACAGCAAGTATAATAATGCAGTCAGGGTGTGTGTGTGTGTATGTGTCTGTGTGTGTGTGTGTGTGTGTGGGGGGGGGGGTCTGTGTGTGTGTGTGTGTGTGTGTGTGTGTCCCAGGACAATATTCACATCTGTTCCAATTTAGCAAGAAAATACCTTTTGTGTACATGTGTTTATCTGCATTGTTTTATGTGTGTGTGTGGCTTGTCACTGAGTAGATTCTGTGTACACACTCATAATAAATATAAACACGCACACACACACACACACACACACACACACACACACACACACACATACCTAATGGTCCCTGTAATTTGCTGTAATTTGTTCCATCAACATTTTAGTAGCTCTCTACTCCAGAAAGACTTGGAGTGCGAGAGTGCCATATTATGGGTCTACTCACCAGTTTTCACTTATATTGCCCAGCGAGGACATTACATTTCCATATGTGTATGCATTTGCTATCTATTGCTGTCTACGAGTTCGCACAGATGAATGTGTGTGTTTGTGTTTGATGTTTTCAGTGCTGCAGCATTCAACCATTAACACGGCACACACACACACGCACACACACACTCACATGCACAAATACACACACAAGGTTGTATCAGGCCACTTCTCCCCAGCCTTCCCGGCCACAGATGCTCTCCAGGCGTGATATCTAACAGGGCAGCTCTGACAAGCCAAGGCTCCTTTACCGCACACTGGAGCTGGTCTCTAATACCAATTGATTTTTTTTTCCGTCTCAGTCATGAGGATTTTCTGACAGAGGATAATATTTCTGAGCCGAGTCCAGACCTCAATGTATTTGCTGCCTCAGTCAGGTTGCCTTTACATTATACCCTGGTAACCACACAGAATCCAATTCCTCACTTCAATTCCTCACCTCATTCTACTGTGCTCAGGTTACTGCACCTAACTCATCCTCCTCAACTCTCACGATCCTTCTTTGTCTGTCTCTCATTCTGTTAGCTTCTTTTTTTTGTGCTTTTGTCATGAGACTGGAAGAGTTTCCCAATGCAAATCTGCTGTCACGCTCATTTGCTCAACTCGATAAGATGCAAGAGTCTCAGTCTCCTTATTATTGGCCGTACTAAACGACCTTTTTAAAAATGAATCAAACTTCAAAATGTACTCTAGAGATGTTTTTCAGAGCACAAACTGGGAATGACTAGTTCTTTTTATGGTGTTTGCCTCTAAAATTATTATTGTTAAACCCTTAACACTTTGAAATACAATCATCAAAATCAGAGTCTCAGAGCTGCACGGGGACCGACTTCCTGAGGGTGATACAGAGCCTGAAGTCATCCCTTTGTTCAGGGACATAAAACGAAGGGATTATGTTTCATTCAAATACTGTTTTTGGGGCTGCAGATATATTCCCTTGCTTGCTTTTTGACTTCATGGGGGAAAAAAAGTCTTTGAATGTTCTATTCCTTTGTGACAAGGAAGCTAGCTTGAGGCCTTCGCCTTTGTGTTGCACTATTACCAGAGAGCATGCTAACCTCTGAAACTCGCCGTCTGTCAGAAGGGTTCAGGCTCTGTTCTGTACTGGATCCTTTCCCCTTCACTAATTACATTATAGACTACTAGGTCAAAATTTACAAAATGTTTGTTTTAATTTCTAACATCTACTGCTCGGCCCCAACATTTATTTAATTCTGTTTTTTTTTTTGACAACTTACGTGTTATTTGCACAGTTTTGTCCTTGTGCATATTGGTTATGATATCATTTTACTCACTGGCTTCATTATGGAGATTTTGGATACGGGAGCACCACTGGACACAACTTTACAATGTCTTTACAGTGTCTTATGGGGCAACAAACATGAGTATCAGATATGTTTCAACAACTCCAATTAACCCAATTATCTACTACTACTACTACTACTACTACTATGTTCGGCTGCTCCCATTAGGGGTCATCACAGCGGATCATCTATTTCCATCTCTTCCTGTCCTCTACATCTTCCTCTGTCACACCAGCCACCTACATGTCCTCCCTCACCACATCCGTAAACCTCCTCTTTGGCCTTTCTCTTTTCCTCTTGCCTCGCAGCTCCATGTTCATCATCTCTCTCCCAAAATACCCAGCATCTCTCCTCCACACATGTCCAAACCATCTCAATCTAGCCTCTCTTGCTTTGTCTCTAAACCGTCCAACCTGAGTTTTCCCTCTATTATACTCGTTCCTAATCCTGTCTTCTTTCGTCACTCCCAATGAAAAACTTAGCATCTTCAACTCTGCCACCTCCTATCTTTTCGTCAGTGCCACTGTCTCCAACCCATATAACATAGCTGGTCTCACAACCATCTTGTAAACCTTCCCTTTAACTCTTGCTGGTACCTTTCTGTCGCACATCACTCCTGACACTCTTCTCCACCTACTCCACCCTGCCTGCACTCTCTTCTTCACCTCTCTTCCACACTCCCCGTTATTTTGGACAGTTGACCCCAAGTATTTAAACTCATCCACCTTCATCACCTCTACTCCTTGCATCCTCACCATTCCACTATCCTCCCTCTCGTATTCAAACCATGTATTTGGGAGTGAAAATGACAATGAAAGTTAAAATTTAAAAAAAAGTATATGCTGGTGAGCAAAATGATATGTCTAATATGCACAATGGCAAAAAAATTTGAAACTAAGACTCAAACTGTAGAAAAAAATGGAATTATCCTTTAATGAGGCTCTTGAATAAATTATCATCTAATGTGATGCAGTCTCAGTGTTTGACCTCAATCTTGGTTTACATACGAACAAGACAAATATATTTTTTTCAAGGGTGAGGAGAAGTCTATCATATCTCACACAAATTGCAACTTCCCCAATTAAGCAGATTGAGTTTTTTTCTCCTGTTTTTAATCTTTGGCTATCTTATATGATGATTGTTCACTTTTTATTTTATTTTTTATTTTTTAGGGTTTTCCCCCTTTTTCTCCCCAATTGTACTTGGCCAATTACCCTATTTTCTGAGCCGTCCCAGTCACTGCTCCACCCCCTCTCTGCCAATCTGGGGAGGTTGCAGACTACCATATGTCTCCTCCGATACATGTGGAGTTGCCAGTTGCTTCGTTTCACCTGACAATGAGGAGTTTCGCCAGGGGGATGTAGCGCGTGAGAGGATCACGCTATTCCCCCCAGTTTCCCCTCCCCCCTGAACAAGCGCCCTGACCGACCAGAGGAGGCGCTAGTGCAGCAACCAGGGCACATACCCACATCCAGCTTCCCACCCGCAGACACGACCAATTGTGTCTGTAGAGACGCCCGACCAAACCGGAGGTAACATGGGGATTTGAACTGGCGAGCTCCGTGTTGATAGGCAACGGAATAGACTGCTATGCTACCTGGACGTGATTGTTTGCCTTTTAATCCACACATTGACCATCTTGTCCAGAAGCTAGGATTGAAATTGTAGTTCTATTTCAGAAACAAGCCTTGATTTTCTTTTGACACAAAGCAATGCTAGTTGCAGCCACATTCATACCTTTACTTGACTATGATGACAAATTGTATATGAACGCTTTTAGGTGAAGTTATCACGGTGCACTGAAAGTTGTAACAAATTTGATATGGTAAGCTTGTTATTGCATCTTATATTCAATGGCTGGATGGACCTCTCCACATGCACATATTCAGTCACTGGCTAATATTCATTTATAAGGCCATTTTAGGGATGTGCCCCTCATATCTTCACGTTAAACGATTCTGTGACGTCAGTATGGTCCATGGTCCAATGACTTATTTCCTCTCTGTTCCCAAAGTTTGAACTGGACCAGGAAAAAGGGTTTTATTGTTGTTGCCCCCTCATCTTGGAGTCCCTTGTTAACAAACTTAAATTTAGAATGGTGTATGTTATGGTGTTATGCTGTATGGGCTGGACACACTGTCCTATCAGAGGTCTCCTTAGACACCATCACAGACAGGTCTCCCATGAAAAAGGGGTCCGGGTAGTGTGGCAGTTTTTTCCGTTGCCTACCAACATGGGGATCTCCGGTTCAAATCCCCGTGTTACCTCCGGCTTGGTTGGCATCCCTACAGACATAATTGGCTGAGTCTGTGGGTGGGGAGCCGGATGTGGGTATGTGTCCTGGTCGCTGCACTAGCACCTCCTCTGGTCAGTCAGGGCGCCTGCTCGGAGGAGGGGGGGGACTGGGGGGAATAGTGTGATCATCCTACACACTACGTCCCCCTGGTGAAACTCCTCACTGTCAGGTGAAAAGAAGCGGCTGGTGACTCCACATGTATGGGAGGAGGCATGTGGTAGTCTGCAGCCCTCCCCGGATCGGCAGATGGTGTGGAGCAGCAACTGGGATGGCTCGGAAGAGTGGGGTAATTGGCCGGATGCAATTGGGGGCAAAGGGGGGGGGGGTATCCAGAAGAAGAAAAAAGGTCTCCCATGATAAACAGGTTTTGAATCTCAATGGGATTTTACTGGCTTAATTAAGGTTTAATAACAAAAATAAACAGTGGAGTGTCTGAGCCACTGCAAATGTATTCTTGTCTCAAATTTAATTTACTATACCATACTCACATCACTTCCAAAGTTCTTCACTCTTTAATTTAGTCTAATCCATGAAATGTACACATCTAGGTCGTATTTCATTCAGCAAGGGTATAAGACACTGCTGTCTGAAAGGGGATTTTCAGAGGCATAGGGTGCACTTGGTTTTTGTGGGGGAAAAAAGTTTTGGTACAAATTTTACAGATTTCATGTAACGTTTATGCACACATTGCGGGGGAGGGCTTTATGCATCTGTCTTCTCATTTTTTTACATTTTTCCTTTTCCATTACCTTTGAGCTCTGTGAGGCATGGTTCTTTTGCCGGCCGAGGTGCTCTGACAGAAATATCTGCTCCTCCGCTGTGCGAAATGCTATCTGTTTGCAGAAGAGTTCTCTTATTTTGCCAACTTTTTGGAAGTGACTGGAGGGATAGAGGGCGGAGGACAATGGAGGGAAAAAGAGACACGAGACACAGGTGTGAAAGAAGAAGGGAGGAGGAGAAAGGGGGAGAGGTTGCGAAAGAGAGACTGAATTGCAGAGAAAGAGAGAGAGAGAGAGAGAGAGAGAGAGAGAGAGAGAGAGAGAGAGAGAGAGAGGGAGGGAGAAATAGCGAAAGAATGACAGAGGTGAAGTGGTGTGAGAAAAACAGACAGACGTTTGAGTGAGTGATAGATGAATGGTGAAAGCCAGTGACAGAGAGAGAGAGAGAGAGAGAGAGAGAGAGAGAGAGAGAGAGAGAGAGAGAGAGAGGGCAGCAAAAAGGAGACAGAGGTGTGTCGAGAGAGGGAGAGACAGACAAAGTGTGGATGAGATAGACCAAGAGGTCTTTCTTTTCTCTTTTTTTCTCATCAGCAGTCTTGTGTCACAATTCACTGCTTTTAATTTGGAGAAAAAGTCAAATGAAGCAGAGCTGAAATTCATTTCTGTTCTCCAGACATGGACTCCCAGGACCAGGCTCGTTTGGCAAATAGCTTTCCACTTTGTCAAATTTAGCAAAGCCATATCTCCTCCGAGGCAGGATGCTCAAGCGAGGTCTCTTGCAAATTACTGTAAATTGTGGCCAGTGTTGGAAATATATTGCACTTGTTGGCAGCACTTTTCAATATGCCCTCTCTCAACTCTTGGTTTTTTTTTCTTACCTATTTTCTCACCTTGTCTCCGTCTCTCATTGTCTATCAGTTTTTTGTATCATTGTGCAGAGAAAAAGAGGCTCAGAGTTAATTATGCTAATTTGTTTTTTTACCTTGACGGCTGTGTTTCCCCTGTATTTATCAATGAGTCACTTGGTTGAGTATGTGTATGTGTGAGTTTGTGCTTGAGTTCATAGGTACTTTTTTTTTTTTACCCTTCCCACAGTCACAACGGTTGAGTCAAAACTAAATATAGCTGCAAGCAGCAATTATGGTGACCAGGCACAAATGTAGAAACTGTGATATGTAGGGGAGTTCATGTGAGGTTGAGGTGGAGGCTGGTGTTTGAGACAAGTAGAATTAATTAAGAGGCTATATTGATCAATGTGAATATTGAACGGACATCCTGCTGTAAATGCAATACAGTGGAAGTGAATGAGGCTTATTGACTGAGTTCACTCTATCACACACAGACTTTTAGGCTGCATTATTTATATTTGAAGTGAGAGGTTCATAAAATTGACAACTGCAGTGACTCTAGGGTTATAGCAGACTACGTGTTCTGTGTTACATTGGACTCTGCCAGTTGTAAATGTTGAGCATAATTTCTACATTGAACTGAAGTAGCCTACACACGTAATTAAAATAGAACACAGTCATCTGCCAGACCAAAGCATAAACTATATGTGAAGCCTAACACAATGGCCATGTGAAATTAACATCTTTTTCTACTTTTTGCCATTATAAATTATAGTTCTTTCAGGCTTTATGCAGTTGGCCTACAAGTTTGGAAGCCTTTGGCACAAAGGACAAGTTGGAATGCAAATGTTGGTATGCCAAGCCAAATAAGGATTAATTCCATATCTTTGATATCTTAATTTGTGGTTTCCCATTAGTTGCCTGTTTTTCACAACCTGTTGAAAAGAATAAAATGTGATTTCTGCAAAAGCATATACAAATAATGGGTTTTATATCCTGTTATAATGCTATTGTGGCGGACACTAGGGGCTATGCCTCTCACCTAGCAGGGCTGTGAGCTGGGGGCATGGTTTACGTTCCCGGTCTCCCGGGTGCAGGGTTGTTCCTGTAGTAGTTTGGTTTTTGGAGCTGAGGAATAAAGTTCAAACTTGCCTTCATCTCCTGTGTTTTTCCTCATCCTGCCACACTATAATTTATTTGTGATGTTAATAATATTAGCAAAAAATAATACCAACCATGGCCAGTGGTGGAATGGAAAAGTTGCACTTCAATCAAACAAACTTGTTGGAGTGCAGCTGTTTTGAAAGTGAGACTTATTCTTATTGACAGTAGAAGGCTGTCATCAGTTAAAATAACAGCCTATTTACTCAATTGTCATGTTTTAATGGAATCACAGAGTAACTGCTAAAATAAATCACTTCTGCTGAATGGGATACTGCTAAATATGTAAGTCCCCATTCAAAACAAACATTTTAAGGTTGCCCAGTTCAGATTATGAAAAGCCTCTGGCTGCAGCCGTGCAGATTCTCCAGTGATTGACTTCAGTCAAACAGATGTCCAAGATGCTTCAGGCTTTAAGACGTAATGAAAGTCAACTATTTTTTTTTTGTGGCCTAAATACATACTTTCTTTCATTCATTCATTCATCATCAGCCGCTTCTCCATGGTCGGGTCACGGTGGCAGCAAGCTAAGTAGGGCACTCCAGATGTGCCTCTCCCCAGCAACGCCCTCCACTTCCTCCTGGGGCATCCCAAGGCGTTCCCAGGCCAGATTGGACATGTAGTCCCTCCAGTGAGTTCTGGGTCTATCCCGGGGTCTCCTCCCAGTTGGCTGTACCTGGTAAACCTCCAAAGGAAGGCGCCCAGGAGGCATCCTAATCAGATGCCTGAACCACCTCAAGTGGCTCCTTTCGACACAAAGGAGCAGCGGCTCTACTCCAAGCTCCCTCCGGATGTCTGAGCTCCTCATCCTATCTCTAAGGCTGAGCCCAGACACCCTACGGAAGAAACTCATTTCAGCCGCTTGTATCCGCGATCTCATCCTTTTGGTCACTACCCAAAGCTCATGACCATCGGTGAGGGTTGGAACGAAGATTGACTGGTAAATTGAGAGTTTTGCCTTCCGGCTCAGCTCCTTCTTCACCACAACAGTCTGGTACAATGCCTGCATTACTGCTGATGCTGCACCAATCCGCCTGTCAATCTCCCGCTCCATCCTACCCTCACTCGTGAACAAGACCCCGAGATACTTGAACTCCTTCACTTGAGGCAACAACTCATCCCCAACAAGGAGGGAGCAATCCACCATTTTCTGGTAGAGAACCATGGCCTCAGATTTGGAGGGGCTGACTCTCACCCAGCCATTTCACACTCAGCTGCAAACCACCCCATTGTGCATGCTGGAGGTTGCATTCTGATGAAACCAACAAAACCACATCATCTGCGAAGAGCAGAGATGCAATTCTGAGGTTCCCAAAATGGATGCACTCCTCACCTTGGCTGCGCCTTGAGATCCTGGCCATGAATATCACAAACAGAATTGGAGACAAGGGACAACCTTGGCGGAGGGACAAGGGATACATACTTTCTATCTATCCTTTTTTAAAAGATGTCTGCTTAATACTTGCAAAAATATCTGATTTTGCATCGAATTGCGAATCACTGTGATCTAATGGTTTCCTTGTGTTGCTGAAACTCAGGAGGATTTTGAAACTGACAGAACTACTTTTGAAACTGAGAAAATTACAGCGGATTCAAACAATCAGTCTCAGAGAATGTTGATTCTGTATTTACTATAATGTGTATGAGTTTTTTCAAAACCACTTATTCAATGATCAAAAGTAAATTTTGTTTGTGTAATTTCTGACACAAGTCAGTTTTCATGCCTTGAAATATGTGTCTTGCATGCGTGAGTGCACAGATGGCGTGCACTTCACTCAGCATTTGTGCATGTATTGGCCATTAACAGTTTGTCAGCAGATGATGTGTTGGTTGAAGTAATTCAAAAAGATAAAAGATGCAGGCCTGCGCTCTTAGCCGCCTTGACAATTATGGAAGCACCTACATTTAACAAGCCACTTTGTATTATCACAATAAAAAGCAGCTTGTTAAAAAATTGATCTGATGAGTCAAAACTTGATCATTCAAAGAGTTACCTTTGCACTTGTGTGATGCCCAGAATTTTTTTAAATATTTTACAGACCTTTCTGTGTCAGTGCACCTTCAGTGTCACGTGACTTGTAGCTCCAAGCTTGCCAACAGAGCCCATACCAGCCATATGCAATGGGTGAGCGGCTCTCATTGGAATGAATGAGCTGCCATTTTCAATCTGATGTCCAGACTTTAATGCAGCCATAGGGAAAATCTATTTATCGACAACGTATTTTTTAACTCATAAACTATGAATGCTTTCATAAAGACATGGTTTACTGTTGATTGATATGCCATAATGTGTATTCACAAAGCTGAATAGAGGTTTCTGCATTTTTCAGTGGCTGACTTCTAAAAACAATTGATTTTTTACTGATATTTGATTCATATCTTTGTGTAGCAAACACACTTTGATCAATTAGTACAAACCTTGGTAAAAATGTTCCAAATAGACTTAGATGAAAACAGCAAGTTTTGTAGCAGACATCTAATCACAAGCTCATTTACAAGATGAAATATCACAGGAAACCCAAACCAGAAGTAATTCTGAACAAATTTCAGATTTTCAGTAACGTAACTGGGACAATAAAGATACTTTGACAGTGTAACAAATTTCGTGACATTTGGTCAAGCTATTTATGAGATATAATTTTCTGGCTTTTGTGGCACCCCTTATGGGAAAATATTGTCATACTTTTGTACATACGCTCATCTAGCATCCTTAATCATTTGCACAAAGTTTTATAACAATTAACCAACCTGTCACAGAGTTATAGCCACTTTTCTTTAACGACCACATAAACTGCATTTCGGGCATCATGAACTTCCACAATGTGTCACATTTCCAAACAAAACAGACTGTTTGGGAGGGAATTAATAAGGGACGGGCGTTCTTATGTTCTAACATAAATGAACTCCAACTGTTGTTATCATAGCCACAGAGTTTTGAGGAAAGGAAAGTATGGTCTTGGATGCGAACAGTCGAAGATGCAACTGCGTCCTTTGATATTGCAGTCTTGATGCCTGTATTTAGATTTTATATGGTGGGTGAGGGGTGGTGAAATTCACATCAATTTACTCCTGGACATTTTTCTTGATGCCCGCCCACATGTGCAAAGAGAGTAACTATGAATTTGATAGTTTTTTTATTCAATTTTTTTTGCCACATAATTGTCAGTCAAATGAGAACTTGGTGCAGAAATTAGGGGTAAAATGGAGGAGAAGACATTTTTCCTTTCATTTTGTCTTTAAGGCCCCACATTTTTTTTCCTTACCATTTTTATTCACTAAGATCACAGTGATCTTTCAAGATATCAAAATGTCCCTTGGAATTTTGGACGACAACACCCCTAGGTGACACATGCCAAAGGAGGCTAAAATCAGACCAACAGTCTAGAGGGAGTATGAAGAAGAAGGTATTACAAAAAAATACAAAATGGTGGAAACTCCAATGTGGTGGACCCTATGGGCTCCATGGACAATATTGTTCATAAATGACCTAGTGTATATGTATAAAATGTTTTGTGCATTTAGATCACCCATGAATATTTTTTGAAACCACAGCATGGCGGCCCAGTGGTTAGTACTGTTACCTCACAGCAAGAAGGTCCTGGGTTCGAACCTCAGGCCTTCCCAGGTCCTTTCTGTTTGGAGTTTGCATGTTCTCCCCGTGTCTAAGTGGGTTTCCTCTAGGTGCTCTCGTTTCCGCCCACCATCAAAAGAAATGTATATTAAGGTTAATACTCCTGTCTGTGTCCCTGACCAAGGCAATGGAAAGAAGAAGTGGAGTTGGTCCCCCGGGCGCGGCACGGTGGCTGTCCACTGTCCTAGCTACAGTGTGTGTTGGGCTGGTTAAATGTAGAGGATGGATTTCCCCACGGGGATTAATAAATTACATCTTAATCTTGAAAATTCTTCTTGTAACTATAGTGTGACCTTGGCTATCATTGACCTGGGCTTTGGTCTATCTCCAAATGCTAACCAACCTGGCAAGGTTGCCAAATTTCATTAATTTTCTATTTTGGGAACTTGGTCAAACTTGAGCTCAAAGTGACCAAAAAAGAAGAAATGGAACAATTACAAAAGCCTTCAATGCTTGGAACCCTTATAAGGCAAGAGAACTCCAACACCCCCCCCCCTCGCTTGCTCTCTCTCGCTCTCTCTCTCTCGCTCTCTCTCTCCCTCCCTCCTCTTCTCTAATCTTCAGTCTGAGATCATAGAATCAGCACCTGTTTCAGCACTGCCTTGCTTCAACACAAAAATTACACCAAATCAGATTCTGGAAGGTTCCCAACTCAAACGCATCTCCTGCTGTTCAGCGGTGAGCAACTCCACTGAAACTCTTGGCAAGGGTGCCTTCGGTGGTGACAGTAGGCTTAGTTTTCAGTAGCCTTTTCACATATGCTTAGATTCATTTGATGCATTTTCCAACAGGGTGCTGTATGTAGAGTAACCTTCCTGGCTCAGAAAAGCAAATAATGTGCCAGTATTGCTTGCTACAATGCTATAATGCTGAGCCAGAGTTGTTGTTTTGTTTGTTTGTTCTTCTTTTTTGGGGGGGCGGGGAGGGTTCCCTTTGTCAGTGTCTTGTTACCACTTCCCTCAGTATGTGACCTACTGTGGTGGCATAAAGGCCTCATGGAGGCTGGAATTACTGGCTTTGTGGACTGTCGTTGGGGCGAGCCTGTGACCATGGGTTTTTGTTAGTATTAAGCAAAAAGACCAAACAAATAGTTCTGTGGAGGCTCCAAAGTAGAAGAGTCTCTTTGTTTTTTTTTTCCCCAATTTGTTTTCTTTTCTTTTCAAATTGAAATTCTCCAGACATTGTCCACTTTGGCAAGGCATCATTTGTGCTCACCACACTGCGCTAGCTGCCTGCTAATTCCTGTTACAAGAGAGTACAATACTTCCCTGGTGATCTCACATTCATCTCTCTCAACAAAAAGCCGAAACTGTTGAGTCTCAAGTTAATGTATGAGTAGTAATTCAATTCATTGCTTCAGCGTTGTTCCCCTCAACCAATGAATAAATGAATATTATTTATATATCAATTTCTATTAAGTGGTTGAAGGCAAAGCATGACAGTCTTGATATGATTTAATGGAGGATTGTTGTAGTGGTTTAGGTTGATAAGAGGCTCCCCGCATTTCCCCCCCTCAACCATTCATAGTATATTGCAGGGCAGGCAGGGTGGTACTTCTATGACTCGTTTGGATGTATTAGCATTTCTTGTTTGTGTTAGGTGAACTAAGCCATGCTTTGTTTGGCATTCACTCTTATGTATGCATGCCCAGTCTCTTTTTTTTTGTGCTCTAGCATTGCAAGTTCTACTACACACAGGCAAATGAAAAAATATTTAATTTAATATCTCGTTTTTGAATGGCACATTTGATAACAAACAGCGATATTTCTGTATATTGAATGGCTGACAGCTGGCTCCTTGAGTGTGTCGGTTCTGTTGTAATAATGTTTTCAAATATGCGTTGGAGCCTAATGTAGGTTTTCAAGGGCTCTTCGGCAATCAACTGGAGAGCACCTCTGTCGGATTGACATTTTTTAGGTTTATTTTTTGACCTGTCATGTCAGAACCAACACCATTTCTCTCACACCACACAGATATTTTATATTTCATGTTTCTGAAGTGGCAGGGTGAAAAAAAACGATTTGAAAAATCGCCGTGTTCGTCTCGAGTAGTTGTCTGTTGCAGATGTTTGACTGCAATGAACTGAAGAGACAGAGGACGTTTCTCCCATTTTTTTCCATAATGCATTTCCATGTCATCTCCTCTCCAAATGAGTCCTTTGTCTGCAAAGAGACAAATGCTAATGAGAAGGGTCCATGGCAGCGTTTTGGAAACTGCTGCTCACGATTCATCAAGAGAGATTTGTTGGGAGGCCTGCCGTTTTTCTCTCTCCATCTATTGTCTCGATCTCCATCTTCTCCTGCTCTCCCCCCTGATTGATGATAATGAGGTTGCAGGCTAAATTCAGCTCTTATCGACCAAACAAAATGGCTCCCAGCCATTTGTGAGTGTGTGTGCATGCGTCTTTATGTGGATGAGTGTGTGTGTGTTTATTTATAAGTGTAAGCATTCTCATTGTTGTGTTCTATGACTGATTTCAGTAACTGTGTTCATGAGTAACTATATCCGTGCGTGTATCTTGCATGAACGTACGTCACATACACGCCGTGTGTGTGTTTGTGAGTATGTGTGTCTGTGTTTATGAGTTTGTGTGCTGGCACCATGCTTCCCTCAGAGCCCCACAGTTAGGATGAGATGAAAGGCCCCAGCGCCTGTGAGTCACAACCTGCTACCTCTTCTCTAAACGATACTGAAAAGACTGTCACTTGGCACATTCACTATAAAACCCCTCTATTTACAGTTCACTTAGCGCTCCACACACACACACACACACGCACATACGCTGGTACACAAGCATGCAAGACTGGCTGGCTGGCTTTTTATTTGATCGATAAGCGCTGAATTTAGCCCGCAAACATGAGAAAGGAAAGAAAGAACAGATACAGTCAGAAACATCCACATGCAAATAATACACTCCTCTTTTGATGGAAACATTTGTTACTGTAAACCTGTCCAAATGTTTTCATCACCTATGTCAAGACTGGTGTTCAAGCTCACTTGGCAAAATACAGCTGATGTGGTTGTTTGTTCTTGGCTGGTGGGGGCACAACCTCCTGCTATGGCATCGCCTCTGGAACAGCCTTTCTGTTGTTCAACCGTCCCGCTGTTGTCAGGGAATTAGGCATGGTAAGATTACTGCCTGAACTTTTAAGCAAGCAGCCAATTTTTTTTTCTTGGTACATTTCAGACATTTTAATTACTTGATTTATTTCCCTTAAATACCACCTTTCTGCAATACCATTGACATGTTCGACTTTATGACACCTTCTAAAACGGCATTCGCCCACTCACATCTGCTTCCAAAATGAGCCAAAAAAATTCTCAAACAAACCTGCTGCCTGAGCATTTAAATCTAAACTCGAGAGCCATTTATTCTGCACTTCTTCCAACCCACCTTGAATTTATGCTGCAGTTTTTTTTCCACCTCTTTCCTAGAATTTCCATAGAGGGGGTCTCACACACACGGGCTTTCTCTTACAGTAAGAGCATTAGCACCGGACACCCAAACAGTCAAGCTTTTGTCTTGGCTCACGGAGTTTGTTTGGGTCATGGACCTCTTGATGAACAAAAGTCTTGCTTGTTAAAATTGTTTGATAAATAAAACTGACTTCATTCTCCTTCTGTCTCCTTCCATCCTTCTCTATGTATCTCTTTTTTCTCTCTCGCTTCCTCTCTCTTTGTGTCTCTCTCTTTCTTTCTCACAGGGTCCCATAGAGAATGATGTTGTGATCCACGTGGCCTTGATTGCAGAGAGCCAGAGGTATGTGAGTGTGTGCGTGTGTGCGTGTGTGTGTGTGTGTGCGTGTGTGCGTGTGTGTGTGCATGTTATGTGCTGGTACGGTACATGTGGGCACTTCGATTTGTATACACACACACACGGTGCGGTGCGTGTGTATATGGGGATCTGTGCATGTGTTTGGGGAGTGTTTCTGTTTTTCTGCTTTTGTGTGTGTGAGTCAAATGGGGGGTTAAATTGCTACCTGAAACTTGTTAACCTGTAGCTGCAATCACCATGGCAGACAAGCTATTTTCTGTTAGCCATTTCATTCTCTCTCTCTCGCTCTCTCTCTCTCATTGAAGTCCACTCGCTACTCTTCAGTAGCACAAGGGCAATCAATGTGGAGCTATAGATTTCTAAGAACTATAGATCAATAAGAGTTACAGGTGTACAAGAATTGATTTTACAAGAATTGTAGAGGTTAGTAAATCTACAGGTAAAATCACACATTGGAACTAGCTTTTACTTCAGTGGAAGGGGGGGGATGCACATTTTTTTTCCAACTTAATGCCATTTTTATTGAAAGGAACTGGAAAACTGAAACCAGAGATGGTGGCCATTGAGAACAATTGATAATTCCTATTAAAAAAAATTCATGCCAAGAAAGTGTAATTTTTCATTTGTATTATCCTACTTGTATATAGTCTAGTATCTCTTATCTTAGTGAAGAATCTATTTTACGTTTTATTTAATATCATGTTCCCCTTCAATTCAAGATCAAACTTTATTCCCCTTTTTTCTGTAAAGGTGAATGTGACGTTCATCTCACCCAAATATTTGATCAGATTATAAGACTGTCAACATAAAGATAAGTGGGGTAGCTTAATCAGAAATGTCTTTATAAGCAAAATAGATCAGATAGAATTTAGATAGCTCAGTGTACGTCAAACACATAGGGAGTTTTAACCAATGACATGTTTGTACCTGCATTTCACTCTCTAATCAGCTGGATAATTTGCTGGACCCGGTTTCTCTCAGACAAGAACAAGAAGATAAGCACTGGAAATGATAATTAAAGATGGAGTTTCCTTTCCATTAATAGACTATTGATAGTTTTCAGGTTTCGTCAGGCTTCTATCATAAGAAGATTGGGAATGCAGGCAGGATAAGAAATGGAAAACAGGATTACACAGGATTGTTATTCCGAAAATAATTTTTGTTATTCTAGTTTTGTTTCTGAAATTAAGATTCCAGAAATCTTCTCAATAACTAAAATATAAAAGCCATCCTCACACTTTATACATTTGAAATCTGTTTGTGTGTGTGTGTGTGTGCGTGTGTGCGTGCGTGTGTGCATGTGTGCGTGTGCGTGTGCTCGCGCGTGCACCTGAAGACTGCAGGTTTTCTTGAACACCTATGGTATTCAGACCCAGACACCCCGCCAGGTGGAGCCCATTCAGATATGGCCACAGAGAGAGCTGGTCAAGGTAACACACACACACACACACACACACACACACACACACACACACACACACACACACACACACACACACACACACACACACACACACACACACACAGATCAAGTTTCTAGTTTACAAACAACAAATTTAACCTATTCCCATGTAGTTTGTGCTATGTAATTTATTATATTTTCTGATATCAAATTGCAATGAAGTGTCTTCTTGGTTGGGTGATTTTTTTTCCCTTTAACATCATTTGCTATTTATCCTGAACAATAGGGAGGATATCAGAGGGGAGGAAACCATCACAGACTATCGACACTCCCCCTACTACGCACATCATTTAGACAGTTAGCTAGATTAACTTTCAGCAGCCATATCAATATGTCAGCAGAGTGCAGATCAGTCAATCCATCTGCTTGTGAATCCAACATCCCCAGCTATTAAGATTTTCCTCTTGATGGATACATCAGTCAAAGTGTAGCTGCTCATTGATTAAAGTGATTGATTTGCCGACTGGGGATTGTTCGTGCTGATTGATTGGTCAGCCGGCAGAGCCGCCCCCATGTCACTCCGACAAATTGGAAAGGCATCTAATTGGATGGCTGCCAGATCTGCTGAGTACATTAGACCTGTTTGCATAAAAAAAGTGTCTGTTGAGTAGCAGGTCAAAGGTCAGATTGAAGTAATGATTGTATACCGATATTCACTTAATACGTTTGGTATTTACAACTCGGCCCAGGTCGATCAGCAAGTCAATCAAGGTGGTTAAGACTGAATCTGTAAAACCAACACCGTCACAGATAATATTTTCTGAGTGTTGGTCATGACTAAGCCTCTGGTTAGGATTTTTCTTATTGTTTGTTGTTTAGTATGGACAAATCTGAGGAACATTGTTTCTGTTACCCTCTAGAATCTACCCATCTTTAGCTCACCTGTTTGCACAATTTGGGTTTGCTGTGCTTGGTTGAGGGGTAATTCAGTTGAATTAACCACATGACACAGGCATATGACCTCTCACCCTTCTTTCTATATGTCCTCCTTTTGCTGGTTTTGGCAGTGTGGTTGGAGCTTAGCCATTAGGGTGAACACACCTCAGGTGCATAAGGATATTTTTGGTGTGAATACCGTTTGTGACAGAGCCTTGAGTTGGGGATGTCTGTCTATGCCATTTGAATGGTTAAGTTTTGGTCGCCCATGGAGGCTTTGCGTTCAAGCCATTGCTGGAAATTCTTTTGTTGCCCCAACCCAACTTCATCACATCAACACTACGGAGCGGAACAAGGAATGCTGCAAGCTGGCTGGTACCTGGAACCTTAGCTTGGGCTAGTTCCATCTACTTCCTGGTGTTGGATATTTTAACTGGTGAAAATAAGCTCAAACCAGCTCGCCTCCTCTGTTTCCCTCTTTCCACCTTCACCTTTCTATTATTCATACTGGCACATAAACATCTGCGTACTTTTATGTTAGAGAGTGAGCATTCTGTTCCCTAGACTTTTGCCAGAGTCTCAATTCCCTCTTGTAACAGCTGGCATACCGAGTTCATATTTCTGTGTGTTCTATTCCATCATATTTGTTCTCCACATTTGAAATCCCATGCTGTCATTTCTCTTGTTCCAACCCTACCTTTCCATCCACCATCTCCTCCAAACCAACCAATCTCTATATTGTCATGCTAAACCAGCCTCTATCTCAGCTTTCCTCTCTAACCCGCTCCATCTTATCATGCCTCTTTTCTGACCCATAAAGGGAGATGAACCATTTGTACTGTCACATCGTCCTTTCAAACTGTCTCCTCCAGACCAATCCTCCACCCCTCTCCCGTCAAATATCTCCCTCTAACCATTTTTTCCTCTCCTGGATAACCTCCACCACCACTACGCTGTCTTTCCACACAGACAGTGGCAGAATCTCAGTCCTGGTATTATTGGACCTTAGTGCTGCATTTGACACAGTCAACTACAACATATTACAAGACCAATTGGAAAACTGGGTGATACTTTCTGACACACCACTAAACTGGTTTGAATCCTATTTAAAGGACAGGGACTACTTCATGTCTATAGGCAATTACAAATTTAAGTGTACATGACCTGTGGAGTTCCCCAAGGCTCCATTCTGGGGCCAATTCTGTTTAACATCTATATGCTCCAACTAGTTCAGATTATGGAAAACAACAAAATATGTTACCATAATTATGCAAATAACACGCAGATTTACATAACCATATTGCCAGGGGACTATAATCCCATACAAGTACTGAGCAAGTGCATTGAACAAATAAACAATCGGATGTCTCAGAATATTCTTCAATTAAACAAAGCTAAAACTGAAGTAATAGTCTTTGGAGCCATGAAAGAATGATTAAAAGTCAGCACTCAGCTACAATCGGTAATGTTACAAACCACAAACCAAGCCAGAAATCTTGGTGTAGTCATGAACTCAGACCTGAATTTATATAGCCACATTCAGACAATTACAAAGTCAGCCTACTATCACCTGAAGAATATATCAAGAATTAAAGTATTTATGTCTCAGCAGGATTTGGAAAAACTTGTCCATGCATTTATCTTCAGTCAACTTGACTACTGTAACTGTGTCTTTGCAGGTCTTTCTAAAAAAATCAATCAAACGGGTGCAGCTGATTCAGAATGCTGCTGCCCAAGTCCTTACTAAGACCAAAAAAGTGGATCACATCACTCCAATTCTGAGGTCATTACACTGACTTCCTGTCCATCAAAGAATTGATTTTAAAACTGTGCTCTTGGTTTATGAAGCACTAAATGGTTTAGGGCCAAAGTACATTTCTGATCTTCTGCTACACTATGAACCATTCAGACCTCTCAGATTGTCTGGGACAGGTCTGCTTTCTGTCCCCAAAGTCAAAACTAAACATGGAGAGGCAGCTTTCAGTTTTTATGCACCGCATATCTGGAACAAACTCCCATAAAACCGCAGGTCTGCTGCGACTCTCAGTTAAAGGCTGAAGACTTTCCTGTTTTCCGTTGTTTATGATTAAATAAACTTTGAAGCTTTTGATAGTCATCTTGCACCGCATTGTAACTTTTATTCTCTTTTTGTTTGTTTTTAGATTACTTTTTGTTGCCTTATATTGCTTTTCTTAATGCCTTTCATGTTTTGTGTAAAGCATTGAATTGCCTTGATGCTGAAATGTGCTATACAGATAAATTTGTCTTGCCTTGCCTTTCCTGTCATATCCACCACCACATCACCGCTCTCCCCTATAGGGTTGCCTTTTGCGCTCCACCAAGCTACAACATTCTTCCTGTCATAGTTTTACCACCTAACACCCCATTTTAACCTCAGATTACACCAATCATACTGTCTGTTACGCCAACTATCTCCAACCAATCCAACTGAAGTCTTTCTTGTGTCACATCTATCATCCAGACCTGTAGCTGCTCCTCCTTCATCTGCCATGTCTACTGCTCCAGCCCTACTTCCCTCTTTACTTTAATAAAAAATCCACTATCCACCATCATATCTTTGAAAAGATTATTCTTATAGCATTTTATTATGCTTTATTAGACAGCGTATTGAAGCGGGAGAAGAAAAACTCTTGAAAACGGGAGTTTTATGTGGTAAAGGTCTTAAGCTAGATTCAAAGCTAAAATGTTGTTGCCAGATCCAAGACCACATAGTATACAGTGTGTGATCAACTGGTTCTGCCACTGGGAACAACCCGTTGACAACCAACTGAATTTTTCGAGTGTGCATGCTGTCCCCCTCTAGGACTACCTCCTGCCCCTTTCCTCTAACACCATTATCCAACTCTATTCTGGCCATTAGGTCTACTCTCTGCTCCTCTCCCGTTAACTGACCCTGGTACTCACATTAATATAGACTTCTTAGCTGTCCAATATACTTGCCAAAAGTATCATGCCAAATGTATGAATCCTGTTTATGAGTGATCCACAAAGCTAAAACACTAAGATAAAGGTCCCAAAAGTTCTAAAAAGGTCCAAAAAGCTGATGTTATTTATGCACATACTTTCATAAATATTCTTAGATTCTCATTTTTACTTCATTAGAATGTGGTGTGTTGGTGCTTTGTGTTCTTTATGTTGAGCATTCAACCTGGTCATATTCCTCATAAGTGCCAAGTTAGCTGACATGAAAAAAAAACTTTGTTATACAACAAACCAGTTCTTCTCCCACCGGGCTTATCCTCTACCCCATCTACTGTCCTTTCTGTTTGTCCTCTTCCATTTCTCTCTCTCTCTCCCTCTCTCTTTCTCTCTTGCTCTCCCCGCGCCATGATGCTCGGCAGCTCAGATGGATGTGCAGTCATGAGTCAGAGCGGGCAGTGTATTGAATATTAAATCTTAGCAGCAGACAAGGCGGTTTGTCCTTAACGGAATGTTTATCTCACCACCACCATCACCTGCACTATGAGCTGCATTTTCCTAAAACTCACCTCGTCCCTCGCGGCCATTTCATTGTGTTTACAACAGCTCCCTGACAATAGCAAGTGTGCCAATTATGTTCTGTAGCATGCTATTCTGACTGACCACCTGCCCACATCTTATCCCCTTTTACAAATCACTTCTCCAACTGAAATAGCAAACCCTTGGGTGAGTGGCGATAGATGTGGCTCTCGTATCATCTTCACATGCCTGTTGGTCAGCAGCAGTTGTCCTCTCTGACCTGGAGTCAGTGTCTCTTGCCTTCTCCTATTGTTGATGTCACAGGCAGAGGGGAAGGTCTGAGTTAGGTGCCTCGGAGGAAGACTAGTGGCAGACTGCATATCTCGCACCCTGCCACCCACTGGGCTAGACAGCTTGGAGAACAGTTTGTGGTGTGTGTGTGTGTGTGTGTGTGTGTGTGTGGTAATGGTGGTACCACCCTAATCTTTAACTGTAGAATGAATACCAGTTCAGCAATATCAAAGATGTGAAATCAGTTATATCAAATTAAGTTAATCTATTTTGATCAATAAAATGTGTGTGTGTGTGTGTGTGTGTGTGTGTGTGTGTGTGTGTGTGTGTGTGTGTGTGTGTGTGTGTGTGTGTGTGTGTGTGTGTGTGTAATTTTAGAGGAAGTCAACTCTCTCTGCCGAGTAATTTAGCATACTTAGAGCCTTGCAGTCATTATATAGCTGTTTACTATAGTTAATACTATCAGCCATCTGGTTAGACTTGCTGTTTGTGCTGCGGTCAGTAGAAATGTGAAGGGATTGGAGTGATGAAAGGATGCTTTGATGGGCTGCCTGCATGTTGTTCCCTGTTCTTCATTGGTATTCTGCAGACAAGGACTGTTAGGTGCAGAGGTCCTCCCAACCTCTCTGTTTTCCTCCTCCAGGTCCCGTCCTTTGCTGGTTGGGCAGTTGGATTTGTCACAGCACTTAATCTTCAATTAACATTTTTTTATGTAAAGTCTGCTATTTGCATTATATTCTGTTAATTGGTGAACCCTGTGCCTTGTGGCGGTATGTTTTTTCCCACAAATATGTGTGATGTGTGTTTCCAATCATGTCTTGAGTGCATTGGAGTGGCACAGCACCACCTTATGGTGGACTTAACACATTGTGGCTGTGTTGTGCAGGAAAAAAATGCATCAAAGAAGGCTTGATAGGCATGTTTCCTGCAGTACCAATCCAGTCTGTGGTTGTGAGGTTGTTGGGTTTTTTTGGGGGGGGTTTTGTAGGTATGTTGGCTTAAAAAATATTTGTAGACTTTGTGTTCTGTGTTGTCTTTGTTGTCATGCCAATATCTATCTATCTATGTATCTATGTATCTATGTATCTATGTATCTATCTATCTATCTATCTATCTATCTATCTATCTATCTATCTATCTATCTATCTATCTATCTATCTATCTGTTTATCTTGCCATTTGCTACTACTACTACTACTACTACTACTACTACTACTTTCGGCTGCTCCCGTCAGGGGTCGCCACAGCGGATCATCCGTTTCCATTTCTTCCTGTCCTCTGCGTCTTCCTCTGTCACACCAGCCACCTGCATGTCTTCCCTCACTACATCCATAAACCTCCTCTTTGGCCTTCCTCTTCTCCTCTTCCCTGGCAGCTCCATATTCAGCATCCTTCTCCCAATATACTCAGCATCTCTCCTCCACACATGTCCAAGCCATCTCAATCTTGCCTCTCTTGCTTTGTCTCCTAACCCTCCAACCTGAGCTGTCCCTCTAATATACTCATTCCTAATCCTGTCCTTCTTCATCACTTCCAATGAAAATCTTAGCATCTTCAACTCTGCCATCTCCAACCCCCGCCTCCTGTCTTTTCATCAGTGCCACTGTCTCCAAACCATATAACATAGCTGATCTCACAACCATCTTGTAAGCCTTCCCTTTAACTCTTGCTGGTACCCTTCTGTCGCAAATCACTCCTGACATGCTTCTACACCCACTCCACCCTGCCTGCACTCTCTTCTTCACCTCTCTCCTGCACTCCCCATTACTTTAAACAGTTGAACCAAAGTATTTAAACTCATCCAAATTCGTCACCTCCACTCCTTGCATGCTGACCATTGCACTGTCCTCCCTCTCATTCATGTAAATGTATTCCATCTTGCTCCTACTAACTTTCATTCCTCTTCTCTCCAGTGCCTACCTCCACCTCTCCAGACTCATCAACCCACATCCTACTCTTGCTACAGATCACAATGTCATCCGTGAACATCATAGTCCATGGAGACTCCTGCCTGAACTCATCTGTCAACCTGTCCATCACCATTTCAAACAAGAAAGGGCTCAGAGCCGATCCTTGATCTAATCCCACCTCCACCTTGAAGCCATCTGTCTTTCCTACCACACACCTCATCACTGTCATAGTGCCCTCATACATATCCTGCACTACTTCTACATACTTCTCTGCCACTCCCGACTTCCTCATACAATACCACACCTCCTCTCTCGGCACCCTGTCATATGCTTTCTCTAAATCCACAAAGAGACAATGTAACTATACTTCTCAATCAACATTCTCAATGCAAACTTCGCATCTGTGGTGCTTTTTCGTGGCATGAAACCATGCTGCTGCTCGCAAATCATCACCTCTCCTCTTAACCTAGCTTCCACTACTCTTGCCTATATCTTCATGCTGTGGCTGATCAACTTTATACCTCTGTAGTTAGTACAGCTCTGCACAGCACCCTTATTCTTGAAAATTGGTACCAGTATGCTTCTTCTCCTCAGGCATCCTCTCAATTTCCAAGATTATGTTAAACAATCTAGCTAAAAACTCCACTGCCATCTCTCCTAAACACCCCCATGACTCCACAGGTATGTCATCTCGACAAACCGCATTTCCACTCTTCATCCTCTTCATAGCTGCCGTCACTTCCTCCTTGCTAATCCTCTGCACTTCCTGGTTCAGTATCCCCACATCATCCAAGCTTATCTCATTCTCATTTTCTCTATTCATCAGCCCCTCAAAGTACTCCTTCCACCTTCTCCACACACTCACCTCGCTTGTCAGCACATTTCTATCTCTATCCTTCATCGCTCTAACATGCTGCACATCCTTCCCAGCTCAGTCCCTCTGTCTTGCCAATTGGTACAAGTCCTTTGCTCCTTCCTTAGTGTCCAACCTCTCATACAATTCACCATACGCCTTTTCCTTTCAGGAATCAAGAACACTTTCTCATTTCATTTCATGTACAGAAGCGCATGCAATGAAATGAAATATCGTTTCCCCCAGCCCACAGCAGTGCAACACAAAGACAAAAACACATATCCAAAAACTACCAAGAACTTCAAGAACACACATTCTAACTAACACATATATCTAAACTAACACATATATCCAAACTAAAAATAAAAAAATCACTGTCGAGTGGAACAAACGCTAGACAGGATGGTTGTCGGAACTGCCAATCTGCATGGGCTAGCAGTTAGCTTCATCGTCATCATCATCATCAGTTTTGTAACCTATGGAGGTCATAGGAGCACAGCTGATGCATCAACAGGTTGAATCATCGTGTTTCAGTAGGGGGAGTACCTGGTGGTCCCTATCTCCTCTCCAGGTGTGGATGGCCGTTGGTTCACAGAGGAACTCATCCACCCTTTGACAGGTTTTGTTTTTAGTCCTGCTGGGTGTCCACACACCCTCCTCACAACAACCCAAGGGTTGAAGTGGGGGTGCTGATTTAGTCACCGACAACCCGACGGTTGCAGTTTAACGTCGTACCCAGGACACAGCAGTTGGCTTAGCCTGCCTCATTTCCACGTCCTGTCAGACCGCCCTCAGTGCGTCATTCTCGGGTGCAGCTCTAGGCAGGGGCTGTGGTCCTTGGGCCAACCGGACACAGTAGACCAGGCTCCCCCAGCCAATCCAATACCAGCTGTCCCAGCCAGACACCCTTGACACAGCTCCCCGCACTCCACACGAAAACACCACAGTCGACGCCAGGCGAGGCCACTGCCAGACCGCCCTCGGTGTTATCGGAACTCCCGGTCTGCATGGGCTAGCAGTTAGCTTAGCCTGCCCCGCTTCCGCGTCCTATCAGACTGCCCTCGGTGTTACCTCCTTGGTCGCAGCTCCAGGCAGGGCCGTGGTCCTTTGGCCAACCGGACACAGCAGACCAGTCTCCCCCAACCGATCCAACGCCAGCTCTCCAGCCAGACACCCTCGACCCATCTCCCCACACTACACACAAAAACACCACAGTCGCCAGGTGAGGCCACCGCCAGACTGCCGCGGTGTTATCAGAACTGCCATTCTGCATGGGCTAGCAGTTAGCTTAGCCTGCCCCACTTCTGTGTCTTCTCAGACTGCCCTCGGTGTTACCTCCGCAGTCGCAGCTCCAGGCAGGGCATGGTCCCTGGGCCCACAAAACGCAGCAGACCAAGCCCTCCCAGCCATCAAACAAAGACAAACCTTAAATGCAGATGTGGACAAAGACACTGCATGGATGGTCCTGGGTGAGCCCGCCGCAAACATGAATTCGTGCTGCCATCTTCCCACACCGGAATCGGAAAAAAGCGGAAAAACCCTTTTGCCTTTGCCACCTCGCTCTTCGCTTTATGCCACATCTCCTTGTACTCCTATCTACTTTCTTCATCTCTCTGACTATCCCACTTCTTCTTTGTCAACCTCTCCCTCTCTATACTTTGCTGAACTTCCTCATTCCATCACCAAGTCTCCTTGTCTTCCTTCCTCTGTCCAGATGACACACCAAGTATCCTCCTAGCTGTCTCCCTCACTATTTCTGCAGTGGTTGACCAGCCATTCACCAACTCTTCACTACCACCCTGTGTCTATCTTAATTCCTCCCATAACTCCACACAATGGTCTTCCTTCTTCAACTTCCACCATTTGATCTTCGGCTCTGCCTTCACACTCTTCCTCTTCTTGATCTCCAAAGTCATCCAACAGACCACCATCAGATGCTGCCTAGCTACGTTCTCCCCTGTCACCACCTTGCAGTCTCCAATCCCTTTCAGATCGTGCCTCCTACATAAGATATAGTCCACCTGTGTGCACTTTCCTTCACTCTTATACATCACCTTGTGTTCCTCCCTCTTCTTGAAATATGTATTCCCCACAGCCATTTCCATCCTTTTCGCAAAATCCATCACCATCTGTCCTTTCACATTCCTCTCCTTGACACCATACCTACCCATCACCTCCTCATCACCTCTGTTCCCTTCACCAACATGCCCATTGAAGTCCGCTCCAATCACCACTCTCTCCCCCTTGGGTACCCTCGTCACCACTTCATCCAACTCACTCCAGAATTCTTCTTTCCCTTCCATCTCACACCCAACTTGCGGGATATGTACTGATAACATTCATCATCAAACCTTCGATTTCCAGCTTCGTACTCATCACTCTGACACTCTCTTCAATTTCAACACTCTCTTGACATACTCTTCCTTCAGAAGTACCCTTATCCCATTTCTCCTCCTAGCCTCACCATAGTAGACGAGTTTGAACCCACCTCGGATGCTTTTGGCCTTACTCACCTTCCATGTTGTCTCGCACACATAGTATCTACCTTCCTTCTCTCCATCATATTAGCCAGCTCTCTCCCTTTACCAGTCATAGTGCCAACATTCAAAGTTTCGATTCTCACCTCCACACTCTTACCCCTCCTCCTCTCCCGCTGCCTCTGGACATGCCTTCCCCCTCTCCTTCTCCTTCACCCTACAGTAGCACAGTTTCCACTGGCACCCTGCTGGCCAACAGTACTGGTGGTGGTCATTGGTAACCTGGGCCTCGACCGATCTAGTATGGAAATCTGATTTATGAGCAGTATATTTAATTTGGCAAAGGTTTTATGCTGGATGCCCTTCCTGACGCAACCCTCCCCATTTATCCAGGCGTGGGACCGGCACTAAGAATGCACTGGCTTTTGCATCCTCAGTGGCTGGGCTATCTTTTTATCTTACCATATTTATCTTTATTATATGTCTCTCTTTCTGTCTGTCTGTCTGTCTGTCAATCAATTTTTCAACCTGTGTTTGTCTTTTCAGCATATCACAAATCATGCTAAATTATTTGACTTTGTTCTGTTGATTTCTCTAATATTTTAAACTAGATTTAAACTCCAATAATGTCAGCAATAGTATCATTATTTAGCAGTAATTCTGCACCTATACCTGACAAAAATGAAACCCAGATATTAAGAGGGTAATTTCACCTGACCAACTTTTGACCCATCGGACTGGTTTGGGTCCCACTGGATTCGACCATAATAGTCCTGTTTAGCGATACTGCTCTGCAACCTGCTGAATTTCCTATTTGTCAGTGTTCTTTAAAATGTTCATCCCGGGTCAAGGTCAAGACACTTGGGACTCAACTTGGGTACTGAAATGCAAAACTTGAGTTTTTGTTTTTTTTTTTTACTAAAGTTTAGCAAATAGTAACAAGCCCTACCTCCACCAGGTATTGGTGTTAACGGTGTTAGAAAGTGCACAAAAGATTAATTATTTTACAGAAAAGAAAACACTATCTTCCACCAAACTGTAAATTACACATACTTTCTCTCTAAGCCATTTTGTTTGGCTTGGCTCATAGTTCTGTCTGCTCTCTTGGAAAGGTTACAGTAAATTCTCTGCAGTCAATTCATTCTCATGAGGGCACAGTTCCAGCCACATTAGGGCCTCCATTTCTGGCCCTACGGGCTACTGCGTTCTCAGTACAGCACCGAGTCATATCAGCGCCAATGCCTGTGGGTGTGCTCGGGTCCACTAAGTAGGCTGCTGATGACAACACAGGGACCTTTTATTATCACCAGGTCTCATAGCTTTGCACAGAGCTAATATCAGGTAGTGATTCTGCCTTTATCGAGGTAATTTCAGCAGTAACAACAGGGACACCTGAGCGGAATGGAGATGATGGACTCGCCTGGTGAGAAATGTAATGGAAGCTATACTGTATCTGCCTGGCATTTAAAATGGATGATTACGCCTTTAACCATGTACCACATGACAAGGCAGGGCTGATAAGATCTCAGCAGAAGATAAAAGTCAAGATGTAGATTTTAGTTTTGCAGGTTTGGTTGGAAATCTGCAACAGTTAAAACTAAAATGCAATGCACAAGCTGTACTGAAAGAATTAACTATTGTGTATTCAAGTTTGTGTGTGTGTGTGTGTGTGTGTGTGTGTGTGTGTGTGTGTGTGTGCGTGCGTGCGTGCGTGCGTGCATGTGTATGTGTGTGTTTTCTTCCCCCAGGCATACCAATTCTTGGCTATCAATAAGAAGCTAGGGTTGAGCGGGCGTCCAAATAGGCCGGTGGGCTGTATTGGGGCCTGCAAGGTTTGTACATGCAAATACACACATGCATCATGCATACATGTGTGCATACAAAGACATATACATGTACCCATAAGTACTTAGGTTTCAGACGTCACAGGTGACCAATATCCCACCTGCATGAATTTTCCAGAGGGTCAAGGATTCGACTTAAACATTTTTGCATGAAATTATTCAACAAGCAAGGTTTTAAGGGTGTATCCCATTTTTCTTCGATCAGCTTCACAGGCTTCTTTGAATTTGCACATGCTAGGCTGCCATCACACATAGGGCTTCACGCAAGAACATTCTGTTTCTCATAGATTTTTCTTAAAATGACTTCCCTCAAAAATTCTGTTAAAGACATTTTCGACAAAACACCATTAACCAACCAAATATGTTCTTACACTTGTGCATTGAATGTAGAATGCTGTTTGTTCCTGTATTGAATGCTCATATGAGGGCATCTACCTTCAATTAGCATAGTTGATGCCTCTATAAGCCTATACAAGGACAGCTTATTCTAAGAATTGTATGTGAAAAATAAATCATAAAAAGAAAGATTTGGAGGAATCTGAACAGCTGATCTGATGCTACTTTTAAGTTGATGTGCTGCTGAAAAAGGAATCTACAAAGAATAAGAATATTACAAGTTCAGCAACCGATGTACTGACAAAGGTATAAAAAGCTTCATCAGAAAGTTATACTGAAACATTGATAAAGTCTACGTCCGGTGTCCAGGTACCATAGCGGTCTAGTCCATTGCCTACCAACATGGGGATCACCGGTTCAAGTAGCCGTGTTTGCTCCGGCTCGGTCGGGCGTCCCTACAGACACAATTGGCCGGGTCTGCGGGTGGGAAGCCTGATGTGGGTATGGGTCCTGGTTGCTTCACTAGCGCCTCCTCTGGTCAGTCGGGGCACCTGTTCAGGGAGGAGGGGGAACTGGGGGAGAATAGCGTGATCCTCCCACGTGCTTCGTCCTCCTGGTGAAACTCCTCACTGTCAGGTGAAAAGAAGTGGCTGGCGACTCCACATGTGTCGGAGGAGGCATGTGGTAGTCTGCAGCCCTCCCCAGATTGGCAGAGAGTGTGGAGCAGCAACCGGGATGGCTCAGAAATGTGGGTTAATTGGACGGATACAATTGGTAAGAAAAAAAAGGGGGGGGTCCAATAAATAAATAAATAAGGTCTTACCAGTTCTATTTATGAGAACAGTGTGCAGGAGTTTTATTGAAGAAAAAAAATACACAGAATGGTCTTATTGGTCTCAATTCAAAGTAGCTGTCCCTAGCATTTCTGCCTCACTGTATTAATTGCAAAATGCAATTAATCTCAAAATAATTCAAATATGATTATTCAGTTTTTACATGTGTAGAACTAAATGTATTTTATGTTCTCCAATGTTAAAACTTGTTTTTCTCTGAGGAAATCTCATGATTTATACTTTTCCCTTTTCCTAATATGATGTTGACAAACAGTATTGATATGCGTGTTTTCATACCGCAGGTCTTCACTGTTCCAAAATAAGAGAAAACTGGTGAATGCAGTTAGATTGTTGAAGTAGTTTGTACGTGCACTTTATGAACAATGCGTGGGGCTTTTTGTATTGATTTCATGTGTATCTGTGCACATACGCTACTGTGTGCTTGTCTATGAGTACATGTAAATCTGTTTCAAATGTTATCTGTTATTTTTTCTCAAGCGAAGGTCATAGCAAGATTAAATAAGTTGAGCTAGAGCAGTATTCTCAAACAGAGACATCACCAAACAAATGAATCATGGCTCCCAATGCATTGCTAAGACAATTTTATAATGGAACATTTGCGGGGAAGATGGCAGACTGCCAGAGGACATTATCATCATCACTATCTGTGTGTGTGTGTGTGTGAAAGAAGAGAGAAACAGGATCTGTATATAAATGATTGGGGTTTGTTTTTGTTTTGCTGGTTGTATGTGTGTGAGTGTGGATGTGTATTGACGACCGTGTATTAAGTGGCTGTGTAGCTGCTGTGCATCCCCCTCTATCGTAGGATTGATGGCTTGTTTTATACGCTGCCCAGAATAATCTATACGTGGCTACTTGTGAGCCATCCATCTTCAAATGCAATAGTCTGAGTTTCTTTGTGTGTGTGTGTGCGCATGTGTGTGTGTGAGTGCATGCATGTGTGTGCATGCATGTGTGTGTGTGTGTGTGTGTGTGTGTGTGTGTGTGTGTGTGTGTGTGTGTGTGTGTGTGTGTGTCCTTGCAGATTTATCGTATCCTGGGCAAGACGGTGGTGTGCTACCCAATAATATTTGATCTAAGTGACTTTTACTTGTCCCAAGATGTGTTGCTGCTGATTGATGACATCAAGGTAAATTTGGACTGCACCAACATCAGTTTCTCACAGCCAGTACACATACCCACTGGTATAAACATACCTTGTTAGACTACTTGTTCGAGCTCATTGGACTAAATGACAAGGGTATAATCAATTTTCCTCATCTAACATCCCTTTATTTGTGAAATAGGCATAAAATCAAGTGATCACCTTATTTTTTTCAACTTTGTTTTTATCTAATTTTGTCTTTATTTTCCATTTTTATTTTCTTCAATATAATTTCCACTGTAATAGGTTTGATGGGTATTATTGTTAATCCTGGTATAAGTAGTACTCATATTAATACTTGTTTTTTAATCACCTGCTGAAATAATAGTTATTAGTGTGATGGGTTTGTTTACACTGGATACCCCGTATAAAAGTTTATATCCTTGTTAAGGTATTTTCAAGGTCAGGTATCTAGAAACATGTTCATGTCAAAGAACGTAATATTCACAATATTACAATAGGTGATAATTTTATGCAGAAAATCAAGTTTTGTTGCTGTACATGCCTGGTTATAGCATTAATGATCCCAGGCAAATACCTATCTATCCCCACAATACACAGGTTCCTCATCAGGGCCAAAACTATTCAGCTAGGACAGGTTGATATGCACCAATGGACCATTGGGAAACTTTAAATATAAATGTTAATTCAATACTAGGATAACTGGTCAGATTACAAGCTTCACCATCCATGACCCATGATATGAATCGGTCCCTGATAAGCATGTTGACCCTGAGTTACTTCATGATTTGGGGCTGAAAGGGCAGAAAAAAATTGAAAGACTTTGTCCTTGAGAGAGTTTATGTAGTGACAATTGATTTTTTTTTCCTTTTCTCTCCCTGAGTGCAGAATGCCCTGCAGTTCATCAAGCAATGTTGGAAGATGAAGGGACGTCCTCTCTTCCTGGTCCTCATCCACGAAGACAACATCAAGTAACATACGCACCATGATAACTGTCCTTTTTTTCTCCCTCTCTTTCTCTCTCTTCCTCTCTCTTTCTGCACTTCTATATTGCTTTTACATTGTTCTGTCTCTCAGTATATGACCCTCTTTCTCGGTCTTGTATTGACTGAGACTTGAATGAAATTCCATTGACAATTACCCATAATGCCATCTTTTTTTCCTGTGGCTCTCTCTGTCTTTCTCTCTCTCTCTCTCTCACTCTCTCTCTCTCTCCCCTCTATCTTTAATATTTAGCTTTGGAGCAGGCAGGTGCTACATTATTTGGTTGCTGATTGGGAGATAACACCTATCATTTATATCACTATAACATGGCTTTTGGGTTAATTATGACAGTATTGACCGTTACCCAGAGAGCAATGTTAAATGTGTTACAACTGCTTGCACAGCCACATAGTGTGGCATCTGGAATGAGTCCATGGAGTCTCATAGAAAGCTGCTCAGTAGTCCAGTAGTCATTAGTTCTTTATTGATTGGGATGAGGACCTGTGTGGAAAGTGACTGTAGAGTCACTAAAAATAGTGAGATGAGTCTGGTTTCATTTTACTGTGCTCATCTGGTTAAAACCTTAGATATGTTGTTTTAACATTGATGCATAATGCTGATATTATGATTACAATGCTGAGTTAAGCACAAAAGGCGTGGATCATTCTTCGAAAGTTTTGCTCAACCGTGCAATATTAAATCACTCAACTCTTTTAACCTCGTTCCCTAGGGGGAGTCGCTTCAACCCGGTCTTGGACATGCTGGCATCATTTAAGAAAGGCAGCATCGGAGGGGTCAAGGTTCATGTTGACAGGCTTCAAGTTAGTATCCCTTCAGTTTTTTTTTTCATTCTTTCTGTAATGGCTTGAATTACTTGTGACAAAAAAACGAAGTAGGCCACTTGTCAGATCAATGACTGAATTTCCACAAGGTCCGTTGCAATAATACTCCACAATTATTTATTTACACCACAAAAATATCCGATGCACAATTGCATGAAAGTTATAAAGCAAACGGCACTACCTTGACAAGTTCACAACGAACGACATGACGTGACGGTCAAAACTTGTTTGCCCTCGCCGGTAACAAACACACCTGCATGTCATCAGGACCATACACATTATATAGACAGGCAATGCATTTCCGCTCTGACAGGTAGAGCCACCTACTGGGTATAAAGGGAACTGCCATCAAGAACCCAGTTTCATAGAGGCATATTGCAATAGAGAAATGCAAGCAAAATAAATGAAAGATGAAATATGGCACTAAACAAGCAAATTTGGCTCTAACACGTCGGCCCCTAATTGTTACATGTTGGCAGGCGTAACAATTACACCATGTAAATGCAACCAAAGAGCCAAAGTGGGCCATAGGGAACCATATTGCGTTAACAGTCTCAAGTCTGTGAAACTGCTGCCTCGTGCAAAAGACAAAGCTTGGTTACTGGTCGCTCCAACACGTTAGATTTGGTCTTAAGACGCACTGAGCGCACCAAGCCGTTCTTGTCTGGGAAAGTCTCCAAAACTCTGCCGAGGAGCCAAGAGCCTCGAGGAGCTGCAGAGTCGACCACAACGCCGATATCTCCAGGTATAAAATTTCTCCTGGGTTGACTCCACTTTTGCCGTTCTTGAAGGAGAGGGAGGTACTCTTGTACCCATCTTTTCCAGAAAAGTCCAGAAATATATTGAGCTTGCCTCCACCTCCTCTTCACATACAAATCCTCCTTCACAAAGAGCCCAGGCGGTAAGACTGGCTTGCCTTTCATCAGCAGAATATGGTTGGGAGTGAGCGGTTCTTCCTCCAGCCATCTTGTCCATTGGTGTGCAATATCTTTGGGAATGTCATCATCCCTGCTGCCCCCTCTTCTACACAGCTCCTCCAGCATGGACTTGGCAGGCAGTGTAACTGGGCTAAGGAAGCCCAGGGGATCGTACACTGAACTCACGATGGACAGCATACCTCGCCTGGTATGCGGTTGCTCCTTCTTCGCCATCTTGAATTTAAAGGAGTTTGTTGCCACACACCACAGTAGCCCTAGGGCTTGCTCCATTGGAAGCTCATCTCTGTCCAGATTCAGCTCTTTCGAGTCACTTGCCCGGTGCTTGTCTGCAACTGACTGCAGCACTGACCGGCTGTTGCTGGTCCACTTGGTCAATGTGAAGCCACCTCTCTGACAAATCTCTGAAAGAGCTTGGACCATGGCCACTGCTTCCTCCTCTGTGGGTAGGCTCTTTAAACAATCGTCAACATAAAAGTTTCGCTTGACCATGTCAACAACATCAGCAGCAAAGGGATTGCGATTGTCTTCAGCCGTCTTCTTTAGTGCGTAGCTCGCACAACTTGGGGAGGAAACTGCCCCGAACAGGTGCACCGTCATTCGGTATTCCACAACTTCCAGGCTTGTATTGCCCTCAGGCCACCAGAGAAAGCGAAGAAAATCTCGGTGTTCTTCAGGAACTTTGACCTGGTAAAACACTGACTTTATGTCTCCCATGAACACTACTGGCTCCTGTCAGAATCTTACAAGAACACCAAGCAGCGAACTGGTGAGATTAGGGCCTTGTAACAGTTCACTGTTCAGTGAAGTTCCCTGGTATTCAGCACTGCAGTCGAACACCACCCTTAAGTTGCCCTTTCTTGGATGATACACACCATGGTGGGGAACATACCAGACTTGCCCAACTCCACGATCCAGCTGATACTGAGGCACTTCCTCAGCATATCCATTCCTGATAACGTCAGTGAAAAAGCTGGTGTATTCGTTGTGAAACGTTTCATCTTTCTTGAACCTCCTATGTAATCCAAGTAGTCATTGCTTGACCACACAGAGGTTGTTGGGAAGAGCAAGCTGGTCACTTCTGAAGGGCATCTTCACCCTATAGTGTCCATCCATGAGCTGTGCTGATTCATCCATGATCTTCAGAAATCGAACATCTTCTCTTGACATTCCCTTTTCTTCTGAATTCCTTTCGTTGAAATCATGTTTATATTGGTTGCTCAGCATCTCTTCCAATCTGCTCACGGAAATCCTATTGACATAGGCCACTGGAAGCCCATTTTCAGAACCATTATCTGCTTGAAGGGGCCCGTTGACCACCCAGCCCAGAACAGTTCTCACAGCATACGGACCATTTCCATGGCTGTTGACCACCTCCCAAGGTTCCAATAACCTGGGTGCATTGGTACCAATCAATAAGTCAACATTTGCCTTAATGCTGGGGATTTGGACATCAGACAGGTAAGGCCACTTCACCAAATCTTCCTGGGTGGCAATATTGTCACTGGTCACAGGCATTTCCCTTTGCGAAAGGACTTCTGGGAGGCTATAGAAGGTGTCACCACTGAGACCAGACACCTCCAAACCTTTCAGTGAGGTACTTGGGACCACCTTTTCCTGTCCCAAAGTGCACAGAAGGAAGTTGGTCCGTCGTCCAGTCACATTCAACGCATGCATTAGGTGGTCAGAACAAAATGTTGCAGAACTGCCAGGGTCGAGAAAGGCATACGTTTGCAGTATCTTGTCTCCCTTTGTGGACTTGACTTGGACTGGCAAAATGGACAGCTTGCAATCACCTCCACCGGCCCCAGTAAGATCACAAGTTTGCGTTGAAGCTGTAGTGATAGCTGTAGTGACAACTGGATTGACAGCTGAAGTGACACTTGCAGATTCCTTAGGCTGCTGGTCTGTGCTGGGATAAGGCCTGTCAATATGAAGCATGGTTGGATGATTTTTTCCGCAAACCTTGCAGGTTAGGCGCTTGTCGCAATCACCACTCATGTGACCGGAACACAAACATCCAAAACAAATCCTCTTTTGCTTCAGAAAGAGAATTATATCCTTGTGCTTGTTACTTTTCAGCCGCGGGCTCTCCACCAGAGAGTGACTCCGAAAGCAGCACACACAAGATCCAGATTTCTCCACTTTGGCATCATGCCCCTTCTGGACAGAGCCTGAGTCTGGTTCTTTGGAGTCCAGGCGTGTCACAGTTGTAACAAAGCTGTTGCCTTTAGCTCTGCTGTACTTGGACTGAGGCTGGGACTAGCTTCTGTTGTTCAATACTTCTTTGCCAATTGGTCGGTCCTGGATGTCGCCAAAAAGTGGGTCAAAAAGGATCCTAACTTGGCGTTCCATGAATATGACAAGATCGTTGAGAACAGCTCTGCTATGTCGTCGCTCCAGTAGCTCATGAGCTGTTGTCCTCCATCTTTCCCTAAATCTGTAGGGCAGCTTGGTCATGATCATGCGCATGTTGATAGGCATGTCGAGCTCTTGCATGTGTTGCAGCTCTGTCATCATGTTGCAACAGTTGCACAGGAACAGAGAATAGGCCTGTAGCGCCTTTACATCCTCAGACTTACATCAATGTAAGATGTAGCAATCTTAAACTCATTCCCGAAATGTTCATGCAGGAGATTCTTTGCCATGTCGTAACCACAATCAGGCATCATGTGCTGACAACTCCTTACCAGCTTTCGTGGTTGTCCTTTTGTGAATTGTTCCAAAAAATATAAGCAATCTGCTTTGTTAGCCTTTGATTCAATATTATGCTCAAATGCTCTTATAAAGCTCCTATATTGAAGCGCATTGCCATCGAATGCAGGGATATCTATGAATGGTAGAGACATTGAGAGCTGTTGTTGCACAAGGGCGTCTGTGATTTCGTTCTGCCGTTGCACGATTGTGCTCAAGTCTCCTTGTGGTGGCATTTGAGAAGGTTGACACAATGGTGCAGGTGACCCAGTATGACCTGACATAGAATGAAATTGTGGTTGTGCAACAGCTCCACGTTGTGGTGGCATTGGGGAGGTTTGATACAATGGTGCATGTGGCCCAGTAAGAGCAGGCATAACATGAAGTTGTGGTTGTGCAGCAGCTCCGCCTTGCGGTGGCATTTGGGAGGGCTGCGGTTGTGCAGCAGCTCCATACATTTTAGCCTTTAGTTTGACACTGGAGTCAGGCTGTTGTGGCTGTTGCAGTGAAACAGTGACTGACTTTGGTTTGCCACTGGGCTGTTGGATTGAAACAGTTGGTTTTGTCTTTGGTTTGACAACGGGCTCTTGCATAAGAAGATTGAATGGCTTTGCTGCTGGACTTAGCACAGTAGAGATTGGTTGAGGAGGTCCAGTGTGATTTTCCACATGCAAGATCCTTCCATTAGAGGTTCGTGACCGTCTCCCACTCTCTGATGCAGTGTCCAGAACAGCCAGTTTAGCAGCGGATGCAGCCAATTCAGCATCCATTTCCAGCTGCTGCTTTTTCCTCCTCAACTCTTCCTTCTTAACTCTTCCTCCTGAGCCTCCAGAGCTTGTCTCCTTCAAAGATGCTGCTTTCACCAGCAGTGCAGCTCTCTCAGCCTCTGCTTTGATACGTTCAGAGGCTGTACTGTTACCACTCTGTCTGCTGGTTTGAGAGTGTCGACATTCAACATTTGATGCGCTGTCACCTGGTTTCACATCATCATCCACATTGTGAGAGAGCACATTATCTGGTTGCACATCGTCTGGGTGCACGTCAACCACATTGCTCACATTACCAATATTTTGCGCCAACCATTGTTCAACTTGAACATGGAAACTCTCCTCAATTGCCATTCTTGACCCAAACCAGGCGTTTTGTTTTTCAATTTCATCCAGGGGCATAGGTAACACAGACATGACATCATTATGCAGACCTTTGGCTGTCTCGCACAGCCTTGGCTCCCAAGGGTTTGTCAACATTACTGTCCTCAGAACCGTCCATGTTGACAATCTGCAATAACTTTATGCGCACAAGTTGGTTCAATCCAAAGTCAACGATAGGCTAGAACGCCCAGTCATTCAGCTACCAATGCTTTGGAATTTACGCTAGCAAACGCAAAGTTGTGTGCACACAATTAAATGGCCATTAATGGGTAGCTACCACATACCTCGGCTCAAGGCCTACTGAAAAAGTTGGCAGCTGGCGCTGGGTACCGTTGGAGCTCCGGTGTGCTGATCTGATGGTCGGCGTTCTCCGTGCGTCCACGTTTACATCCACACATGAAAGCGATGCACAAACAAATCCTACGCCATCCTCAATGGATAAGATCAAAGGCGCAGATCAAACGTGAAAACCATCCAACGTTTTCCTCAACGATGTCCTCAACGACGTTCTCACCGAGCAAAGTTTTTGACTTTTTTGTGTAATGGCTTGAATTACTTGTGACAAAAAACAATAAACCCACAAGCCATAAGGAGGCTGAAACCGGCTAGAACTTACTAATTGACGCGTCCATGTTGAAGTAGGCCACTTGTCAGATCAATGACTGAATTTCCACAAGGTCCGTTGCAATAATACTCCACAATTATTTATTTACACCACAAAAATATCCGATGCACAATTGCATGAAAGATATAAAGCAAACGGCACTACCTTGACAAGTGCACAATGAACGACATGACGTGACGGTCAAAACTTGTTTGCCCTCGCCGGTAACAAACACACCTGCATGTCACCAGGACCATACACATTATATAGACAGGCAATGCATTTCCGCTCTGACAGGTAGAGCCACCTACTGGGCAATAAAGAGAACTGCCATCAAGAACCCAGTTTCATACAGAGGCATATTCAATTCAATTCAATTCAATTCAATTCAATTCAATTTTATTGTCATTAAAAACAATGTGCAGGCACATGTTAAAAATGAAATGAGGGCTGTAGCTTCACCAATCAGTGCAAGACAGACACAGACAAACACAGCAAACACAATATAAGATATACACACATGAAGACCAAAGCTAAAAATAAGTTAAAAGAGAGCTGGAGTACAAAATATTTAAAAATATCTAGACATTCAGTGGGTAGCCAGGTTCAGGTGGACAACAGCTTGTGGAAAGAAGCTGTTTTTGAGCCTGGTAGTGCGAGCTCTGAGGCTCCTGTAGCGCCTCCCAGAGTGCAGGGGGGAGAACAGTCCATGGTTGGGATGGGTGGGATCTCTGCTGATGCTCAGACCCCTTCAAAAGCAGCGTTTGTGATAAATGTCTTTTATGGCTGGGAGCTGGGTACCGGTGATATGCTGGGCCGCCTTGACGATCCGCTGCAGAGCTTTCTGGTCTACTGAGGTGCAGTTGCCGTACCACACTGAGATGCAGAAGGTCAGGATGCTCTCTGTGGTGCAGTCGTAGAAGTTGGTGAGAATTTTGGGGGGTAGACGGGCGCTCCTCAGCCTCCTCAGGAAATGCAGGCGTTGTTGGGCCTTTTTCACAAGGGCCTGGGTGTTTAATGTCCACGAAAGGTCCTCACTGATGTGGACTCCAAGGAATTTAAAGCTGGAAACACGCTCCACTTCCACCCCATTGATGTGTATGGGGGAGTGGCTGCAGCTTCTAGACCTCCTGAAGTCCACAATCAGCTCCTTTGTCTTCTGCACATTAAGGACAAGATTGTTGGTAGTACACCATGATGTGAGGTGCTCAATCTCGTCTCTGTAGGCCGTCTCGTCATTGTTGGTGATACGGCCAATGACTGTTGTGTCATTTGCAAACTTAACTATAACATTTGAAGGGTGAGTTGGCAGGCAGTCGTGGGTAAAGAGGGAGAAAAGGAGGGGGCTCAGAACACAGCCTTGAGGGGCACCTGTGCTGAGGGTCAGGGTGGAGGAGGAGTGGTCACCTAACCTAACAGACTGCGGTCTGTTAGGAAGTCCAGGATCCAGTTACAGAGGGAGGGGTTGAGGCCAAGGGAGAGGAGTTTGGTGGTTAGTTTGGCGGGGATGATAGTGTTGAAGGCAGAGCTGTAATCTATAAACAGCATCCAGATGTATGTGTTGTTAAGTTCAAGGTGGGTCAGAGCAACGTGCAGGGCAGTGGCAATGGCATCCTCAGTAGACCTTTTGGGACGGTAGGCGAACTGATGTGGGTCGAATGTGGGGGGGATAATGTTTTTCGATCTGAGCCAGAACCAGTCTTTCAAAGCACTCCATGGCAATGGGGGTGAGTGCTATGGGTCGGTAGTCATTCAGACATGTGAATGTTGGTTTCTTGGAGACAGGAATGATAGATATTGCATAACAATAGAGAAATGCAAGCAAAATAAATGAAATATGGCACTAAACAAGCAAATTGGCTCTAACACTTTCAATGGTTAGCTTGTATTCATGTGTGCATGCATATGCATACATGTATCAATGTCTATGTACCACCTAGAGTGTGTGTTTCGGTATCCCTGCCTGTATCTCCAGGGTGGTCATTGGTAACACCACTGAGAAGACCTTGCAGTTAGTCAAGGTCTTAAGTTCACCACTGCTTTAAAAGTCCTTCATAAAAGTAGATCTCCAATAAAAATTAAAAAAACAACAGCTTCTATTATTGTATTCACAACTGAAATTAGGCAGCACAGTGGCACAGTGGTTAGTGCAGTCGCCTCACAGCAAGAAGGTCCTGGGTTTGAGCCCCAGGGTAGTCCAACCTTGCAGGTCGTCCTCTGTGTGGAGTTCGCATGTTCTCCCCGTGTCTGCGTGGGTTTCCTCCGGGTGCTCCGGTTTCCTCCCACAGTTCAGAGACATGTAGGTTAGGTGAATTGGCCATACTAAATTGTCCCTAGGTGTGAATGTGTTGTGTCGGCCCTGTGATGACCTGGTGGCCTGTCCAGGGTGTCTCCCCGCCTGCCACCCAGTGACTGCTGGGATAGGCTTCAGCATCCCCGCGACCCTGAGAGCAGGGTAAGCGGTTTGGATAATGGTTGGACACGTGAAATTAAAGTCACTGTAATAAGCATATGATTTAGATAAATATCTGGTGTTACAACAATTACAATAGGTTATGATAAACATTGTCATCAGTTTCTCTAGAAATACATGAAACTAGCTCTTGAAGTGATAAAGTGGACTTCTTTCCATGTCAGTCCACTGGTCATCACACGGGAAGACCAGTCATGCAAGACTTCAATAGTCAGCATTTAATAAGAATGATTTTGTCAGTCGCTGTCTGCTGCAACACCACTCAGAACACAGCGATCGCTGGTACATAACGTTTATGAACTAATTGCCCTACAGCAGATTTTGCATGACTGATTGCAGTTATGAATGTTGATTAAATGTTCATTAAAATTGGCTATTGGCAACTTCAGGTAACTTTAAATTGTAAAAAGCAGGGTCCATGGTGGTGTAGTGGTCTAAACATCGACTTTGTGTCGATGCAGTTGCCCACTGGGGACCGGGGTTCGCGCCCCGGTCTCGTCAGATGCGACTATGGCCAGACCTGATGAAGCAGCAATAATTGGCAATGCTTTCTTTGGGGGGGGGGCGGAGTCGGCTTGTGATCATCACATGAATGCGTCTCTGGGTGTGTCAGAAAAAGCAGTGGTTCGGCCTGGATTCGCCTTGCCACTTTTGTGACAAGGCGTCTCCTTTGAGACTGCCGGCCGGAGAGATGCAGTTGGCAAATGCATGCTATACGAGGGCGGGTGTTTGAACTGAAATAGGGAGCGATTGGCCACTAAATTGGGAGAAAAAAAGGGAAAATCAGAAATAAATGTAAAAAAAAAATTTGTAAAAAGCTGTCTCGCAAAAGTTATGATAGCCTTTATAACCCTGTGTCTTTGTGGTTTTCAGATGTTCCTTTATTGCAATTTTTTTTGTTTGTTTACTTTTTTCCCTGTTCCTTTTTTATATACTTCTCTCCACAGTGAAGCTATAAAATAACACTTCTGTCTCTTATCTTCTCATTATAATGGATAGTGCGATCTTTCTTTCCCCTATCCTCACATCAATATGAAAAGGTTAATATCACATTTCAACCATACTGCAAAGTCATATCAAACTCATCTCTTTGTTCCCATATTGCTGCGTTTTTAAACCAGCAAAACTCTCTTTTTAACTTCAGTCATCCTGTATACTCCTTTTTTTCTCTCTCTCCCTCAAACAGTTAACCTATTGCAGAGGCTGTTTCTTTGTATTGTATTTCTGACAAATAGCCACTTGTGCATTACTGAAGTGATTATTCTGTGGAATCTTATCAATCTGTTATTCTGAGTGTATCTGCATGACACTTTGAAACTTATGGTTTGTGATGGTGATAAGTAATAGAGTATCAGTCTTACAAATGGCCTGGACCTTTCAGACCCTGATATCTGGAGCTGTGGTGGAGCAGCTGGACTTCCTGCGTGTCAATGAGGGAAAGTAAGAACTGCATCATGTTTTTCTTGTTCTGTGTATACGTGCTCTGTCATACCCAAGGGGGGGGGGTTTGTTTTTGTTTTTTAGTTGTTGTTTTTTTAATTATTTCAACTGGAAAATGCCACAAATTGTAAAAAAAAAGTGTATAATGCAATAGAATAAGTTAATGTGTCTGCTAACTCAATGCATTAACATAGAAGTAGTCAAACGACCTTCAGCTTAGTCTGTACATGTGTGTGCATGAGAGCGGTTCGTGTGCATATGTGTGTGTATATGGCGTTGGGGATAGGGGATTGGGGTATGCACAGTCGTATACACTGCCAGTCAGATTAGCGATAATGTGAAAATCTATTTGCCAGTGCAACAGATTCTTGTTCTGATGTGATTGTGTGCGTGCGTGCATGTGTGTGTGTGTGTGTGTGTGTGTGTGTGTGTGTGTGTGTGTGTGTGTGCGTACGTGCGTGTGTGTACATGTGTGTGTGTATGTGTTGACAGGATCCCAGAGTTTAAGAGCTTTGAAGAGCTCGAGCTTCCCAAACACTCCAAGGTGAAGAGACAGACCAGCACACCTAACGCATCGGACCTGGAGCAGCAGCCTGAGATCAATGTGGAGGAGTGGTTGAACAGACCCACTAATGAGATCATGCAGAAGTTCTATGTAAGCTGACCAGAGGGTGGAGGGGCTGGAAAGTGATGGGAAGGGTAGCAGGAGGGGGGTCAAAGAGAAGGTAAATGACAGGGATGGTGGAGAAGAGGTGGTAATATTTATTTTTCTTATTCTGTTTTTCCCTCCAAAGACAGGGATCAAGCTAATACAATACAAACCTAAGACAAATAATTTATAGTTTTTTATTTGTCAATTCAAGGTTAACTGAAATTTTATTAGAGAGTGAAGCTTGCAACACTGTGAAATGAAACCATTGGCATAAATGTTTTGACATTATGTTAACGCCATACTTTTACCATATTTGATTGAAAAAGGTGATCCTAGCCTCTACCCCTGCCCTTAACACATGCAAACCCACACACACATGCACACAAATACATACACTCAAAACACTTTGAATTACCTGTGCATTTTATGGGTGTAGATTGGGTGTAACAAGGGGTTACTGGACAATGCTGCATATTTTAATAAAAAAGTAAAATTTAATGATTTGCATGTATGCTACGTGTATGTATGATTGATCATGAACATGAGTTTGTGTGTGTATGCGAAACCGCGTTCCCATGTCTTTGTCAATTATACCAGAGGGCAGCTCCTTCTGAAACATGTTACATGTTAAAGTGTGTGTACTTCTCCCCAGACGAGAATGACCTTTATGTATGTGTCTGTATGTGTGTCATTACCCAGGACTGTGACTGCTTGGCCAGTCAGGCTCAGCTGGCTGGTGTCCTTCTTAGGAGAGAGGGACCAGACTTTCTTGCCAAGGATGGTAAGAGTACATTTTATAATGCATGCTCACAGTATTTGATATGCGCTGCCAGTTGCAGTTGCATTACAGTCATTTTCTGTGAGAGCGACACTAACTGCCCAGCTGTTTTACTAGTCATTTCCCCGGGCCAGGGAAACATTGTCTCCTAATTTAGTGACAAGGACATGTTGGCTGCCTCTGAACGTGTAGATACCATTTCCCCTCAGCAATCTCTCTGCCACGGCTTGCAAACCCTATTCCTGCAGAACACTTGGTACAGCAGCTAGCAATTTGCTATCAGTAGCAAGGCATTGTCACAGCTGCTTATTGCTTTTCTGAATTATAGATCTTTGGTCTTAGTTACACTTCAATTTGGCAAGCCAATCTCACATCTGAAGATGATTTTTTTTCTCATCACTCTAGAATTTTGTCAAAAAGTCATTTTTTGTAAATCATTAGATTGTTTTAATTGTAGTGCTTTGGTGCAAATCATATCAGAATAGAGGACTAAAACTGATATTTTAGCTCTCTATTCTTGTATCTTCAGATATTTTACACACTTAAATTTGATACATAAGGAATAAAACCCATTGTGGATGTCTGCTTACCCTAAACTGATTGTAGCACTAACATCAAAACCATTTTGTTCTGCATTTCCAAGAGAATATGATGAAGGAGTTGGAGAGACTCTACAGAAGAGCTGGGAGCAGGAAGCTTTGGTCAGACTCACACACACACACACACACACACACACACACACACACACACACACACACACACACACACACACACACACACACACACACACACACACACACACACACAATAACAATGGGCTTCCAGTTCATTCTTAATGAGAAAGATGACATTTTATTCCCTTTATTGAACTCCCCATAACGTCCTCTCTTGTTCTTTACCTTTTCTATCCTTTTTGTGTTTTTGCCTTTTCCTGAATTGTTCCTTCATCTTTTAATATTCTGTTTTTGTTTTTTTACGGTAAATAACTGCCATATTATGTGGCTATGCTAGGATGGCAGTGCGTCATTCTGCAGTCATTACCAAGAAGTTTGCTGGCTCTATTGCCCCTCACATCACCACAATTCTAGTGAATGGGAAACAGGTAATGATCGAGCAGAGATGAAGCGCCACCTCAGCATGTCCATAGTCCAAGAGCTAACTAGCTAGCTGCCTACCTTAAAAGCTGTGTGGGGATTTAGCAAGCTGTTTTATTGCAGTTTGTGAACAGCATTGTGCTAGCTTCGTCGGCATGTTTTTAAAAAAATGTGGGTCATCAAGAGACAAATTTAGCTCGATAATGTGAGACTTGACTGTGTGCTATCAAACGTGGTCATTATTTAAAATACCTGATAAAACCATGTGTGTTGTTTATTAGGCAATATGCCATTAAAAAAAAGTAAAAGTGTTTTGTTTAAAAAAAAATTATAAATGTATCATCCCATCTCTGATGCATTTTTTACAAATATTTCACAATGCCCTGCTACAAATCATAATCTGTTCATCACTGCAACAGATATACACTGTGAGACTGCACAGAATCTCCTTTTTGTACTGGGGAAATCAGCAGAATGGGTCAAAACTGCTAACACACACACAGTCATGAGTTAGGCCCAGCTAGCTAAGCTTACCTTAGCAGCCGCATTAGATTAGATGTGTACAGTAGCTCGATGTTGGCTTCCCACTCCATTAACCACCACAGAGCCTGGACCTCCAGTCTTCTGTTTTATTCCTGTCCTCTATTGTGTTCCCGCCCTGATCACTCTCAGCAGCATTGTCCACTATGCTTACTCACTGATGGATCAAAATGGTTGTAGTTTTTCATCCCAATTTGCCTCTCCCTCTCTCTCTCTCTCTCTCTCTCTCTCTCTCTCGCGCGCGCTCTCGCTGTCTGTCTCTCTCTCTATCTCTCTTTTTCTCTCTCTCGCTCTCTCTGATCTGTGGTCATTGTTATTTGTTGGTGTCTTTGTCTCATTGGATTGGATTTAAGTCAGATGCAATTGACCGACCTGACAGCTCACCAAGTCTTTCTTTTTTGCCATGTTTTTGTAGTTGCTTCTGTAATTAGTACGATTTTAACATCAAGGATTTTGATTATGGCATGGTGGCAAAAGAAAAAAAAAAGATCCCTGGAGGCTGGTCTCTGCCTCGCTCGGAAACAACATCAATACTCAATTCAATTTCCTTTCTCATTTGCTTAACATTGGCTAGGAACTGGAGCTTGAAATGGGTTCCCGAACAAAGCGTCAGTCGCTTGACACCACATCATCCCATATGAACATAAAGGTTTTTTGTCGCCACCTTTTTCATTACCCACAAGGTGTGCCCATGTATTCCAGCTGGGCTTTACTGCACAGTCCAAGGAAGACATATAATAAAGGGAGGATGCTTTTTAACTAATCATATCCACAATTATTTGGATTAAGTCTTTTTTTTTTCTGCTTCTGCAAGGATGTCTTCGAGTCCATGTGTATGGCTATAGCAACTCTGATTGAGCACCACGGTTCATGTTTAGTTGCTTTTTCCTTATAGGATTCCTGCAGGCAAGAGGAGGAACTGGCTACGGTCAATCTTGTGGATAATGAATAAAGAAATTAGTGAACATTAAAATATTTTCAGCAAACCAATTTGCACTAAGTATGTTGAATCTAAGAAAGGAAATTCCTTTTTAAGTTTTGATGGAAATTTTACTTAAGTTAAAACAAAGAATTATGATGGCAAAAGAACATTTAGATTTTTAACAGTACATTGATTTAATATTCAATCTGTCCACCTCTGCTCTTAATTCAGAGTGTTTTATCTTTATGGTTACATGGCCACAATTGCCAAAATTAATCCACCTATTTCACAATCTAGGTGGAAAAAGAACCCGTTGAATATTAATCTTTTCTGGATTAACATGAAATAATATAGGAGCGTTAACTGGAAATTACTCCAGTATGAGAAAAAAATCTGATTTTCATCAAACTTGATAATTTTCACAATATTAAATGTATTTCTGGAAAAAAATGAATCAACCATTAGAAGTATGGCATCCAATGGGACATTCTCATTAAAAAACAAAACAAAAAAAAACAAAACATTATATATGCAATGTATAAACTACACATATTTTGTATCATTTTACCTTAGTTACAAGTCAGTTATTTTCTAAGTGCATGTCGTACCTTTTATTTGTCCCTGGGCTGGAGAGCAAATTTTGAGAATTGGATCATCAGCCTAATTAGTGCTTACAAAAACTGTTATGATTAAGGATGTGCTTGTGTTTCTGCCCACCAGGTCTGTTGTCCGTCTTACCGCCAGTCTCTTAACTAAGCTAGTGGACAGCCTTGCACCCAGTATAACTAGTGTTTTAGTGCATGGCAAACAGGTAAGTGGGCACACAGACAGCAAGCGGCTTTAATTGTTGAACAATTTTTGGGATGACTGTAACATCAAGTGGATAACTAGTTAAATGACTAGTTATCAGCGATTTTAATGTTCACGGATTTCAAAAAAGCTTAAAATGGGAGGGAAAAAATAGTTAAAAACAGTTGTGATGAAAAGCTCCTCATGCTATTATCCTATTGGAAAAGCTTAGCGTGCGATGTTGGCATGTTTCATATTGTACGCGCATCACAGCTATCTCAATGTTATGGGTGAGTGTATGTGTATGTTTGTGTGTGTGTGTTTTGTTTTTTTTTTTAGCTAACTGCCAGTTTGACCCCCATGAACTCCCCCCATGTACTTATATCTATGTGTTGGCCATGTCTAGACACACTCCATGTATCAGTTGATAGCTTGTGACCCAGGTATCTGTCTGATCCTACCTCTTAACAGCGTATGTGGTTAGCGTCATCATTTCATTCACATCAAGTTTTACTCAGAGATTAGTCACCTCTCAAGAGTGTCAGTTATCTTGGCTCATTTTTACCCCACTGAAGAGTTTTAGGTGTTTCATTATGCTGAAGTAGCTCAAGGTGTGAATCTGCATATAGATTGCCTACCGGAGGAAATGCTGTTCTCAACAAGATTGGAAAAGCCAATTTAGAATTCAAGGCTGGTGTCTTCTCCTGCATATAATAGCAGCTCAACGGAAAGATCTGAAAAGCGTCACCCAAGTTTTTTTTTTGTTAACTGTACAAAATCACAGCGACTCTAGCTTCTTCTTTTTTAATTATATATTCCAAGGATATTGAATCTCAAGAATACATTCCTTCTCACATATGCAGTAGTTTGGTTCTATGCTGTATTTTCAGCTCCATGCAGCACTTTGTCCAGATACTGGGAGAGTTCACATGTAAAGATGAATCACATCTTCAAAGTGCTAGATTTCAACATCAGAAGGCCAGATATTCAGAAAGATTAAAGGAGATAAAGGGTGTCCTCTTTTCAAGGATACAGCTTCTGGTGTAATTTTCATGAGATAGAAGTGTAGAAACAAAGTACAAAAGAGTAATCTTGGGAACTGTCATTTCATCCCCCTTTGCTTTGAAGGCCAATTTTAGATTGATGAAACAAAAAAGATTTCTAGGAACTCGACCATGGAGAACAAAAAAATCACACTGTGTGGTCAATGTGAGTACCCACATGAGTCTGTTCCCCCAGGCAGGTTTTTTTTTTTTGTTAACCACATAATTTTCCAGTGGACAATCCTCTGCAGTACCTGGGTCCAGTATTGGCTGCTTCCCTATGTGTGTGCTTGTATGCCTGCGTATGTGTGTGTTTGTGTGTGTGCGTGCATGCCTGTGCATGTGAATATGTGTCACTCATTCACACATGTGTATTTGCTTACATTTGTGGTTCATGTGTGTGCCAGTTGACCCTGGGTTTATTCGGGCTTGAGGAGGAGGTGATCTCCAACCCCTTGTCACCAGGGGAGATCAAAGCCATCATTTACAGCAAGTGCTGCCCTCAAGGTGGTGAGCGGGAGGCCGTGCTCCAGCAGGAGCTGGTCATTCACATCGGATGGATCATCTCCAACACCCCTGAACTCTTCAGTGGCATGCTCAAGATCCGAGTCGGGTAGGAGGAAAGGGTGTAGCAGGGGATGAGTAAAGAAAGAACAAATGAAAGAAAGAAAAAAAAATAGTCAAATACATGAAACATTTATGAAATATTCATGTAAATAGAAATAGATTAACACAACAACAAATAAAAGTGACAAGACGTACCTGTTGAAAGTGGTTAATCTTGTTCAAAGGAGGCTGGTTTCAACTAGTTTAGTGTCATTTCTAGATGATGCTGTATTGATTGTGGGCATCACATGTGTCATGGTATCTGCTATCCTGCTACACTTCAGGTGGATTGTCCAGGCCATGAAAAATGAGCTGAAGATCAGAGCAGGAGACATGCCGCCCCAGGACATCTATCAGCTGTCCCCCAGTGATGTCAAACAGCTGTTGTTAGATGTCCTACAACCACAGAACACTAGCAGGTGTGTGAGGAAGACACACAAATACAAATACACATGTGTTACTCATTCATTCATTTAACTTTTATTTAGACTCGGAACTATATTGAGATATAGACCTCATTTAAAATATAGCCTAGCAAAAAAAAAACACAAACAACACACCCCCACTGCAAAAAACATGAGCTTAAATACAAGAAATAAACACTGAATTTGAGGGGAAAAGCAAGATAAATTTTACTTGACAAAGTAATCTTAAAATAAGTTGGTTCCAGTCTAGAAATAAGTAGGCTCAGATGAGTGTTCAAAGGCTTGAAATAAGAAGAAAATGCTGGTTTTTAGATCAAATTACTTAAGCTCAGACTTGCTACAGCACAGTAATAAGTGAAATACACTGAATATTAGCAAATAATTCTTAACTCCGTTTTTTGCATTATTAAGATGCACAACATATGCACACCCCTTCTAATGCACAACATGGGTCAAAAATGACCCACATTCATTTCTCATGTTATTTCATGCTGGCTGAGTGTTTCTTTGCTCTATCTTTTGAAATCAATTTATTTTATGATTGAATATTCCAAGTATTATTTAAATATTCTGTTTTTGATTACCACAGATCATTATTTCCATTTTTCCTTTCATACTTTATGAACAAAAATAGTTTTTGTATTACTACATCAAGTTTACACACATGGATCAAAAATGACCCATTCAGCCAAGTGTGATTTAAAATTAAATGACTTAATACTATAATAATAATTTGTTTAAAATAATTACTTTAGCAGTGAGTGAGGACACACACTCATACATTTAATATTTGCAATGTAGAGGAGCTCAAGCTGGAGTCATGACAACTTTCTCTTTCGGCTACACAACGTGCACCATTTATTCCTTCCACAATTACAACAACAACAAAAACCCGCGCAGCGGAAGTGTGTCACCGTAAACCCGAACCGAGGACACGGCAGCTGTAAACTAACGTTCCTACTAGCTCAATAAGGGGAATTATGTACCCCTATAACCACTACAGCAACATGTTTATTTGTCATTTTGTCACACATACACATACCTCTGATAACAGATAACACGGCTATTGAACTGTACTGTATCTATAGTGTAACTACTGTAAACTGGTTAAATGTGATCAAACAAAATAAAGACAACTGATCACATTACTAGAGCACAAACTGCCATCTCAATTTTTACATGCCTCACAAATGACCACTACATGTTTTGTGCTCCTTGCGCACAGGCCTGGTGCACTGGGAACACCAGCTTCCAGCTTTTCTGTCTTTGGAAACTGGGCAGATCGCGCACCTCTTTCTCTTCCTTTGGCACGATGTCCTCCTGTGGCTGGGTGCTGGCTGTATTTTGTTTTTTTTAACCCACATCTTCCCATTGCTTCAACAATATGCTTTTGGAGTTTGGGCGTGCCCTCCATGCGCCTCTTCAAATGTGGCATGACAAGCTCTTTGCCCAGTTCCTTGATGAATAGCCGGCATGCATGGTTCACACCACCCATGTAATCAGGGTGTTGTGCAGTGAAGTTGGTGTAGAGATTGAGAGTGGCAACATCCAGCATATTGCAGCAGAGCACCATGGGCCACCTCCGTGTTCTCCGCTTACATGAGTAGGTGCTAACCATCTGATCCATTGTGTCCACTCCTCCTTTTGTTTTGTTTTAGTACTGGATCACTTCTGGTTTCTTCTTCTGATTGCTGTCATCCACTGCTTTGTCATCATGCATGGTCCTCAGGAGGACAACAGCCTTTCCCTTCTTCTGCACATAGCTCACCATGGTCATGTTGACATTGAATCCGAATTCTGAGCTATGAATCTCCCGTGATTTGGATGGCTTCATGATAGGTGGTATGTCCGACTTGTTCTGGCGAAGAGTCCCAACAATGGTCAGGTTCTTCTCGAGGAGCTTCTCAGCCAAAGGGACACTGGTGAAGAAGTTGTCCATTGTGATGTTGCGGCCTATGAGAGGGGGAAAAAAAGATTGTAAATTTACTCAACAGAGAATTCTCTAAATTCTAACACCATAATCTGTTGCATTGTATTCCGTTGCATTTTATTCTATTCTACTATTTTGCTTATAGAGAAATCAAATAAAAAAATAAAATACACATTATGAAAGATTGGAAAAATTATGTAGGTATTGTGCTAAAACTTATATACATTCATTTATGTATTGTACTGTATATTCACCTGTCTCTCTGATTCCACTGCACAATTGTTGGACGACATTCTCTCAAAGGTTCCTCTGAACCTCCTCTCCTGGCTGTCTCCCTGTATAGACAGTTCCATCTATTGCATAAGGTACCCTTGCATCGCACATCCAAAATATTTTTATCCCATATTTCGTAGGCTTGCTGGGCATGTATTGCAGGAATTTGCACCTGCCTCGGAATGGCACAAGCTGCTCATCTATGGTGACACAGTCACTGGGGATGAACCGTCTTCTGCAGTTGTCCAGGAAACAGTCCCACACATACCTAAATGCCGCCATGTGGTCTGTTTCCAGTTGCAGAGCTCTGGTCCTCTTGTCGTCAAACCGTATAAATGGCGGATATCCTCATATCTCCTGAGCCCCATGGTGGCCTTGTAAATTGAATTTTGCAGCGGATCCACAAACAGCTCCCGCAAGGCCACATCCCAGCTCTTCTCCCCGCCTGCAAGGAGGGTCAAACCAATAAAGGCCATGAATTCTTCTTTATCAATGCTTCTCCACTCTTTCCCTTTTGCTGTGGCTGCTCTTCATCCCTCTAATTTGGTGCATTTTAGAACCTCCTCAATGATGTTGTCACTCATGAACATATCTCGGGCATCTTTCGGTGAAACAGCTGTTGATCCAGGCGTAGGTCCTGGGCAGCACCTCTGAATGTTATGGCTTCTTGTTCTGCCATGAGTGGGGGGATTCTCATTCCAGCAAGATCCGTTTTTACTCAATCTATTGGACTGGGTCTGAGTTTCCTCTTCAGAGGACTCATCAGATGAGTCTTCTATGTCATCAGAGGAGTCTTCTTCATTTAGGAGAGCTTGATTCCCAGACACACCCACAACTCCAGCTTCATGTAGGAGAGCTTGATTTCCAGACACACCCACAACTCCAACAAACAAATTTCACAGTTCCTCGCCAAATGCTATAGTAAATGCATGTGGGTCGTTTCTGACCCATGTGTGTAAACTTGATGTAGAAATACAAAATCTGCTTGTTCATAAAGTAAGAAAGGAAAAATAAAAATGATGATGTGTGCTAAACAAAAATTAAAAACAGTCGACACCAAAATAATCTAATCATTTGAGAGTGTTTGATAGGGGCCTGCATTAAAAGATGACGAAATAATGTAAGCAAGCAAGCAACATTTTATTTATATAGCTCTTTTAAAAACATACAGTTATGGACTGCTTTACACTTCATACACAAAATATGAATAGATACATAAAATAAATTGAATGAATTAAAAACATGCCGTTGGGAGTAACAGACCAATCTTAAAAATGAAACAAAACAGAAGTCAGGGGTGGGAATCTATAAATAGGCTTGCCTGAATAGATGGGTTTTTAGAAACCACTTAAAACAGTCCAAAGATTCAGCAAATCTAATGGATTGGCGGAGATTATTCCAGAGGCTTGGGGCTAAAACTGCAAAGGCGCGGTCACCTTTTATTTTGCAGTTGGAGTGAGGAATGGATAAAAGACCAAGGTTTGAGGCTTGTAGTGGTCGGAAGTGGAATGAGGAATGAGACGATCAGAAATATAACTGGGGGCAAGATCATGCATTGCTTTAAATGTAATCTGTAAGATTTTATAGATTATTCTGAATTTTATGGGAAGCCAATGGAGGGATGCAAGAATAGGGGTAATATGGGACCTACGACTAGTTCTGGTTAGTAGTCTAGCAGCTGCATTCTGAACCAACTGTAGACGATTTAAAGTAGCTTTGTTGAGGCCAGAGTAGAGGGAGTTACAGTAATCTAGACGGGAGAAAATGAAAGTGTTTATTGATTTTTTGATATCCTTAAAAGACAAAATATTTCTGTTTTTTGCAATATTTCGTGGCTGAAGAAAACAGGATTGGACAAGCTTAGTAACATGGTGATCGAAAGACATATTCTGGTCAAAGACGATACCAAGATTTTTAGCAGTAGGTTTGATGTTTGAATGAAGTGGACCAATAAACTGATCAACTGCAGTGGCAAAGTTCTCGGGGCAAATTAAGAGAACTTCAGTTTTGTCAGGGTTTAGATGGAGGAAATTAAGGGACATCCAGTCTTTGGTGGCAGCTAAGCAATCATGGGGAGGACAGTTGATTCGGGTTATTGGGTTTGACAGAGAAATAAATCTGAGTATCATCAGCATAACAGTGGTATGACATGTCTTGAAAGTGACTAAACAAATGACCCAGAGGAAGCATATAAAGAGAAGAGGATTTGCCTAAGAACAGACCCCTGAGGGACTCCACACAGTAGGGGAGCTGACAAGGATACACAGTTGTTAATACAAACATCAAAATATCTGTTTGTCAGATAAGAGCAAAACCAACTTAATGCTGTACCAGAAATGCCAACCCAGTTCTCCAATCTAGCAAGTAAGGTGGCATGATTGATGGTATCAAAGGCAGCAGTTTAATCTAGAATAGTGTATTTGCCTTTGTCAGTATAAGAATAGTGTATTCGCCTTTGTCAGCATGCATAAGAATGTCGATACTCTTAGTAATGCAGTCTCAGTACTATGCTTGTGATGAAAGCTGGATTGAAGTTTATCAAAAATGTTATGACCCTCAGTCAGCTGCAGGATTTGGTCTGCAACATTATTTTTTTTAAGGATTTTGGATAAGAAGGAAAGTTTGGAAATAGGTATATAATTCTCTACCCTTGCCAGATCAAGGGAGGGGTTTTTTTGAGGAGGGGCTGAACACAGGCAATTTTAAAGTAGTCAGGTACAGACCTGGATGTGAGTGAGCAGTTGATGATAGGGAGCAGGCTGGGACCTAAGCCATGGGGGATGGATTTTAAAAATGTTGTTGGAACTATATCACAGGGACTGGAGGAGGGATGCATGGCATCTACCGTATTAACAAGGAACTGAAGAGATACGGGGGCAAATTCCGACAATAAAATCAGATGGCTGAAAGGGGCGGGGGAAAACAGTGGGGGTAAAATTGGACCTTAGACCATCGATCTTGTCAACAAAGAAAGACAAGAAATTTTCATAGTCATTAACAGAACAGGCAGACATAGTAGGAAGAGAGGGATTCACAAGCTGATTGATAGTACTAAACAGAAACCTAGGGTTATGTTTATTACTCTCAATCAGATCAGAGAAGTAAGCGGCTCTCGCATCTTTGATAGTTTGATTCAATTCAGATAACTCCTATAAAGGGGTAAAAAAAACAGTAAGAGCCTTATAAATAAATAAAACCCAGTGTTTCTCACACCTTACTGAGGGAGCAAAGGCCATCCAACAATAGCATACAGCTCACAATGATGACTATTATAATTATCACCAGTAATAAATCTTAGTGCTGAGTGATAAACAGTGTCCAAGGGCTTCGGGGTTACAGCTGAAGCATGCATGTATAAAATGTCACCATAATCAAATACTGATAAGAAACTTGCCTCAATAAGCGTCCTTCTACAATGCTGAAGAAAACATATTTTATTCCTGTAAAAGAAATCAATTTTTCCTTAATTTGCCCACCAGATTAGTTACATGATATTTAAAAGTTATCTTCTCATCAGTCCAAATTCAAAGATACTTGTATTCTGTGACTTTCAATGTTTGTACCATTTTTAGTAGAAATGATGAGATTGTCATTGTCAATATTTTTGGCTGTGGTGAAAAGCATCAATTTAGTTTTATCAGCATTAAGAACTAATTTATGGTTATTTAATGAAACTTGTAAATCACTAAAGCAGTGTTGAAGGGATCTAACAGCAGAATGTACAGTATTGGCGTTGCGGTGCAAAATTGTATCATCAGCATAAAGATGAATATTATACGCAGTTACAGAAGAAACAATATCATCTATATACAGAGTGAACAGAACAGGTCCCAGGATTGAGCCTTGAGGTACACCTTTTGTAACATGCACAAACTCAGGTTCAACATTTCCAGTTGCCACACACTATTTGTCGTCTGTCCATGAGGTAACTCGGAAAACTTTTTTGAGCAATTTCATCAAATCCAATACTATGAAGCATTCTTTAAAAGCAATGCATGGTCAACTGTGTCAAATGTCTTTGAAAGATCAGTAAAAAGAGCTGCACAGTGTTTCTTTCTATCCAAAGCCAAAATAATGTAATTTAAAACAAAAGTGGCAGCAGTAAAAGTGCTGTGCTTTTCTGTAAAACCCAATTGGTGTGTGCTTATAATAGAATGTGGTGGCACGGTGGTGCAGTGGTTAGCGCGGTCACCTCACAGCAAGAAGGTCTTGGGTTTGAGCCCCGGCGTAGTCCAACCTTGGTGGGTCATTCTGGGTTGTCCTCTGTGTGAAGTTTGCATGTTCTCCCCGCATCTGCATGGGTTTCCTCTGGGAGCTCTGGTTTCCTCCCACAGTCCAAAGACATGTAAGTTAGGTGAATCGGCCATACTAAATTGTCCCTTGGTATGAATGTGTGTGTGTGTGTGTGTGTGTTGGTCCTGTGATGGCCTGGTGGCCTGTCCAGGGTGTCTCCCCGCCTGCCGCCCAATGACTGCTGGAATAGGATCCAGCATCCCCATCTGGAGTGCCCTATTTAACTTGCTGCCACCGCGACCCTACCCTGGAGAAGTGGCTGAAGATGAATGAATGAAAAAAAAACATGCTCATAGTCAACACATTTTGTATTGTTCGCCACTCCAACTCCCAATTCAATGTCAGTGCCCTCTTCTCTTTCCAGGTCTTGGCTGAACAGACGTCAAATTGACGGCTCACTGAACAGGACCCCCCTCGGCTTTTATGACCGTGTCTGGCAGATCCTAGAAAGGACTCACAATGGAATTGTGGTGGCGGAAAGTCACCTGCCGCAGGTACCATTTAAGCTTGTCGACCCAACCCCAACTAACGTTGACAACCAAGGGGTTACGGTCCAGTCAGTCTAACAAATGACTAGAATTAGGCCCATTCTGCAGGCTACTCTCTTCCTACTATAGGAGACACTGATATTGGAAAGGGTTAATTTGATGTGGGTATATCCCCTTAACTAACAGAACCACCTCTGGCATGACCATTATCCATTTCATTATCCAATTTTTAACTTCCATATGACCTCACTCAGCTCTTCAATATCAAAGAGCTACAGTTTATACTGGGATTTAAAAATTTTCCTACATTTTTTTTCAAATAATAGCTAATTATGGCATACATTTTTGAATACAGTATCAAGTATGAAGTATACATACCATAATATTATAAAGCACATTAAATAGGATATCTAAGTTGAGTGAGCAAGAGCGGTATAGAGATGTAAAGAGAATAACCAGTCCTATACTTGTGGCAGTGTCCCAAGTAAACACAAACAAGGCAGGTGACTATAAGGTGTGTGGTGGACCTCATTTTTCTCTCTCTCTCTCTCTCTCTCTCTCTCTCTCTCTCTCTCTCTCTCTCTCTCTCTCTCTCTCTCTCTCTCTCTCTCTCTCTCTCTCTCTCTCTCTCTCTCTCTCTCTTTTAATCTAATCTAATTCTAATCTAATCTATCTCTCTTGCTCTTTTTCTGCTATGGTAGCAACCTACCCTATCGGACATGACCATGTATGAGATGAACTTCTCCCTGCTGGTGGAGGACACTTTGAAGAACATTGTCCAGCCAGAGTACAGGCAGATCATAGTGGAGGTAAAAGACCCATTTAATAACACCACTTAAAATTGAAGATACAGGATGGTAACTGAATAAAAGTTTATATTATATTATATTATATTATATTATATCATCAGCCTTGTCTGCTCTCCCCTGTGTGAGTAGCTGCTGATGGTGGTGTCTGTAGTGCTGGAGAGAAACCCTGAGCTGGAGTTCAATGAGAAGGTGAACCTGGACAGTCTGGTGAAGGAAGCCTTCAATGACTTTCAGAGGGATTGCAGTCGTTTCAAAGGCATTGAGAAACAGGTAGAACATGTCATATGGAGCTACATGTTGAAAGACATCAAAAAAGAAGAAAAAAAGACCACCTCTTCCCAAGACCCTGAAGCTACCTTGACTCTGACTGACAGCTTTAGGGTTAGGGTTAAGCTCTATAGTGTAAGAGGGCTGCAGAACTATCTTATCGTCATTTTAAAGTAGTGGACAAGCAAACGTTGCACATTCAAGTATAATAATATGTTGTCACTCTAAGTAAACTTTAAAATAAGTCACTAGTGGGGTGTCATTTAGGCTTAGTGGTTAGCACTTTTGCTAAAACCATGGAACAAACAGGCATGGTGAAAAGTCAGGAATAAAGCCTTTCATGGTTAAATACAGAGACAACATGCCTGTTTTCATCATAGGGGAAGGCCTCAGTGAAGACCAAACTCAAAGGCACCTACAGATATGAAACAGTTTATTAAACTCATACATTAAATACATGTCTCTGTCAGTCATTGTCTCGCTCATCCATACCCTTCGCTGCACAGTGATACCTGTGGTGATGGCAACGCAGAACAATGCAGCACATCCTTAATTGCTGACATTGTCTCATGCGCTGTATGAATCCTGCACCATGTGCATTGCTACAGGAAAACAGTGAGAATAAGAAATATTTCCACATTGATAGCTTGCTGGACCCATGATTGCTGAAAAACTAGTCATTATGTGTGTATCTACGTTGCCCTTATAGCAAGCAATGTACAGTATATACAGTAGCAAATGAACACAGCTGTCTTAACACAAAAATCGATCTGATTTCTTGTAAATAAAAATTGTGAACAGTTAAAGATGAGAACTGAAAAATAATCAGATTTGTCTGCTCTCTGAACACAGCCTAAATTGTCAATAGTTATGAAAGGTGTGTAAGTTTGTGTTCTGTACAATGTCCTGTCCTCTGCAAAATACTTGCTAGGATAGAATCAGCAACAAAAACCACTACAAACCCCTTGTAATGGTATTCACTTATACTCAAACAACAGAACACACAGCTATAGAATTATGGGATACCCTCAACTGATTATGCTTCTAATAGTGAATTAATGGCATTCATATCACAGAGTTCTTCTTTTGAAATACTTGGTGTTTCTTGGGGTAATTTTAAGATGACATCTTTTTGTTTCTGTCCCTCCTCCAACTCAGGATGACATGGAAGCATTCTTCAACACCCCGCCAATGGGGCAACGAGGCACTTCCAGCTACTTGATGAAAGCTGTCATGATCCAGTTACTGCAAGGGGAGGTGAAGCCTTCCAAGGATGAACCATGCTCTGTTAGCTAGATAGAAAACACCCCATCACCCATAACCTCAGTCAGCGTCTAAGTTTAGCCTCTAGAATTCTGTTGTAAGGCAATCGTTCAGCCCTGCATGGTCAACCGTTTTTCCATTAGACATAAACTGAAATAACTTTGAGAGCAGCAGTATCCTTTAACCTTCAAGCTACACTTATCCCTGCAACTTGTATAGAACAGAAATAACCTGATACACATTGGTGAAAAGGTGTCAGACCGATGCTTTAGCAACCTCCCAGATATGAATTATTCTTGTTCTTTGAGCTCAACCCATCTTAACCACTTTGCTGATAATGAAATAATGAACCCATCTTGACCTTGACCCTAAATATCAAGATCACCTGTAACTTTAAAAGCTGTGTCCTGTACTTCTTATTGCTTGTAGTCCTACCAATTCCCTGCCACATAGCAGATGTGCTATACATAGGGAAAAAGTGCACTAGCCATGTTGGAAGTAGTGGTTTTCAAACCGCAGTGTGGAGACCACCATCACACATCATGTAACACCAGAAAGAGGAAACTCTGAGCAGAATATCTTTTTGAGAATGTTATTTGAAAATCACTGCAGTCCTTATTGTTAACGTTGTGCTACATCGTATTTTACCACCGCTGTACTTGTCAGCGTGTATTTGTTATACTGTGTTGAGTTTTGCTCAGAAGAGTTCACACGTTTGCATGGAACATCTATGGCATGATAGCTGGTCCTGTTTGACATGGGCATAGTGTTGGCTTTGTCTGATTAAGGCCACTAGTTTTTGTCAGATTTTAAGTAGTTTCTCAGATGCCTGTTTGCATAATCAGTTTGACATTTTTAGCACTTGAGACCTTGAAAAAAAGAGAAAAAAAGTACTTTTTTGGTAAAAGTTGGCAACAGAATACTCTGCTGTCATCCCATGGTCAAAATGATGAAATATTCTTGTGGACTTTTTTGAATGTGTTTATCTTCAAATGTGCCTACCTGAATACAATCACTTGTCATAAATCCACCTAACCTTGTCAGTGTGTGTTTGTTTGTTTGTTTGTTTGTTTACCTTTGTCATCCACAAAAAGTGTTTTTAACACAGCAATGTAGTTTCAACGAATAAATTTATCTATCTTTGATCCTGAGTCGGTTGAGCCAGTTAAGGTGGTTCGGACATCTGATTAGGATGCCTCCTGGGCGCCTTCCCTTGGAGATTTTCCGGGCACATCCAACTGGGAGGAGACCCTGGGATAGACTCAGAACTCACTGGAGAGACTACATGTGCAGTTTGGCCTGGGAATGCCTTGGGATCCCCCAGGAGGAGCTGGAGGGCGTTGCTGGGGGGAGGGACGTCTGGAGTGCCCTACTTAGCTTGCTGCCACCGTGACCCTACCCTGGAGAAGCAGCTGATGATGAGATAAGATGAGCTGATCCTGAGCCTCTTTATAATCAGCACAAGTTGGCGTTTTTACATACATTCAGGAGAAGCGTACGTAAATCCGTGCTTACTGGGCACCTTTGACTTTTGTTTGGTACCCACATACTCTACATTGATGTGCAATTCATAGATCGATATTTACACTGCAGGAAAGTGAGGAGTTATGTTCTTTGGCAGCAGCTAGTAACTGAATTGCCATGTTTTGTTTTATGAGCATGTCTGCTATGGCCCTGAGGGGTGTGTTTGCCATGGTGTCAGAGCCTACCATTTACACCCACTTATATCGCCTCAATCTCCAACAGTTTTCATCTCAAAGCAGGGGCTCTGTACTCTGCAGCACTGACTAACTGACAGGCAGAGAGAGCAGGAGAGAGAGGAGGAGAGACAGAGAGAGAGAGCAGGACAGAGAGAGAGAGAGAGGCAGAGAGACAGAGACAGAGAGATGAAGAGGGGTCCGAGAGGTGAAGAATAAGATAAATGGACTCATCCTGAGACTCAATATATTCAGATCAACTTAAAATATATTCCAAAGCTGCTGTCTGTTCTGGTAAGAGGCAATCTGACCTGTAGCATTGATGGAACCCCTGATTTGCCAAGTGGAATTGTCAGTGTAAAAATTCACAGCTCAACTCTGCTCTGGCTGATGTGTTTGTGTATGCATGGTGAATCCCAAAGGGGGGGGGGGATTTATTTATTTTTGGGTTTTTTTTTTCCTTCCCTTAACTTCTCCTCTTTGTTTGTACTATTATTATTATTATTATACGAATTTTATTTAACTTCATGCCATAATACAACATAATAACCAGGCCCATTCCTTGGGCCTAGGGTTAGAATGAGGTAGAAGTCTGTTTGATGGATAGGGCCTTTCTTAGGATATGAGATGTTCCAAGTAGTGCGATCTTCTGTAGTTCTTGTATTCTGATGTTACCCGGCAGGATCCATTGTATTTCTCCATCCCTTTTTTTTATAAGTCCCAGGGCTCCTGTCACTACTGGTATTGTTGTGATTTTCATTCCCCACATTTGTTCGATCTCAATTTCAAGGTCTTTATATTTCGGCAGTTTTTCAGTTACTTTTACTGAGGTGTTCCTTTCAGTCGGGATGGACATGTTGATGAGTAGGCAGCTTTTTTCTTTTTTGTTCTTGATGATTATGTCTGGTCTGTTGGCCTTGATCTCACTTTCTGTCTGTATTGGCATGTCCCATAAGATTGTGATGTCGTCTTTTCTGTTACTGTTTGGGGCTCGTGCTCGTACCATTTTTCTTTTGTGTTGATGTTGAATTCTTTGCAGATGTTCCAGTGCAGGTATGTGGCGGCCTTGTTGTGTCTTTGTAGGTTTTCAGTTTTGGCCAGCTCAGGGCACCCTGCCACAATATGGTCAATGGTTTCCTGGAATTGACCACATATCCTGCACGCTTATTATTATTATTATTATTATTATTATTATTATTATCCATCCATCCATTATCCAAACCACTTAACCTGCTGTCACGGTCACGGTCACGGGGATGCTGGAGCCTCTCCTAGCAGTCTTTGAGCGGCTTGGTGGTGGTTGTGTGTTGGTGGTTGTTGTTGATGTTGTTATTAATAATTATGATAATATTCAAACCCGAAGTGACAAATAATAGCTATTATAGAACTTGTAAACAACATATTTACATACGTTTCAGACCAGCCATGTCTTTTATCAAAGTATAACTATATATGGCTAGGTAGGGAAAGGTGATTTATTGTTCTCTTGGAGGAAATGTTTTTCCAAACACAAGTTATGAGAGTGACCACTGAGGGTGCAGGGAGGAATTTGTTAAGTGTCTCTATGACAGAAGTTACAAAACTTAAACTGAGATGGTCCATATTGCACCTTAGGAACCCATTCTACAACCATTTGGGAGAAATGTAATGTGCGGGTGGAGAGGGCGATCTGGGTCTTTCGGCTCTCTCTGTAAGGTCTGTGTTGATGAGAAGAGGAGGAGAATACGAGGTTGGGCTGACAAATTCCTAGTTTGTGTATGTGACAATAACTAAGTACTTCAAGACTGTACAGTAAACGCAAACAAATGAAAAATTTTGATTGTGACTGAAAATCACATGAAATTTTTACCTTGAATTTTTACCTGCCTGCCACACAGAAAAGTAGAGCTTACTTTTGTAAGTAGTACACAAACTGTCCACTAGGAGCCAGCAAAGTTCACGAAATGGGATCACTGCGTCTATTGGTTTGTTTCCACATTGAAGAGAAGATGTGTTAAAAATTGAAATGGAAATTGTAACCAATGATCTCGGTAAGTGAGTAACCCAGTCAACCAACAGGACATCATCCATTCTCTTTATCACTTTCTTAACCTGCTTTTGCTGTTTTATCAAATCAGTGATGGTATCTGTGGCTGGTGTTAGCACAAACGGTACAAACAGCAAATATCTTGGACACGGACTGGCAAACAAAGACACAGACAAAGAGATTAAAAACAGACGGACTCTTCATTGGAAGAAGGGGACACATGCTGTATACCTAATCCCAAGTATCGGACATAATGATTACTATCTCCATTGTTTTGCTCTGTTGCTTTCTCGCAAAAAAAGGAAAGTCGAAATAAGGTATGACCAGTGAGAAGACAGAGAGGATAAGTGGCTGATCTTTGATTTTCTTACTCTTGCCAGGAGATAACCTCACAGAGTAGACAATAACATGTGGGAAGGTGAGAGAGCTGACACGAGGCCACTCTTGGTTTGGCCACGGCTCAGTGGGGCAGGTGGGGAGTAGTGGCATGACTGCCAAGGGCAATGATTTAGAGTTGAGTTATTTTGGTGATGAAAAAAAAAATCTTGGACTGAAACTTTTCTCTCAAGAGCCTCTACCCACCCACCCCTTCACCAGTGTGTATGTGTCTCTCTCTCTAGATCAGTTCTCAATCTGGTCCTCGGGTACCACTGATTCTACTGGTTTTCTATTCTGTTTGCTAATTAATTACATTCAACTGTTGCGCCAGTTATTTCAGCCTCCAATGGGTGAGGTTTTAGAAATGGAACAACGTAAAGCTGATATCCATGATATCCCTGACCTGTCCCTCCCTCCGGCGGTGAGAACGAAAAACAAGGTGTGGCAGCCACTGTCACTTGTGTGCCATCAGCTCAGCAGTAACCAGTGCACACTTGTAAAAATGGCATCCTCAGACCAAAGCTAACAGGCAATTTATATTAAAAACTACATCATACTAGATGGGAACATTGTTCTACTGTAATATTGATTGTAGAATCGGTAGATTACCTATCCAACAGAAGCATTGCCACATCATCATCATGTTTCAATCCTTCCTGTTTGAGCAGGAACATGTTTACTGCCACACCAGTGTTTATCCGGCCCAGATAAAAATTTCCACAGCAGTATAAGTAGAGTGTCTCTGACCATGGTAATGATGAAAGTTCATATAATGTAACCTGAGTCTATGGTCCAGATGAATAAATTAATAAATTAATTAATGAAGAAAAGTCTCAGATTTCAGCTCTAATTACCAGGCAGAATAGAAAACAGAAGCATTGGTGGTTCCCAAGGACTGAATTGAGAACAACTGCTCTAGATAGATAATTTACTGTCCTCCACAGTGGAGGCCAATCACACTGTTGCAACAAGCCATTTTTCTGGGACTGTGTTGTCAAGGTGGAGATAACCACAAGGAAACATAATCTTAGCTGACGTGCATATATAAGGTGTTCTCTGATTGACTGTTGTACACCAGAGATTCCTCCCCCGGCAGCAAGCGCAGCCTTCCCACGTCTTCATTTCTAACACACCATCTGCTATAATACACCAGTACAACTGACGGTTCATCTGGCTCTGCTATCGGGGTTTCGAATGTGATAGACTGAGGATCTGTAGATTAACCTCCTAATGTGCTGAGTCTCCAGGCAGCCAGCCCCTCTGGAATACACCATTCAGTGTGATACTGTTCCTGACTGAGGCAGGCACAGTTACACTGAGTAAAAGAGGTTCAGACAGGGCTGGTTCTAAGCAAGGGCAAGGGTGGGCTGAGCCCACCCAGATGAACAGGTAGCTCACCTGGTAGGGGGTGGGCGAAGCCAGTCCTAACCAATGACATTTTAAATCTCAATTCTTTTATTAAGGCCAGAACTGAAACTGAAACTGGCAAACAATAACTTTTGAAAAGTGAATACCACATGTGAGCATTGAGAATCAATAGTGTGGAAAAGTCAAACAGCAAAATCCCCCAAATCCCCTGCAAAATATCTCACAGCCCTCCCCCCCACCCCCAATTACTGTGGACTGCTTTCAGAACAAACCCACAATTTTTCTCTGTCATTGCCATTATTAAAACCTATCTGATAAACAATGAACATTACAGTGGTGGTTGGGTGTTTGTGAGAGCAACAAAGATGGCAATGCCTCACTCCAGAATGAGCATTTAGGACTGTTTCAAATGACTGCAGTGTATAGATGTTTGCCCAAATGATTAGACTAATGTCTTAAAACACCAGCCCTGCTGTAAGCTTCATAACTCAGCATGCCAGCAAAGGAAATGAGATGTCATTTATTTATTACCATGTCACATCAGAGATGGTGGCATACCCAGGTGAATATGATCTCATGCTCACATAGAGTCAGGTGGACAAACAAACACACACCCGCACCTGTATAGATTAGCCATATTTTATTTGACTGTGAATGTCTGAACTGATTACAACACAGGTAAAATAACTTCTATTCATAGAATAGAAAAGTGATAAAGCAGTTAAAGATTGATGGCAGCACTGACCCATCTAATCAAAACATTTGATTAATTAAGCTAGTTAAGCTAGCTAGTAATTAAGCTCGTTTCCCCAGAGCCACAACTAGTTCTATTGAGTTAATACTGCTTTGTGTTGTGTTGTGTTGTGTTGTGTGTGTATGTAATCTTATTTCAAGCAAATTGATAGATGTCAAGTTCTGCTATTATAATAACTTGGCTAAAAAGGATAAAAAGCTGTCCCCTATTATGACAAAAGCTGAAATCGTCTTACTCACACCAGCTGCTGTTGATCAATATCTTTTTCCATTTCCCAGAAAGGCTTATTAGCACTATGTAAATGCAGAGTTTTCATAGCAAATCTATAATAATAGTAGCAAAATTAATAGGACAGCATGGCGGCTAAGTGGCTAACGCTGCAATCCTTACAGCACACTGTCTTGAGTCACATCCTAGACCATCTGGTTGGACCTGGGCAGATTCTCCATATTCGCATTGGAGTCCTGCCAGAGTCACAAGACATGCATGTTAGGCGAATAAGAGACTCACACTCACACTGTAAGGATGTGAGAGACTTCACTGGTTCTGTGTCTGTGTGAATGACCTCTCTGGTGACCTGTCCAGAGTGTCTTCACTACCTTCTGTCCAGAGTCCAAGGTATCCTCAGATGGTGGAGAAGGTTAAACCACAAGTGGGGAACACATTCACCCAAAGTGAGGTGCTTATAGTTCAGGAGAGGCTTGAAAAGGCAGATTTGGTATTTGACTTTAGGGAAGGAACAGACATGTGTGGGGTTATAAGTTCCTTAACAAGGGGTGGGCATGTGTGGAAACATCACACATTGTTCATCACTTCAGGCTAAGTCACTGCTGTAGTCTCAACTCCCACATAGAGTTTGAGACAACGTAGCACAGATGTTGGATTTAACTGCAAATAAGGTCAGCAGTGGTTATTTCGATAAAATATTACAATTTTAATTGCATCAGAACGATATTGCTGTAACAGGTAATACAAGAACTTGTGTAACTTTTCATCCTTACACAGAAATAAAGTAACTGTTGTCATTTACTGGAATGCAGGCACAGTAAGTAGTAATCCTGGACCTAAACCTACAATTTGAGATGCTGGTCTTACCATATTGGATTCTGATAGCCGCCCAGGAATAGGAGGTTTGGATCCCTCCATACCTGAGCTGTTATGGTGATGGTTAAATGGTAAAAGATAAAATATAGTGTTTTCTAGTCTACTGACCACTCAAAGCGTTTTACAATGTATGCCTCACATTTCACACATTCACACACACACATTCATACACTGATGGAGGAGGCTGCCATGCAAGGCACCAACTTGCTCATCAGGAGCAGTTAGCGGTTCAGTGTCTTGCTCAAGGGCACTTCACCACACTCTCTGGAGCAGTCGGGTATCAAACCAGTGACCTTCCGATTACTAGATGACCCGCTCTACCTCCTGAGCCATGCCGCCCCTTGAAGATGATAACCACAGCCAGCGGCTACCATAAGGGTGGTGAGGATGGTTGTGATTATGTTGATGCTAATGGTGGGGGAAATGCCGATTATAATTTGAGCATTAATTGTTCCACAGGAGGATCTTGATAAGTCAGTACAGTCAATTATGGTGATGTAAAGTATGACAATGAATAAATGAAAATGACTGATGAAAGATGAAGTGAAGGATGCACATGTGACTGTTGAACACCTGTGATACATTTGCCGGACTCATAGTAATCTAACCATGGACAATGCATTCTAGTCGGACTTTTCCAGGAAACTAAAAATCATCAGTTGAAATCATCCACTGAGCAATTAAAGTTATTTTGCACATGCAGGAAGTTGTTCTCTCTCTCTGATATAACAGTAATAAACATATAATTTTCTTTTGTTTCACAAAGAGCATTATTTCATGACCCTGTTGTGGCCACCCTCCAACGGACACCTGATTTAACATGTTAACATCCCAGCTCTGTTTATATCTCATATTTAAGTTTAAACTTAAACACTCTTCAAACTTTTCTACTTCTACTCCGGACAGTGATGTGTGTTTGTGTGTGTGTGTGTGTGTGTGTCCAAAATGATGTCGAGCTAATGTAAAAGGGAGTGTGTGATTAATGACAAGGTGAACAGACACCTTCATTCACACTCCCTGTCTGCCTGTGTGTGTGTGTGTGTGTGTGTGTGTGTGTGTGTGTGTGTGTGTGTGTGTGTGAGAGAGAGAGAGAGAGAGAGAGAGAGAGAGAGAGAGAGAGAGAGAGAGAGAGTGAGAGAGAGTGAGTGTTTGGTGGGTTAAAGAGGGTAGAGGTAGTCAAGATTAACATGAACATCACAGATCCTGACAGTTTCCCAAGCACCTCTCAGTTTGGACTCATCCCAGACAAGCGCTGCTCCTTTCTGGGGTAATTTAATCCCCTCCACAGTCTGGGGCCGGGCTCGACTGGAGGTGGAAAACTGGGGGTCTAATGCTTTCTGCATATGGACGTGGCAGGACATGAGGAGATGTGGAAAGTAGAGAAAAGAGAAAGTGGAGGACATGATAATCAGATGAGGAGGAGGAGGAAATGGATGAGGAGGTGGCAGAAGAATAAGAGGTAAATGACATGGGGCAGTGTTGATATGACAAAGCAAAAATAATAACAGGGAAAAAATTAGGAAGAGGAGAATGGAGGGGAAGATGTGAATGACATCTGCTTTCATCTGTTCTCAGTGGGGGGTGGCGGGGGGGGGGGTTACTCGGATGAAGGCTCTGGGAAAGAAGCAGAGAGGCTTAGGGAAGCACCCCAGCCCCTGACCCAGCTGAGGGAAAACCCCTCTCAGCAGGAGTTCAACAGAGAAGTAAAAAGGAGTTTAGGACAGGGGTGAACTCCAGCCAGACAGATGCCTGAATGGAAACCCTGGTCTACTCTTAGAGTTAGGGAGGATGTAGGAAGTAAAAGGGACTTGAGTCAGGGAGGACTGACCTGAATCTATAAATGTTTTGTACCTGAGTTAATTTTTTTCCCTCTCCCTCTGTCTTCTTGTAGATTCTAGCCAGGTCTTACAGTCAGGTTCCAAAATATGTCGATTGCCAATAGATCGGTGAATAAGGATCTGACCTATGAATGTCCGCTGAGGTCCAGCTACTTTTAACCCTGATTAATCCCATTATGCCAAAATTTACCTTAACCATCCGGGTTCTTATCAAGCCATTTTGCGAGCAGCTGCAGCTGAGGATACAAAGAGCATGACACAACAAAGGCAGCTGATATGGTTGCTCAAAATAATTAAGATTCAGACAGCATGAATGTAAGTCTGGATTTAGTTTCGACAAGGACATGCACAAAGGCCTATTCAGGGGAAAAGACAAAACTGCACAATTTTGAGTGGGACTTTGTAATAAAAGCTTACTCATGCCTTACGTCTAAGAACAGCACAGTATGATTTTGTGAACCTGCTTACTCAGACTCCTAGTCTAGTGTAATGCAAACTGGAGAGTTGCTAGAGTGACAGAATATAATTTTCTTGTCAGCTGCAAACAGTCCGTGAACAGAGTTTAGAAATATTAATGATCGGATCTTTGAGCAATGTTATTTAAAGAGTCATTAACAAACAATGTGGCAGGATGATTGCTATAAGGACATGTAATTTTTCTTTTAACATTTCATTTTGAATTTTATATTCTCTACACCATTGCACTTTATCACCTCTTATTTTGCCTGTATAAGTCAATCTTTGTGTATATATCTGAAGATTGTTGTGTTGTTATTCTATGTTAAGTACACTAAGAGAGCCATGAAACCGGAGTCATATCCCATGTAGTGCAAACCTACATGGCCAATAAACATGATTCTGATTCTGAATACTTTGTTAGGCAATTTTCACAAGGCAAGAAGAATTCATTTATTATTTCTGCATATTTCTGCAAAATACAGCCCGGTGCATACAGTCAAAGCAGAATTTGCGTCTGATTCCTTAATATATCTGGTGACTCTCGTAAGTTGCTTTGGACAAAAACATCTGCTAAATGAGCAAAAACATCTGCTAAATGAGGAAATGTAAATGTAAATGTCTGCCTTTGTCATTTTATCTGGCCCCAGTCCTGGATCATCTGATGAAAAAGTCTTTCTCTGAATCATCTCCACCTAATGTCTTTTTTGCCTTCATTTCTTTCGTTTTCCTCATATAGTGCCTCTTCCCCACATACCTTCTTTTGTGACCAGTGTTGAAATCACCACTGCGAAAGCCGCCTTTTACTTCAACCTCCTCATCCTCTCATTTCTGGGATTAGTCTGGTGGCTTTTCAGGGTTGTTCAGGTTCTGTAAATCTGCAAAGGAACGTGCAGAGAATCCCAGATTGTCCAAGTGGGATGACATTTTGCACACATGCAGCAGACTTCTGTGCATATATTCTACTAGTTTTAAACTGCAAAAAGCATTTAATGATAAATTAAAACGTTTTTTTAACCACTCTAGCTTCTAACTCTGATATCTCCTTAAAGACAAAACCTTCTAATTGTCAATTTAAATTAAAGACTCACAAACTATTTTTCTCCATGTCAGAGAAATTAACCAAAAACTGAATGGTTTTATGAACGATTTAACATGGTTCAAGGTAAAGAAACATCTGAATCAGTGCCTCAATTGCATGACAGTTTGCATGGACTGTGCAAATTTATCTTAATCCCTAAAAGAAACTGCTATTAAAAGTTGTTCAATTCTTCCCTTCTCCCTTGCCTTCCTTTCCTTTTCTGAAAACCTGACTTTGATTTCATAACGTCTGGATGAAACATGATGCCGCTAAAGTACTGCCATCTTGTTGATTTTTCCTCATTTATGCCAATCCAATAGCATTTGGCAGCATTGCAGTGGAACTAAACATGTACCGAGAGGCATCCCAGGTATTTTGGTGTGGCAAAAGTACTACTATAGGGCTGTACTGTTAGTGGCATTTTGACAGCTATATTTTTATTTGATTTTGACTTGCTTTGCAAATCAAGGGCACTGTACCAGTGGTACTAAAACAAGGACCCCCCCCCTTTCTTCACCATCCAGTGAACCTACTCAATAAATCAGTTAGCCCTGGAGCAAGGCAGGCTGTTTGCCTGGTCGTCTGCTTCTAGGAGGAATAGATTGCAGCTTCAAAGACCACCACATCTGCTAGCTTTCTGGGGTCCTGTTGGTGCTTGATGGACTTAGACTTTGTCATCTGATACCTGCAGTCTTCATCCCACTTTTACTCACATCTTGCCCATCTGTCTGTCTGTCTGTCTGTCTGTCTGTCATACCTACCAAGTCTTACAATTTCCCTGCGGCTCACAGCTCTCAGCCATGGACAAAATATAACAGCTGTAAAAACAAGGGAGGGAGGGCATGAAGCACCTGACCCCACCTTACCCCACACATATATACACACACACCACCAACAACGACATAGTTTATAAAGATATTTACAGGTCTCTTTTAGGAGCCTTCATGGTGTGGTCACTTTTTTATCTGTCTGTCCATCTATCTATCTATCTATCTATCTATCTATCTATCTATCTATCTATCTATCTATCTATCTATCTATCTATCTATCTATCTATCTATCTATCTATCTATCTATCTATCTATCTATCTATCTATCTATCTATCTATCTATCTATCTATCTATCTATCTATCTATCTATCTATCTATCTATCTATCTATCTATCTATCTATCTATCTAGCTATCTATCTAGCTATCTATCTTTCTATCTGTCTGTCTGTCTGTTTGTTTGCCTGGCAGTCGCGTGGTAACTCTGCTGTGAGGGCCTTATTAGCTTTGAGGAAAAGAGAATGGAAACAAGAACAAGGGCACACAACCAATGACCCATAAATACACAGACCCAAATCCCACCTGCACTGTCGGTAACAAACAGAGCGGATAACACATTAGATTAAACTATCACATGAGGGCCCATCAATAAAAGCAAGTGGAAGTCATCATCAATCACAATGGACTGCTACAAGCCAGCCAGCTGCCTGGCCATTGTTAAACGTCTTACAGTAACAATGCAGGCCACAAGGTGGGGATAGTCAGTAATAAACTAAGGTCTTAACGGAAGATGATCAGCACCGGGTTACTGTGAGAAAGATGCTGTGAGAAGGATGCTCCCTCTCTCCCTCTCTCATTGTAAACGTGTTCACATAATAAATGCATAAACAGAGTTTAAAAAAACATGTCCGTCCACGTTTAGGTCTTTCTGTGGGATTATACCGGGTAGAATAATGTGCTTTAAAGAGGCTGGATATGTTGAGTATGGATATGTTTCTCTCCCCTCTATCTCTTCCATTCTTCCTCTTTTTCTCTGCCTATCTCTGTCTCTGTCTTGTCAAATTTTCTATGTTTTGGTAACAAAAATATATAAAATGTATGATAAACAGTTGATAAAATGATAATTATGATGACCGGTAAAAACACGAATACTAGATATCAAGGAAGCGTACTAGATTCCAGTACATGTTTAGTACGAATGCTAGACGTCAAGGGAGGAGTAACCAGTTCTCATTTCTATCTGCTGTTCATCAGTCTGTTGATCACAACAGGCTTAGGGGATCACCCCTTTTTAATACGTCTTTGGATATCCTTTATTCACACGATGGCACCCGAGCTCTAATCTGTTCTTCTGTTAGTCAGATGCCAAATCCCTCTGTCTGTGTGTGTGTGTGTGTGTGTGTGTGTGTGTGTGTGTGTGTGTGTGTGTGTGTGTGTGTGTGTGTGTGTGTGTGTGTGTGTGTGTGTGTGTGTGTGTGTGTGTGTGTGTGTGTAACAACTGTGTGTTTTTACTGAGGACATACGGATGACAGTACTGTGAAGGATGATTGGTAATGACTAAGCTCTGATTGCTCTGGTCTGTAAATGTTTGTCAGGGATCTTACTTATTTTGTTCTTCTACTTTTGCATGCAAAGCCTGGTGGGGGGATGTTGCCTTTACAGAAAGTTAGACTCCCTTGTCAGAGGGTAAAGACACACTGCCTCCAATTTTTTTCTTCTTCATAAATTATTTGTAATATGTCAGATGCTGATGTACGATGATGACCAAATTAGTACAGTTTGGATAGTGATGGGAAAGCTGACACTCGCAGAGAAGTATTCAACTCCTTACTATATTCAATAGGACTCACACATGCTATGATGAAATGATTACAAAGCCTTTATCAATTCTGTTGAGTCTGCAATACTGCCCCTTGTCTTATATTCTACTTATAGGACCTTTTGGTCAGCAAAACTGGTGACTCAAAGTTAAAATTTCCTTCTTTATACGCTGCAAGCACATCAAGCACAGCTGCATGTCAAAGAATAAACGTTCCGATAGAAAGGTATGTCCCCTTTCAAGAGAAAGGGGATTGTCATAATTAGATGGATAGATTGGGCATTGCTCTCCATGATGTAAGAAGCAGATCTTGCTGTTCAACATTTTGTCCACGCAAACAAAAACTAAATTGTGACCCACAGTACACCTTTTCTTGAAGATGAGCAAACTTGCCAAAGATACAGACAGACCTGGAAAAGAAAATGATATAGACATGTGTGGGTATGTGTGTATTGTGTGTGAATTATTGTTTGCATTAAACACGACAGAAAGGATGAGGGTAGACAAGGGGATTTCTGCAGTCAAAGGGAATTGATGGTTTTCCAAAGTAATGCTCATCATTCATGAAAGGATGCAAACTTGACACCATACAACAAGCAATGTTTAGCTTTCCCTTCCCTTCCCCCTGTCCAGCATGTCCAGCATTTTGTCCAGCATGCATGCATGCGTAAATGTGAATGCACAATTGCATGGTTCGAAGACAGAGAAAGGAGGTGCCTGTATGTGTGTGTGTGTGTGTGTGTGTGTGTGTGTGTGTGTGTGTGTGTGTGTGTGTGTGTGTGTGTGTGTGTGTGTGCGCGTGTGGGTGTGCGTGTGTGTGCGTGGGTGGGTGGGCGGGTGGGAGGGTAAAAATGAGGGTGCTCCATGTCATGCATTGCTAACAGTTTGGAGGTAGTGAGTGGGAGGATGTGAACACGTGAAGCTTGCCAGAGCAGCCTCAATCTATGTAACCCTGTTTACGCTTCCACCTTCAGTAATGCGCTAAGATATAATGTATGTTTCATGCTGTGAGGCCAAATACTTTGTAAAGGCTCATTATCTTATCCATCATTTACTGAAAGAAATTAGTTCAGACCCGGGGCAAAGGATCCTACCCTAACAGATTGACTGTTCAGGAAAACCACATTGTAAAACGGTGTAAACAGTCATTACCCCCCAAGCGTTGATTAAGTCGTAAATTTCCCGTGGATTTGAAAAGATGTAAGGTGGAGGTGGTCTAGCATACTCATACTCAGTCCGTGGTTAAAGTGAAAACACAAAAATGTGTATTGCCAGTTCAACATACGCCATAATGTGTTCTGTGATACCAAGACTGAGCATGCCCCAGTGTACAGTGTAGTTTAATGAGCGTGGCTGCAGGCATGAGCTCTGCTGAAAGGAAGAGCGTGGATTTGAGAGAAAAATCTTGTCTGTTAGATTTAATGAGTTTGACCCGTCAGATAAATCTGCTCTGTTTAGCTTAGTCTAAAAATGAGATGATGAGGCTGTGAAAGACTGTTCCTTCCCCCTGACTATTAGCTTCCAACATGATTCTTGAAATATTACTGTTTGCGATAGAATGTGTGCTGTTGTTGGCTTTAGAACTTTAAAGGACACTTTGGTGAAGCGTGACTGATATTGAGAACGGGCAATTGCTTATTTTGTTAGAGATACTATCCCGTATCTCCGGGACTCAGAACCATGATGATGATGGATGCTAACATTTATTATCTCTTAGCCACTGTTCTGAATTGAGTGGACCAAATGCTTTTCAAAGGCCTGTTTTGATGCATAGTGTGTATACTGGGCTTGTAAACATACAGTAAGCCCTGAGATGATGTCACGTCTACACTTCTAAGATTGTGTCATATTGTCGGATCATCTCTACACTGTGAACTCATTTTGATGCCCAGCATCAAGTGGAGGGAGTAAAGAGAAAGAGAAAAAGAGAGTAATTGAGAGGGAGAGTATGAGAGAAAGAGCTCGAGAGAGCTCGAGAGAGAGAGATTCAGCTGAGCTACAGTATGGCCACTCATTCACATCAATCAGGGCGGAAAATTGGGAGACAAGAGTCCCCTTCTCCTGGACTTTCACCCAACAAACACACACATGCACATGCATGCATGTACACATTTGCACGCCGATGATGAGCAGCTTCCTGTGACCCTGGCAGCAGTTCAAAGCGGCCGGTGGGATCAGTGAGGCAGCCTCTATTGTAACAGACCAGTGGAAGAGCCGTGTCACCACCCTGAAACGCCCTGCCACTCTGCACTACAAGGGAGGGAGGGGCTTACCAAGGATGAGGTCATCTGAATACTGCTTGTTGTTGTTATTGTCTTTGTAGGGGTTCCACCGTACTGACATGTGGGCCCTCAGCGGCAAGGCAAAAGAAGGGAGAGAGAGACAGAGAAAGATAGAGAGAGAGACAGAGAGAGATAGAGAGAGAGAGTGAGTGCAAGAGAGACAGAGAAAGAGACAGACAGACAGACAGACAGACAGACAGACAGACAGACAGACAGACAGACAGAGAGAGAGAGAGAGAGAGAGAGAGAGAGAGAGAGAGAGAGAGAGAGAGGTCTCCCTGCTGTGACCAAAACTGAGTTAGAGAGATGTTTCTCAAGGACAGGAGGATACATGCGAGAGGGCAAATGCTGTACTGATACTGTATTGCCTCAACACCTCTGTGAGAGACTTACTGTGACAGGCATGATTAATAAATACAACAGTTCCTTTCTTCCTACTTCATCTGACCTGCATTCACGGTTGGTCTCTTGTTGGAGTGTGAGGAAATTCATCTATTTGACTTCTATGTCAGAAAATAATACAGAATGTTACCAACATCTAGGTCAAAACGACCATGGGGAAAAAACACTTTAAAAAATACACACAACAATAATATATATATACTAAAAAGATAGCACTCCTTTAAATTTCACTTGTGACTCCTGATTGGGAATGCTGTCATGTCAAAACTTCCAATACATCCATACAGTCGCATTCTGTCAGCAATCTTTTCAACATTTTTGCCTAACGTGGACAAAATCAAATCACTTTGTTCCAAAAGTTGGGAAATTACAGCTCCCCTTAACACGTTTTACATCTTCATTTATTCTTGCCATGAAAAACCTTCGAATAATGAGCTCTTTAAATCTTAATGCTGCACAGTAAAAAAAGAAAAATGTCACTTAATGTTAAAGCACCTTACATGGTGTGGGAAAAGGTCAGCATAACATTTTAACATGGTATTCAAACTTTAATGTGCTATTGTCATAATTCTTTTGGTCTCCCAGCGGCTGTCCATTAACAGAACAAGTTGGCTGGGGAATTTTAAGAGGTCCGTCTATTAAGCTGAAGCTGGCTGTGGCACAGAATATGTAAGTAATTCATAGATGAGGACAGGGGGGACACCATATTACCTTCCAAAGCATGGCAGGAATATAGCATGAACTGCCCACACCATATCTGAGATAGTATTAGAATCAGGATGACAATGACATCAGTTTGCCGAACACATTTTTACATAGAATTTAACCTGGTGGGCGTCCAGGTAGCGTAGCAATCTATTCTGTTGCCTACCTACATGGGGATCACTGGTTCGAATCCTCGCTTTGCCTCCGGCTTGGTCATGTGTCCCTAAAGACACAATTGGCCATGTCTGCAGGTGGGAAGCCGGATGTGGGTATGTGTCCTGGTCGCTGCACTAGCATCTCCTCTGGTTGGTCGGGGCACCTGTACAGGGGGGGGGGGACTGGGGGGAATAGCGTGATCCTCCCATGTGCTACGTCCTCCTGGCGAAACTCCTCACTGTCAGGTGAAAAGACCCCACATGTATCGGAGGAGACATGTGATAGTCTGTAGCCCTCCCTGGATTGGCAGAGGGGGTGGAGCAGCGACCGGGACGGCTCGGAAGAGTCGGGTAATCGGCCAAGTACAATTGGGAGAAGAAGAGTAAAAAAAAGGGGGGGTTTAACTTGGTTGGTTGCTCACATGAGTAATTGTAGAATAATAAAGGTATGTATGTATGCTTGTACGTATGTATCTATTTATCTAATACAGTACTCACACTCTAAATACGTAAATAATGGAAAGATTTCAGCTTTGACAAAGCCGCCTTAAGTAGTGAGTAGTTTGTTTCCGATGGTCTAGTTGTTCGTCTCAAAGTAGGGCAACAATGTTATCATGTGACATTTCCCTGTGATTAATGGTTGGATATTGCTTTATTCTGCAATTGGAATTTACAGTCCCTCTGCCAGGCATAAAAACAAACTCCTTAGATTTATGGCCCCCGGGGAAGAATCCTGACAACAGGATCAGGAAAAAGAGGTGGCTCCCCCACAACAGGAGGCATGGATGCTGAGTGTTCATATTGCCTGTTAGCGTTCATGCATAAATGTGTGTGTGTGTACGTGTGTGTTTGTTTCAAGCAGGAATGCTCTTGAGTTTGAGAAATTCTTATTTTTCTCCAATTAGGTTTTTTTTTAATGTTTTCAGTAAAATATAGTGATTATTTTTTATGTTTGACCCGGTTTTTGTTTTGCACCTTTACTGGACTCCATACAAGTGCTGAAGACAACTTTCTAATCAACCGCAAAAGAATCTTAAGCTTTAGTTATTGTTGACTTAGCAAATTTTAAAACCTGCATGCTGCAGCATTATCCTGCTCTATATCGTGCAGTTTGTGTAGCATCGTGTGTGTGTGTGTGTGTGTGTGTGTGTGTGTGTTTGCATGCCCCTGCAAAAACCCAGGTGGAATGATCTCACCTCTCCTCAGGTCATTTCCTCATCGAGGTCTTCCTTTTGTTCCCTCTTCTCTATTCTTTCTTTGTTTTTGCTCTTCACTGAAAAGCAAATTCACACACACACACACACACACACACACACACACACACACACACACACACACACACACACACACACACACACACACACACACACACACACACACACACACACACACACACATTAATAAAAAGAGAGGAGTTAGGAAAGTCAACACTGTCAGAAATAATCCAGTGTTGTGCCCTTGCAGTACATTGTGTCAGGGACTTGTCTGTGCCCATTGTCCAACACTGCAGGCCAGAGACAGAGGAGGGTTTCCAGTCTGTCAGTAGACAATGGGACCCTCAGAGAGGCTGGAACTGATAAGGCACACAAGGCTCCTAGACGGCACAGGAGAGAAGAAGAGGGGGGAGAGAGGTCTCCTCACTTCACACCTCACCTGGTGTGAATTTTGATACCAACTGTCAGAAAGACGTCACTTATTAAGGGTAAATTATGGCCTCTTTCATGCCAAAATCGTGGTATTACCCTGGGTTTCATATTCGTGTCTATTCCATAACCGATCTCCAAGTCAATACCAGCTTTTTCCTCAGAAAGCCCCCTTTCACATACACCTAGCAAATGCCTGCTCTTTATTTACAGCAAACCCTTTCTGGTCCTATACAATCATGTCCATACTGTCACTTCTTTGTTTATTTTGAGTATATGAATTAGCAGCATATAATGAGCATTTTTTCCTGGCAAAGGCCTTCATAATGCCAAATGATAAAATGAGTAACTACAAATGCATTCATGGCTCAGATATCTGTGGATTAGCGATTAAATATACCAGAGATAGAACGTATCAAAAAGAGTATTTCTGCATGTAAATACTCAGGACTGTTGCTTTAACACAATGGAACCAGAATAAACCAAAATAAGTAAATAAACAACAAACAAATAAACCGTCTCAATAAACAGTCTTTTTGTAATCTAAAATCACCAAAAGATTGGAAAGCTGCCCCGGCGATGCCCTGAGATGACCTCCACTCGCTGTCCAAACACTAAAGACTTCTTTTCTAATAGAGAGCCATAAGTTTCAATACTGAGCCTTCCCTCTTGCCAGCAAGACACTATTTACCATAAAATAAATGACATCTCTGTGGTCTGCATTTCACATACACACTCTGCTTCCCCTCTATTATGTGGCACGTTTTACAAACAAGCAATACATATTTATAAATACATCAAAGCGCAGCCCTTCCACCCTTGGTCCCTCAGAGAAGCCACAAATTGAGTTCCATCCCTTCTTCCAGAAGTCAGGGGATGAGATGTTCTAAATACAGCCAGGCCAATGTGCCTTCCCTCCGTCGCTTCCTCGTGAACCTGCTGCCTTTGCAGCCCCTGGACGCCTGGTGTATTTTTACAAGAGATGTTTATCCTGAAAATGTCGGCTGAGCTGTAATTTTGGGACGCCCATCCATCTTTCCGTTTGTCCATTTGTCTGTCTGTTTGTCCGGTGTGGCTTTTCTTTTTCTTTCTTTTTCTTTTTTTTGTTGAAGGGGAGGAGGGAGGCTGTGGCTGCTGACTGCTAGTTCAGACTGAGGCTAGCCGCTAGTGGTGCTCTCAGACTGATACGGTAGCACGGCCATGACGTGTACATCACTTCTGATGTGGTAAGAAGATGAAGCTCCTTGTCACAAGTTATTTTGGAGAAGAAATTATTGCTGGCTTTGACTTTTATAACATGACTTTACTTTCCCTCTGAAGACCAATGTTTCCTTTCAACACCAATGTCAATGTTGAGTTTTGCCCCATAATGTATCCACATCTTTGTGGTCCATGGAGGATTAGTCCTCAACACTTCCCATGAATCATCCATCACCTTGAAGAAACATTTTAAATCCAAATAAGCAGAAAACACTCCACTGACTATGTCTATGACCACTGCTGCAGTTCTGAATCTGTGCAAGTCAAAAAAAAAACATTGCATAGCTTGTGTGCAAACAGCCCGGGGCCAGAGCTTGCACAACAAGGTATTTTGTTTGAGTATTTCACAAGAAATTTCAATATTCAAATGCAAATACACAATGAAGCAGTTTTTGTAGAGGCAATGTCCCTATTCCCTCTTATTTTTTTCAACCGTTTTATATCCCATCGCGTAGACAGCAGTTGCAATTCAAATTCATTCATGTCGGAGCTACTCTGCTCAAAAACCTAACTCCAATAACTTCAATTTTGGTTAAAAAATCTTTTAAAAAAGGCAGTATTGTGTCCTGCGTGAGCAATCCATGGCATAAATGGTCCATTTTACTCAGTTGTCCAGCTATGGACATGAACTCTGTCACGTCTACCTAGACAACAAAAGCTACTTTGGGTTTGGCCTCCTGTGTGTGTGTGTGTGTGTGTGTGTGTGTGTGTGTGTGTGTGTGTGTGTGTGTGTGTGTGCGAGTGTGCGTGTGTACACGAGGGGCCAGGCAGAGGGTGGCGAAGAGGACACAGCTGACACTGGAAGACTAGACAAGCCCACGGGTGCTCACCAGTAATCCCAGTGTGTGGGGTTAGCCCAATGGTGTTGTGTTGGAGAGCAAAAAGGCAATAGAAAGTAGGCTGTGTTTAGCCTGAAAGGGGCAGGAGGGTCAGATGGGACACTGGTGGGTAGCGAGGACCAGCTGGAGAGAGATGAGCGCTGCACCCTGTCATGTTGTGTCTGCAACACTCTGGAAAAGTTGGAACCACAGACCTCATTATCCCAGCCGCTCTGGGGTGACTCACTGAAGGAGAGTTCCTCTGCTGCTGCCTCCGCTGTGAGCCGTTTGTTCACCTTAGTATACCCCCTCCCCCCGCCTTCTGTCTCTTTCTCTCGCCCTCTCTTTTGCTGCCTCTCCCTCTCTCTATGTTCTATATCCACCCTCTTCTCATTCTTTCAGTTTCTTTCTCTTTTCTGAGCCTGCTTTTTCTTTCTTTCTTTCTTCCTCGTAGATTATAAGTTAAAACGAGGGTGTCACTTGGAGTGTGCCAATGAGTGTGTATGTATGTACCTAATATGTGAGTGAGTGTGTCTGTGTGACCGTGTTTGGATGGGTGTGCATGTGTATGTGTTATATCTGATGAACACAGCCCACTGTAGAGTGACCAGCATCACTGTTTTGTACATCTGAATGTTTATGCCCTGGTAGGCATAATACATAATAACTTTATCACCTCTTATTTCACCCGTATAAGTCAATCCTTGTGTATATATCTGAAGATTGTTGTGTTGTAGTGTTGTTATTCTATGTGAAGTACACCGAGAGAGCCACGAAACCTGAGTCAAATTCCATGTGGTGCAAACCCACATGGCCAATAAACATGATTCTGACAATATCAACTATGTTTGCTGAGTATTTGTGTGTCTGCAGCTTGGTGCTCATCCTGTCAATTTGTATCCAATAGCGACCAAACAATTCAGAATTACTCATAGGAATTGTACTAAAGAAATTCCACAATTTAATTAAAAAACAAACTTAATTCATCCTCGAGGGGTAACAACTAAGACAACATGCTATGCAATACCAACTGTACAATACTACACAGCACAAACTGCGCCACTCAACCACACATCCAAATGCCATGCAACACAATACAATATGCCGCACACCACAAGATGCCACACAATAGGAAACTACATGACACAACACCGTACGATACTGAACGTTACAAACCTCTTGGCTATATAATACAGGATATACAGTTCACAGCTTCACAAAACCATACAACCTAAGGAAGATAACGCTGCTGAAATTAGCTGTGTGTAAAAAGTGCAATGAGCTGAAACGAGTGAAACCAAGGCGTTACGCAGTCCAGCTGCATACAAATAAATATGTGTACAATGGTGGGTTAGTAAGGCTGATTTAAAGTTCCCTTATCTAAAACCATAAATCTAAGCCCATATTCCGCTTTCTCGGGAATTTCTCGGAATCTCGACATTTACGCCGAGATTCCACTTCCGGTGTGGAAAGATGGCGGCACGATCCGACTTTGCAGCGGCTTCACCCAGTACCGTCCATGCAGTGTCTTTGTCCACGTCTAAATTTGTGTCTTCGTCTGATGGCTGGGAGAGCTGGCGCTGGATCGGCTGGGAGAGCTTGGTCTACTGCGTTCTGTGGGCCCAGGGACCACGGTGTAATATTCTCTAGAATATAATAGCCCGTTTGGCTATAAGGATGTGATACAAGCACTCCTATTGGCTGTTAAGTTAGCTGCAAGCTGATTGGTCCATCTGACGCATGAGGACGCAGGGTAACCACATAATCGTCAGTCTATGTTTGGCACTCAGACGAGTCACTACTGTGGAGCTAGCTACTGTATGATTGTAACCGTCACCGTTGAAATAAAGACACTGAATTATAAAGTCGTCGTCGGATTCCTCCATAGAGACAGAAAGTGAGACATGGTGTCAGAGTAAAAGCGTGAAAAGGAGAAGAAAGAAAAAACAGAAAAGTCAGAATGGACGTCGGTGGAGTTCCTGCACCCCGCATGGACTGGGAAGCTAGCAATCTGCCCGAAGCATTGCGCAAGTTTAAACTGCACGTCGAGTTGATGTTTTCTGGACCTTTAAAGAGGAAATCGGAGGAAGAAAAATGCAGCTACCTACTGATTTGGGTAGGAGAAAATGGACGGGACATTTACAATACATGGACGCTCTCATAAGCGGAAGGAAAGTTGTTGGAAACATACTACGGTCGTTTTGAACGGTTGTAAAACCCAAAGCAAATGTGATCTTCGCGCGCTATAAGTTCCATGGAAGAGCACAGGCAGCTAGCGAGCCTTTCGAACAGTTTGTGACAGATTTGAGACTGCTTGTGAAGGACTGTAATTATAGAGAGAGTGAAGAGGAGATCAGAGACCGTATCGTTTTCCGAGTTCATTCACCGAGAGTGAGAGAGAAACTACTGAACATCGGTTCCGAGCTAACATTGGAAAAGGCAATAGACGTTGCTAGGTCTCATGAACTATCACAAGCACAGCTCAAAACCATTGCCAGCACCAGCACGTGCACGCGCGAACAGGCTGTGCATGCAATCGGTCGGGATGCAACAAAGAAGAAGCATTGCAAAAGGCGCGAGGACGACACAAAATGGCGCGCAGCGTCAGACAATGCCTCATGGAGAGCGAGAGACAGCAACCGCAGTAAAGGATGCAAATACTGTAGGAACAAGATTCACAGTGGAAACGAAACCTGCCCAGCAAAAGGCAAGCAATGCAACAGCTGCAGCAAATGGAACCATTTCGCTAAAGTGTGTCTCTCCAGACCAGGAAAAGGCGTACACACTGTGGAGGAAAATGAGTCTGACAGATGCTCAGACAATGAAGAACTGTTCATCGACGAATTGACACAAGTCAAAGACAGTAAAAATATGGATCAAGTTTTCGTTGATATGCAAGTAGATCCAAACAAAAACACAGTCAGTTTTAAAGTAGACACTGGGTCCTCAGCTAATGTCATTCCCACACAAGCTTTCAGAAGACTGGGAATACAGAGTGCATTGCAGCCCTCCACTCGCCCACTATATGGCTATGGTGGTGAGCGGCTCGTCATTCAAGGTAAATGTGACCTGAAATGCCAGTACAAAGGCACCCAGTCAATGTTGAAGTTCTATGTTGTTGACACACAGGCACCACCTGTGCTAGGATTAAGAGCATGCCTAGACTTTGGACTGATCAAGCTCATACTGTCTGTATCCAACACACCCGAGGTATCACTCATTGAGGAGTACTCAGATGTTTTCAAAGGAATAGGACTGTTTCCTGGTGAATGCATAATCCACGTTGACCCAAATGTAACACCTGTGGTCCACCCACCGAGGCGCGTTCCAGTAGCCTTACGCGACCGTCTCAAAGAGGAGCTACAGAACATGGAGAAGCAACAGATTATTGTGAAAGTCACCGAACCGACTGAATGGATCAACTCAATGGTGGCAGCAGAAAAGCCACGCACAGGAAAGCTCAGAGTGTGCCTCGACCCGAAGGACCTGAACAAGGCTGTGAAACGACCTCATTATCCTCTACCTACCCTCGACGACATCACCTCCAAACTGGCAGGGGCCTGCTATTTCAGTGTCATGGATGCTAGCTCAGGGTACTGGGCGATAAAACTCGCAGAAGAGTCGTTCAAGTTGACAACATTCAACACGGTGTTCGGAAGATACCGTTTCCTTCGTCTACCTTTTGGGTTGATCTCCGCCCAGGATGAGTTTCAACGGAAGGTTGATGAGACCTATGAAGGTCTACATGGAGTCACAGCCATAGTGGATGATGTCCTCGTATATGGAAAGAGCAAGGAGGAGCACGACAGCAACTTCCGAGCCATGTTGCAGCGCTCCAGAGAGCGAGGAGTGAAACTCAACCCGGAGAAGAGCACGATCTGCGCCACCGAGGTCAGCTATTTTGGGCATCGCATCACAAAGGATGGAGTCAAGCCTGACCCAGCCAAGATTGCAGCTGTGAGAGACATGGAGCCACCCAAGGACAAGGGTGAGTTGGAGACAATCCTCGGTATGGTTAACTATCTGTCCAAGTTTGCCCCGATGCTCTCAGACATCAACGCACCCATGCGTCACCTGCTGAAGGAGTCAAGTGAATTCAGATGGGATGTGCAGCATGACGAAGCTTTCAGGAAGATGAAAGAAGTGATCACACGTGAACCAGGACCAGTTTTAGCCTACTATGACCCTGGTAAAGAGCTCAGACTACAAGTCGACGCATCGAAGTACGGACTAGGTGCAGTCCTGCTACAGGAAGAAAAGCCCATCGGATATGCATCCAAATCGCTAAATGACAGTGAAGTCAATTACGCACAAATAGAGAAAGGGCTATATGCTATTCTGTTCAGATGCAAGCGTTTTCACCAATACATCTATGGTCGTCATGTCATCGTGGAGAGTGACCACAAACCGCTTGAGTCCATTATGAGAAAACCACTCGCAGCAGCGCCTCCGAGACTACAGCGGATGATCCTCCAGCTACAGCAGTATGACTTCACCATCGTGCACAGACCAGGCAAGGAGATCCACGTGGCAGACACGCTGTCCCGCAAGTCGCTCACAGACCAAGATGACAGCCTCAGAGAAGGCATGGACATGCAGGTACATACAGTGTACAGTGGCCTGCCGGTCAGTGACACGAAACTGACAGAGACCAGAGCTGTGACTGCCACAGACACACAGCTCACAATGCTGAGAAAGACAATCAGAGAAGGATGGCCTGAGGAGAGGAGAAGATGCCCTCAGAGAGTTGCAGAATACTGGAACCACCGAGATGAACTGTCAGAGATGAATAACATTTTGTTTAAAGGCGAGAAAATCATCATACCTACGTCACTCCGCGCAGGGATGTTATCCCGGATACACACAGGGGCATGGAGAAATGCAAGCCGAGAGCCCGTGACATAGTGTTCTGGCCTGGTATGAACAAGCAGATCGAGGAGATGGTTGGACAGTGCCCCACCTGTCTCACCTACAGACCGTCAAATACTAAAGAGCCCATGATCAGCCACAAGATCCCGGACAGGCCATGGCAAGTAGTCGCTACTGACTTGTTCACCCGGAATCATGACAATTACATCGTCACAGTGGACTATTACAGCAGATACTTCAAACTCGACAAGCTACACAGCACAACATCCTCAGCTGTGATACGCAAGCTGAAGGCAACCTTCGCCAGAAACGGCGTACCTGAGACTGTTATTTCGGATAATGGACCTCAGTACTCAAGTATGGAGTTTGAGACCTTCGCGAAGACTTGGGAGTTCACCCACATGACTACCAGTCCGCGTTATCCCCAAAGCAACAGCCTCGCCGAAAAAACAGTACAGATCGCCAAGTTGCTGATGGAAAAGGCCAAGGCTGACCAGAGAGACCCCTACCTGAGTCTGCTTGAGTATCGGAACACACCTGTCGACAGCTTCAGATCACCAGCCCAGCTGCTCATGAGTCGTCGTCTACGCTCAATTCTACCCAACACACACCAGCAGCTTCAGCCCAAGGTCGTCAGTCACAGAGACACGCACGCCAGGAGAGTCCAACGTCAGCTGCAGCAGAAAAGGTACTACGACAGGTCAGCGAAGCTGATGTCACAGCTGCACGAAGGACAACACATCAGACTCCAGGAGCACGGCTGTTGGAAACCAGCAGTTGTCATCCAGCCAGCAGATACCAACAGATCCTACCACGTCCGCACAGCTGAAGGACAGGAGCACAGACGAAACAGACGTCACCTCCTGGACACAAAAGAAACACACACTGACACTCACACCAACACAGGCACTGACGAGACATATGGTCAACTCACAATTCACAACACACCACACATCTCACATGAAGCGGCTGAGACAGCCTCAGAGACTGTCCCCTACCAGACAAGGTATGGACGAGTAGTGAAGCCCAGAGAGGTTCTGGACCTGTAATGTACAAGGGTGTAGGCGGATCGCTGCCCTTATCTAAAAAAAAAAATTATTGTAAATGTTCTTGTGATTTGTATTACCTCTTAAGTGTTTCATTACTTGCCGTAGTTTAATATGCATACAGTAATAACCCAGCCACTGAGGATGCACAAGCCAGTGCATCCTTAGTGCCGGTCCCAAGCCCGGACAAATGGGGAGGGTTGCGTCAGGAAGGGCATCCGGCATAAAATCTTTGCCAAATCAAATATGCGGATCATAAATAAGACTTACATACCGGATCGGTCGAGGCCCGGGTTACCATCGACCACCACCGGTACTGTTAACCAGCAGGGTGTCGGTGGAAACTATGCTACTGTTGGGCGAAGGAGAGGGAGTGGGGGAAAGCATGTCCAGAGGGTGTCGGTGGAAACTATGCTACTGTTGGGCGAAGGAGAAGGAGAGGGGGAAAGCATGTCCAGAGGCAGCTAGAGAGGAGGAAGGGTAGGCATGTGGAGGTGAGAGTTGGAACTTTGAATGTTGGCACTATGACTGGTAAAGGGAGAGAGCTGGCTGACATGATGGAAAGAAGAAAGGTAGGCATACTGTGTGTGCAAGAGACCAGGTGGAAGGGGAGTAAGGCCAGGAGTATCGGAGGTGGGTTCAAACTCTTCTACCATGGTGTGAATGGGAGGAGTAATGGGGTAGGGGTAATTCTGAAGGAAGAGTATGTCAAGAGCGTGCTGGAGGTGAAGAGAGTGTCAGACAGAGTGATGAGTATGAAGCTGGAAATTGAAGATTTATTGCGGAATGTTATCAGCGCATATGCCCCGCAAGTCGGGTGTGAGATGGATGAAAAAGAAGAATTCTGGAGTGAGTTGGACGACATGGTGGAGAGGGTACCCAAGGAGGAGAGAGTGGTGATTGGAGCGGACTTCAATGGACATGTTGGTGAAGGGAACAGAGGTGATGAGGAGGTGATGGGAAGGTATGGAGTCAAGAAGAGAAATGTGGAAGGACAGATGGTGGTCGATTTTGTGAAAAGGATGGAAATGGCTGTGGTGAATACATATTTCAAGAAGAGGGAGGAACACAGGGTGATGTACAAGAGTGGAGGAAAGTGCACACAGGTGGACTATATCTTATGTAGAAGGCGCCATCTAAAAGGGATTGGAGACTGCAAGGTGGTGACAGGGGAGAACGTAGCTAGGCAGCATCGGATGGTGGTCTGTAGGATGACTTTGGAGACCAAGAAGAGGAAGCGAGTGAAGACACAGCCGAAGACCAAATGGTGGAAGTTGAAGAAGGAAGACTGTTGTGTGGAGTTCAGGCAGGAGTTAAGACAGGCACTGGGTGGTAGTGAAGAGTTGCCAGATGGCTGGACAACCACTGCAGAAATAGTGAGGGAGACAGCTAGGAAGGTACTTGGTGTGTCATCAGGACAGAGGAAGGAAGACAAGGAGACTTGGTGGTGGAATGAGGAAGTACAGCAAATTATACAGAGGAAAAGGTTGGCAAAGAAGAAGTGGGATAGTAAGAGAGATGAAGAAAGTAGGCAGGAGTACAAGGAGATGCAGCGTAAAGCAAAGAGAGAGGTGGCAAAGGCAAAGGAAAAGGTGTATGGTGAGTCGTATGACAGGTTAGACACTAAGGAAGGAGAAAAGGACTTGTACTGATTGGCTAGACAGAGGGACCAAGCTGCAAAGGATGTGCAGCAAGTTAGGGCGATCAAGGATAGAGATGGAAATGTGCTGACAAGTGAGGGGAGTGTGCTAAGAAGGTGGAAGGAATACTTTGAGGGGCTGATGAATGAAGAAAATGAGAGAGAGAGAAGGTTGGATGATGAAGGGATAGTGAATCAGGAAGTTCAGCGGATTAACAAGGAGGAAGTGAGGGCAGCTATGAAGAGGATGAAGAGTGGAAAGGCAGTTGGTCCTGATGACATACCTGTGGAGGCATGGAGATGTTTAGGAGAGATGGCAGTGGAGTTTTTAACTAGATTGTTTAACACAATCCTGGAAAGTGAGAGGATGCTTGAGGAGTGGAGAAGAAACATACTGGTACCGATTTTCAAGAACAAGGGCGATGTGCAGAACTGTAACAACTACAGAGGTATAAAGTTGATCAGCCACAGCATGAAGATTTGGGAAAGAGTAATAGAAGCTAGGTTAGGAGGAGAGATGATGATCAGCGAGCAACAGTATGGTTTCATGCCACGAAAGAGCACCACAGATGCGATGTTTGCTTTGAGAATGTTGATTGAGAAGTATAGAGAAGGCCTGAAAGAGTTGCATTGTGTCTTTGTAGATTTAGAGAAAGCTTATGACAGAGTGCCGAGAGAGGAGGTGTGGTATTGTATGAGGAAGTCAGGAGTTGCAGAGAAGTATGTAGGAGTGGTGCAGGATACGTATGAGGGAAGTGTGACAATGGTGAGGTGTGCGGTTGGAATGACAGATGGGTTCAAGGTGGAGGTCGGATTACATCAAGGATCGGCTCTGAGCCCTTTCTTGTTTGCAATGGTAATGGACAGGTTGACGGACAAGATCCGGCAGGAGTCTCCATGGACGATGATGTTCGCGGATGACATTGTGATCTGTAGCGAGAGTAGGGTGCAGGTTGAGGAGAGCCTTGAGAGGTGGAGGTATGCACTGGAGAGAAGAGGAACGAAAGTCAGTAGGAGCAAGATGGAATACCTATGCGTGAATTAGAGAGAGGACAGTGGAATGGTCAGGATGCAAGGAGTGGAGGTGACAAAGGCATTTAAGTTTAAATACTTGGGGTCAACTGTCCAAAGTAACGGGGAGTGCAGTAGAGAGGTGAAAAAGAGAGTGCAGGCAGGTTGGAGTGGGCGGAGAAGTGTGTCAGGAGTGATTTGCGACAGAAGGGTACCAGCAAGAGTTAAAGGGAAAGTTTACAAGATGGTTGTGAGACCAGCTACGTTATATGGTTTGGAGACAGTGGCACTGACGAAAAGACAGGAGGTGGAGCTGGAGGTGGCAGAGTTGAAGATGCTAAGATTTTCACTGGGAGTAACAAAGAAGGACAGGATTAGGAACGATTATATTAGAGGGACCGCTCAGGTTGGACGGTTTGGAGACAAAGCAAGAGAGGCAAGATTGAGATGGCTTGGACATGTGTGGAGGAGAGATGCTGAGTATATTGGGAGAAGGATGCTGAATATGGAGCTGCCAGGGAAGAGGAGAAGAGGAAGGCCAAAGAGGAGGTTTATGGATGTGGTGAGGGAAGACATGCAGGTGGCTGGTGTGACAGAGGAAGACGCAGAAGACAGGAAGAAATGGAAACGGATGATCCGCTGTGGCGACCCCTAACGGGAGCAGCCGAAAATAGTAGTAGTAATACGCATACAGTAATATTGAATGAATTATATTTCCCTTTTTTATTAAGAGTATTGACTCTATCAGTGATTACTATAAAACGTGTTTTCTTTCATCCGGATTGTTCATATGTTTGATATAGGACATGTGCTACTAATGTTGGGAGTCTAATGTTTGATTTCAATTTCTTAAGAAGGGGGATGTAATATTCTCTAGAATATAATAGCCCGTTTGGCTATAAGGATGTGATACAAGCACTCCTATTGGCTGTTAAGTTAGCTGCAAGCTGATTGGTCCATCTGACGCATGAGGACGCAGGGGAACCACATAATCGTCAGTCTATGTTTAGCACTCAGACAAGTCACCACTGTGGAGCTAGCTACTGTATGATTGTAACCGTCACCGTTGAAATAATGACACTGAACTATAAAGTCGTCGTCGGATTCCTCCACAGAGACAGAAAGTCAGACACACGGCCCTACCTGGAGCTGCGCCCGAAGAGGAAACACCAAGGTTGGTCTGACAGGACGCAGAAGCGGGGCAAGCTAAGCTAGGGGTGGCTAACCATCAGAGGAGGTTTCTATAAGACAACAGGTGAATCAGTGCTTCACCAAAAAACAAACCGAAAACATAACATACATATAACATAAAACACCTTTTTAGATGCCAACATTTCATTAGAATGACTATTTCCTCTGTGAATCAAAAGAAAAAAAAGTCACTGTTGAAAAAAAATGTGTTGTACGACACAGCGCCCTCTTCAGGTGACACAGGAGCGATCTGCCTCGCTAACCCAATGTAAGTGAATGTAAATTGGCGTAATACCTTACACGTTGATTTGGGCTGTTATGGTTTATGACGCGTTTTAATGCCCACCCAGTGAAACAGTGCTTCACCCAGTCTTTCCTTGACCTGAAAGTGATTGACACCTGTCTAACCAATCAGAGAACACCAGCTCAGCATTTCCGCTACGATACCTTTTGATATTCAAAGCGCGGTGAAAGAAGACAAGAGAGCTAAGAAAAAGATTAGCCTGAGATAAATTAGCGATTACCATAGTAGTTGTTGGTGATTCTTGTATATATATTGTAAATATTATAATCAATCTGTTCAGATCTTTATTGTTCAACTCTATTGTTCATCTTTATATTTGCATTTTTGATCTTGACCTCGTGTAGTGGCTCAGTACTGTAGGCTAACGTTAGTTGTTCTAACTAGCTTGACTAGCTAGCCACTGGATTAGCTAGCTCTTGTCCCGTCTTTCACAATTTTTGCAAAGAATGATGATGGACGTAAACATCGTGGACCGGATCCTACGGGAATCTTTTCCCACTTTCTCCTGTGAGGAACAACTAGGAGTAAAGGCACAGGGGAGACCAAAGCCCGCCATCAAGCTGTTGCAGAGAGTGGACTCGGTAAGTCGGAGTAGTGTTGTAGGTATGACAAGGTGGAGTGGCTAACGGGGAGTGTGCTAACAAACCGCTTGTATTGCTGGCGTTGCGTGATGGGTGTTCTTCAAAGTTTGCAAGAGATAGATTTGAGGATCTACGACATTTTGACAGATCTGTTAAGCTTCATGAAAAATCAAAGGAGCATGTCAGTGCAGCCGTGCAATTACGTCTGCTGGGAAATGTGAGGATTGATACTCTGATTGATGAAGGCAAGCGTCTCCAATTGGTAAAGCATAATAACACGGTCCGGAAAATCCGTGACATTCTGAAAAGGTTGATTGATTCGGTGTCATTATTGGGTTGTCAGGAGCAAGTATTTATGATGAGAGTGAAAAGTCGGATAATAAAGGAAACTACAGATAGACGGTAGAAGTGTTTTCCCGCTATAATGGTGTTCTGGCTTCTCATTTGAAATCGTCCACTGTGTTTTCTGGGACGTCTAAAATACAAAATGATCTGACTGAAGCCATTGCTGCTACCGTTCAGGAGGAGATAAAAAGTGAGATTGCCGCTGCGCCTTTTTTTCATGGTAGATAGACGAGACGACCGATATATCATGCAAAGCCCAGTTGTCCATAATTGTCCGCTATGTCGATCCTCTGTCATACCAAGCTCTCTCGTGTCCAGCTAGCACAGCCCTCCTGTCATGCCCGGTTCTCTCATGTCCAGCCAGCTCTGCCCTCCTCTGTCAGGAAAGCAAGCCCATTGGTAAGTATTGTTGTTTCAAATTAATTTTTATTGTGCTTCAAATATTCAAACTTGGATATTTGTTCACTTGTACTAATCTATGTTTTATATCTCTGTTTCCAGCACAGACTCACCAGAAAACCAGCATACCCGTTCCTCTGCCCTGCTCCCTGTCAGATAATTCATTGCTGTCATACGTCCAAGTAAGTCCTTGTCTATTAACCTGAAATGTCTGTATTTGTTTGTGTTTTTCATTATTGCATCAAATAGAAATGCCTTTTTGGACAGAAATTGTTATATTAGTCACATGTCTTGAATAAAAGGTCATGAACATATGCTGGGTTTATGTTTTTCAGGCTACACTTCTGTTTGCAGTACAGTTCGGTCCAGCTCAGCCCTCCACTCTCATGTGAAGCACAGTCCAGACCAGCTCAGTCCCCTCCCATTGCTCTCAGCATTATCCTAGCAGAGAAACAACAGCTCTTACCATTGGTAAATATTATTGTTTCAAATTAATTTTATTATGCATAAAAAGAAGTGGCCAAGGCACTCTTGAGGAAGAAAATTTTAAAAAGCGTTTATTAATGTGCTAATACATGACTCAAGTGAAAATGTAAAAAAACTCGCCAATGAATTGCAGCAGCACTGGCCTTCATCAGGGTGACTTAATTTTATTGTGATTCTAATCTATCTAAGGTGAAGAGTTGTTTACGTGAACTAATCTATATGTTTTATGTCTGTATTTGCAGCACAGAAGCACCAGAAGGCCAGCAGACCCTTCCTTGTGCCCTCCTCCGTCAGATAATCCACTACTGTCAGAAGTCCAAGTAACTCCTAACCTGAAATGTCTGTTTGACTGATTGTTTTTTTAAATTATTGCATCAAATGGAAATGCCTGCATCAAAGGACAGAGATTGTTGTCAGTCATGTCTTTTGACTAAAAGGTCATTGACATAATATGCTGTGATTTATCTGCTTAATGATTTGTTGTTTTTACACAACAAATGAGGGATGTTTTAAAAATATAATGGGGGGATTGGTTGGGTGGTTGCTTCACCAAAAATTTTGGTCAGCAGTTGCCACTGCTAACCATGTGCCATGGAGAGCCATGTGTATGCAAGTTTTCATTCCAGCCAGACTCCACACCAGGTGATTTCACTGATTAGCAACCCTTCAACCAAAGAGAAAGAATGTATCAGTAAAATCACCTGGTGTGGAGTCGGGTTGGAATGAAAACTTGCATACACATGGTTCTCCGTGGCACACGGTTAGCCACCGCTGGGCTAAGCTAACCGCTAGCTCATGCAGGCCAGCAGTTCCAACAGTCATCCTGGCTGGCGTTTGTTCTCTTAGACTGTGATTTTTTTTGTTGCTTAATTTGGGTATATGTTTTGTTTGGATATACACAAAATGCACAAAAGTATTGGCACCTGGCCATTACACCTACAAGAGCTCTTATGACATCCCACATTAAATCCATAGGCATTAATATATTGATATGGAGTTGGACCCCCTTTTGCAGCTATAACAGCTTCCACTCTTCTGGGAAGGCTTTCCACAAGATTTTGGAGTGTGTCTGCAAATTTTTGCCCATTCATGCAGAAGAGCATTTGTGACCTGGCTCGCAATCTCATTCTAGTTCATCCCAAAGGTGTTCAGTAGGGTTGAGGTCAGCACTCTGTGCAGGCCAGTCAAGTTCTTTCACACCAAACTCACCCAACCATGTCTTAATGGACCTTGCTTTGTGCACAGGGGCACAGTCATGCTGGAACAGAAAAGGGCCGTCCCCCAACTGTTCTCACAAAGTTGGAAGCATAGAATTGTTCAAAATGTGTTGGTATGCCTAAGCATTAGGAGTTCCCTTCACTGGAACTAAGGGGCCTAGCCCAGCCCCTGAAAAACAACCCCATACCATTATCCCTCCTGCACCAAACTTTACAGTTGGCACAATGCAGTCAGGCAGGTAAAGTTCCCCTGGCATCCGCCAAATCCAGACTCGTCCATCAGACTGCCAGACAGAGAAGCATGATTCGTCAGTCCATAGAACATGTTTCCACTGCTCCAGGGTCCAGTCCAGTGGCAGCATGCTTTACACCACTCCATCCAACGCTTGGCATTCTGCGTGATGTAAGGTTTGCATGCAGCTGCTTGGCCATGGAAACCCATTCCATGAATCTCCCGGCGCACAGTTTTTGTGCTGATGTTAATGCTAGAGGAATTTTGGAACTCTGCAGTTATTGAGTCAACAGAGCGTTGGCGACTTTTTTTGCGCCTCAGCACTCGTTGACCCCGCTGTGTGATTTTACGTGGTCTGCCACTTTGTGGCTGAGTTGCCGTTGTTCCTAAATGCTTCCACTTTTCAATAATACCACTTGCAGTTGACCGTGTTTAGCGCTATCTATCCTTTTTAACTGTCAAGGACAACGCTCCTGAGTTCTCTATACAACTCGGTATCCAATAAACTTTTGAAGTATGTTAACTTCGCTTTTTATGTGTTTAAAGTATGTTCTAAAGGCTCTAAATGTCTTACAGTGTCATCTGGTAACTCCAACCAAAAAGGTTGACTACCCCTTTAAGGCGCTCAAGTATGGCATATGACCCCTTTAAGGCAATCTAACATGGTCTAGACACCTCAATGTGTCACCGAGTAACTTATATTAAAATGGTGGACTAGCCCTTTAAGGTTGTCTCAACATGTCACTTACCATAGCCTAGACACCACAGGAATAAACACACATGAATAATCCACACTCACACAGGTACATAGAATTATATATACAAATGTATTATGAGTAATAATTATTAGAATGAATGAAAGTGATAAGCCTCAATGGCTAACAAGCATCTGCATTCAGATATACACAAATTAATCAGACTAACACATTAGCATACAGCTCAATAACCCTATAACTAAGCCGGCAATAAAATAAAAGAAAGTCAACCCCCAGTTGCAGGCCTGTTTCTTTATCGGGTACGTTGGGACCCTAAACAGCCCTCTTCGCTCCCCTTGGAAGCCCGCACATCCAACTTGTACTCACAAAGAATGCTCCTCTTCGTCTCGCGCTTCTCACCGCAGCACAGCAGCGAACGTCAGGCAGGCAGCCATCCTAGCTAACTGGCTAGTTAGCCGTTAGCACCATCTCACGGTCAAACCGTGCGCTCGCCTCGGCAGACCAACACGGCAACAGACGACTCCTTCTGCGTTCCTCGATGGTCGCATGAACCCACCACTACACTGTACTGATAACGTTACTTCGCTAAACTGGAAGACGGCCCGACTCACTGTGGGGCAAGCCCCTTACCGCATCCAGTCCATTCGCGCGTCTTGCTGTGCTAGCAACGAACACCGACTGGCTAGCTCGCTCCGTAACGTCGCTGGGTCCACATATGGGACTGACGAGTAGTCAGTTTGTCTCCCAAATCCACACAAACAGTTCCCGGGATGGGTCTCGGTCAGACACCCGCACACATCACTGTTCACTAAACTTCAATTACATTTCTCTCACCGCAAAATAGCATATAACAACTCGACATCAAACTGCTCCGTTTTGCTCACATAAAGGGACGAGAGACCTCCTTCCCTCCGTCCAGTCTGCTCGTGCTCACGTTTCCCGCTGCCCACTCAACCAATCACATTCAAGGTAAGGTATTCTCTCCACAGCCAACCAATCACAACAATGGTAAGTTTCAACACGAAAGTAAATGCATTTCACATTGGTAAACAACTGTTTTGCAGAACAATATCAACAATATAATATATTCATATTCAAAAGGTATACAAAATAACAAACATAGGCCAAACTCTTATCTAATAGTGCAATGTCATATATCTAAGGCCTATAATTTAACCACAGGGTTACACGTGGAATATCTAGCAGGGAAGGAATTTCACGAACTGAATTACTGCAAAGGTGGCATCCTATGATAGTACCATGCCTGAATTCACTGAGCTCTTCAGAACAACCCATTCTTTCACAAATGTTTGTAAATGCAGACTGCATGGCTAGCTGCTGGATTTTATACACCTGTGGCAATGGGTCTGAACAAAACACCTGAATTCAATGATTAAGAGGTGTGTCCCAATACTTTTGTCCATATAGTGTATGTGTTCTGAGTTTGGATATATGTGTTCTAGTTTGGATATATGTGTTCTTGTAGTTTTTGGATAGGTTTTTGTGTTTGTGTTGCACGGCTGTGGGCTGGGGGAAACAATATTTAGTTTCATTTCATGTACGCAAGTACATGAAGTAAAATTACAAAGTGTTCCTGATTCCTGATACTGATAACCGAATAGTTTGCGTCCATCACAATTTGGATGTCTATCCTTTGGCATCAGTTAATATGTGCTCCATCTATAGCACCAACAACTCTTGTAAACCTGGCAACTTGCCTGGGGGCAAGTCTTTCATTTGTTACTTCCCTCTGATGAGAAAAGAAAATAATTTGCACAGTAGATGAGGTGGTGTGAAGACAACCAATTTTGTACTTATTCTATTCTTACATATTCTTTTTGCATTGCTGTTTTCTGCTTGCAGGAAATGCAAAGTTACAACATGGTAAAGAACATGCATGTTTTCTCAATGCCACCCGCTAGGAAGTGCTAACTGGTTAGGACACCGTTCGGACTCTTAAAAAATGGTGTGTTTCAGAAATCCTACCATTGAAAAGGAATATTGATAATATGCTCTTTCTTCCCCTTCGTAAAAGAAGCGTCAAACTTTCATCACTCTGAAAATTTTCCAGCAGTTAGGAACGAATTCCTGATGCTTGATAACTACAGGCCCTAAAGTTGTAAGCTAACAGAGACTGCTTTGTTGTGTTAGTGCACAGTTCTCTGCTTCCCCGTGTATGCCAAAGCAAGGCAGTTCCCACCCTTTCTGTAATAAAGTCATTTTGTTAATCCCCAACAAATATTCAGCCTGAAACTATCAATAAGACTCATCAAAGCCTGACTGCTGATTTAAATGCTTGATGCTCTGCCATGCTCCAGTGATATTAGATGAAACCAGGGCCATGGTGAGAGAGAGAATGAGGAGGAAAATGTATTTTTTTCTTGTCCATCCTTCTGTCCTCTGTTTTAATTCTTTTTTTTTTCATACAAACTTTGGCAGTAGTTTTGTTGGTATGGGGGCCAGAATTGGAGAGACACTTGAAAGAAGGTACGTAATGGTGGGATTAATAAGGCTGGAACTTGTTCCACAAGACAAGTGAATTATGCACACTGAATTAGTGTGCAAGTCATAGATTTGAATCCCACGACGTGGATCTGGGTTTTTTTTTCAGAAACAAATTGTGCTTACGTTTTTTTAAATTAGTTTTATCCAGAACAAATTAAAAATGGCTATTATTTTAAAAATTTTTTTGTTTTTTTTGCCAAACAGCAAGTCAGTAAAGCTTGATGGTAACACTATCTGCAATCCTCCCCTTCTCAACCTATAAACTTTGGAGCATTGAACTTGACATTGATGTTGCTGTTTGAACAGGAAAAAAAAGAATGTTGAGAAACAGAATTTCAAACAAGAAAATACAATATCTTGTCATTTTAGAAATTCACGCTCATCCAGAATAATGTTCTGTTCTCTAGTGGTGCAAGCTTTAACAAAGAGGGATTTGATCCAGGGCCAGCAGAGGTGCAGGTGTTTCTGGAGGGAATGGTCTTAAACCCTTCACCATCACCAGTCACACGCACTTACATTCTTCTGTGTCATACTTAATCTGCCCAGGTCAAAAGACCCCGTTTCAATGTAAATTACCGTTCAGCAATATTTTGTGGCCAGGGTTCCCACCTAGGGCTCCCATTCAGGGTCTTTGCTATTATGGTGAAGCTATAAAACACAGAGATATGGAGAGGGGCCTTACTGTCCGTAACACCATCTATAGGATGCAGGGAGAGAATCTAAATGCCACAGAGACTCCACTCCTTACATACCTCAGTGGAGGAGCCCATGAATCTTTCACCACCCTCCTCCAGCCTCCCTCTCCATCTCCTGCACCACTCTTCTTCTTCCACTAATCTCTCCATTTACTATTTAACATGTTAATTTACTGCTATTGTTAGTCTCAACGTCATCTTGGTTTAGTCCCGAATATATCAGTGAGATGCTAACAAAGTATGTTCCCAGTAGAGCCCTCAGACTGTACAAAGTGCCTTCCCTTAACCTTTCCTAAAACAAGTACTAACACTTGTGAGGCTGCTTTTATACCACTTTTCATTTTGAAACAGACTCCCTTTGGAGTGTTTCAACCTTGCTTTTTGGCCCTATTAATGTAATATTTGTTCTTATTCCATATTCTCATTGTTTTAATCTATTTTGGTTGTACACACAAATAGCCCTCCCAAGCCCAACCCTCAAATTAACCATCATGCTAAAGCCCTTTTCACACACAAAACCTAGTCTGAAACAAGCTACTGAGAACGGGTTCAACCTAAGTTCGGCCATACATACCAGTCTATGGTCGCAGGTAAATACTACTGGGTCATTGCCAATTAACACAAAACCCGAGTCTGCAACTTTAGTTCCATACACTTCACAGCACAGTGGTCATATTTTCATGTCATTAAAAGTACCAATTTCAATGTGTTTGTTTACAGTGGAGTTTCAACATACGGGTAATCTTGCAACTCTCAAAACACTTGTGAACTTGATCTTTGAAATTCATGTGTATAACATGTAGCCTAGCTAACTTATCTGAACTTTTTTGTATTAAATTAAATCTACATCATACTATTACACCTCCAGTTGTAACCAATGAGGTTCTTTGATCAAAATCTGTGTAGAATAAACCCATCTCCCCTCTTTCATACCAAATCAAAAATGTTCCTGTTTGTCATTCTGTCCAAAATTAGCCAGATAACTAGTCTGCTTGCTATTTTACATTACGGGTCTCCTTAAAAAAAGCAAAAAACAATCTGGTGATTAATTGCAGGCGCAGTTTCAAACAGCTGAAAGAAACCCAATTATTTGCAGCAATAAAAAGAAAGCAAAAATCAAAAAAAGGTGTTTCAATCATTTTGTGTTTACTTCCAAATTAGTAAATGATTGCTTTTATTTCTTTTGGCATATTCTTATGTAAAGCACATTGCAGCACATTGTTCACTACAAAATATGCTATATGAATTAAATTACTGACTGAATCACAACTCTTGATTTTTCTCTGATGTTTTAGACAACAGAGCCTTTTTGTGTCTTTTGTAGACAATTGTTTATTCTCTTAAACAAAGATGGAGACACACCCAACTGATATTTTGAATTGATTTACTTTTAAAACATTTACTGAAATGGGAAAAATTCGGGTAGAGACATGGTTAAGGAATACAGTAAAATTAAGGTTTCCTCTTGTATCAGCAGTCGCTGGTACTCTACACACCAACAAGGAGCAATAAAGGTAAACCATTCTTCTCCAGAGGTCTTGAAAAGACCTAGATATGAATGGAATAATGCTGACTCAGGGGGTTTTGCCAGACATTAGCTCGTTTTATCACCTGTCACCTGACGCCTGCAACTCTGTCTGGCTCAAACCATTAAGCGGGCATCTAAGGCCGCCAGGGCGCCTTGTGACATCAAACAAATGCCTTGTTATGCTCTACCTGAAGCCCCAAGGGGTAAGGGAATGAGGTAATGCACTCTGCTTACAAGATACACAGTGCACGCACACAAACACTCAACACACTTCTACATATGTGTTACAGCTTGCTTGTTTCTGGACCCAAATGCAGACAGACAAAAGGTAATAGGGAAAATGGGTTTAATGAAGGATAAAGGAGAAATGGTTGTGGTGGTGGAGATGAGGGACAGGCTGAGGCAGAGGGCAGGCAGGCAGGCAGGCAGGCAGATGAATAAAAGAGCTGGCTGGCAGGCTGAGGCAGAGGGCAGGCTGGCAGATGAGTCAGAGAGCTGGCTGGCATGCTGAAGTGTCATGGATGGACAAGAAGACATGCTGTAGAAGAGTGCAAAGGGAATCCTGGACACAGGAGAACCATAAAGGCATGAGTAAAGTAAAGGCATGATGAAATACTGGGAGTAAGCTCAAGTACATTAGATACTAGAGTGGCCGAGAGAGTGACTACCATGGCGTTTGGCAGAACAATCTGGTGCTGAGTTTGTGAAGAGCTGGGGTTCTTATACTGCTGGGTTGATGAGCTAATTGAAGACAGGTGTGCAAGCTTACCAGTAACTAGGAAGCAGGGAGAGTGAGAAGAGTGCCACGCAGACAACACAAACACAGAGACAGACAGGGGAGTAGTACAGGAGAACAGGTGAAAGGGAAATACTAGAAACACAAGGAATATCTGGAGGCACAGCTGTGACCCTGACAGTACCCCCCCCCCCCCCGATGGACGGCTCCCAGATGTCCTTCCAGGCTGGTCACGGCGGTGAAAACAAAATAGAGGTCAAACTGAGTAGGGTGGGCGGAGTGGGTCTGGAGGCGGGATTCAGGTAGCAGGACCAAGGCAATGGATGGCTTGGACACTGGAGAAGAGCAGGGCTGGAGAACAGCCTGAGGACAGAACAGGCACAGAGCAAGGACCCTCAGGTGGATGGCCTGGGAGATGGAAACCGTGACCGGAAGACAGGGCAGATGGACAGAGTCACTCCAAAGGGCGACCAGAAGGCAGGACGGATGGAGGTCATCAACATAGGTGGGACTTCTCTGGAGGTCATCTGAGATGGTCAGGGCAGAGCTGTTGAGGGCTGAGGCGTCGACAAAGCCACTTAGAAGGGTGGTCAAGAGACAGGAGGTCGGCAGAGACGGCCGACTGCTGAAGATCTAGCAGGAAGTCGGTGGAGACGGCCGACAGCTCGAGGTTTGCCTGGACGAGAAGTCAATTTTATTTGTATCGCCCAATATCGCATATTACAAATTTTCCTCAGGGGGCTTAACAGCACAACAACACAACATCCTGTCCTTAGATTCTCGTCAGAAAAGGAACAACTTCCTGTAAAGGAAAAAAAAATATTTAACAGGGAGAAAAATAGGAAGAAACCTCAGGGAGAGCAACATAAAGAAAGAAAGCCAATTTATTTTGCCATTGTATTCTAACAACTTGCTGATAAGTGAGGAGAGTGTGTTGAAAAGGTGGAGGGAGTACTTTGAGGGGCTGATGAGTAAAGAAAATGAAAGAGAAGGGTGGATGATGTGGGGATAGTGAATCAGGAAGTGCGGTGGATTAGCAAGGAGGAAGTGAGGGAAGCTATGAAGAGGATGAAGAGTGGAAAGGCAGTTAGTTGGTCCTGATGACATACCTGTGAAGGCATGGAGATGTTTAGGAGAGATGGCAGTGGAGTTTTTATCTAGATTGTTTAACACAATCTTGGAAAGTGAGAGGATGCCTGAGGAGTGGAGAAGAAGCATACTGGTACCGATTTTCAAGAATAAGGGTGATATGCAGAACTGTAGTAACTACAGAGGTATAAAGTTGGTCAGCCACAGCATGAAGATATGGGAAAAAGTAGTAGAAGCTCAGTTAAGAGGAGAGGTGATGGTTAGCGAGCAGCAGTGTGGTTTCATGCCACAAAAGAGCACTACAGATGTGATTTTTTTTTTTGAGAATATTGATTGAGAAATATAGAGAAGGCCAGAAGGAGTTACATTGTGCCTTTGTAGATTTAGAGAAAGCATATGACAGGGTGCCGAGAGAGGAGGTGTGGTATTGTATGAGGAAGTTGGGAGTTGCAGAGAAGGATGTAGGAGTGGTGCAGGATATGTATGAGGGAAGTGTGACAGTGGTGAGGTGTGTGGTTGGAATGACAGATGGGTTCAAGGTGGAGGTGGGATTACATCAAGGATCGGCTCTGAGCCCTTTGTTATTTGCAATGGTGATGGACAGATTGACAGGCGAGATCAGGCAGGAGTCTCCATGGACTATGATGTTCGCGGATGACATTGTGATCTGTAGCGAGAGTAGGGTGCAGGTTGAGGAGAGCCAGGGAGGTAGAGGTATGCACTGGAGAGAAGAGGAATGAAAGTCAGTAGGAGCAAGACGGAATACCTATGCGTGAATGAGAGAGAGGACAGTGGAATGGTCAGGATGCAAGGAGTAGAGGTGATGAAGGCACATGAGTTTAAATACTTGGGGTCAACTGTTCAAAGCAACGGGGATGCAGAAGAGGTGAAGAAGAGAGTGCAGGCAGGGTGGAGTGGGTGGAGAAGAGTGCCAGGAGTGGTTTGCGACAGAAGAGTACCGGTAAGAGTTAAAGGGAAGGTTTACAAGTTGGTTGTGAGACCAGCTATGTTATATGGTTTGGAGACAGTGGCACTGATGAAAAGACAGGAGGCAGAGCTGGAGGTGGCAGAGTTGAAGATGCTAAGATTTTCATTGGGAGTGACGAAGAAGGACAGGATTAGAAACAAGTATACTAGAGGAACAGCTCAGGTTTGATGGTTTGGAGACAAAGCAAGAGTGGCAAGATTGAGATAGCTTGTACATGTGTGGAGGAGAGATGCTGGGTATATTGGGAGAAGGATGTTGAATATGGAGCTGGCAGGCAAGAGGAAAAGAAGAAGGCCGAAGAGGAGGTTTAATGGATGTGGTGAGAGAGGACATGCAGGTAGCTGGTGTGACAGAGGAAGATGCAGAGGACAGGAAGAAATGGAAATGGACGGTCTACTGTGGTGACCCCTAATGGCAGCAGCTGAAAGTAGTAGTAGAAGTAGATTCTTACAACAAATTGTATTCTTACAACAAATTTGTTCTCTGCATTTAACCCATCCTATTGTATAGGAGCAGTGGGCAGTTGCAGTGCCCGGGGGCCAACTCCAGTATTTCTTTCCATTGTCTCGGTCAGGGGCACAGGCAGGAGTATTAAACCTAACATGCATGTCTTTTCATGGTGGGAGGAAACCGGACCACATGGAGGAAAGCCGCACAGACACGGGGAAAACATGCAAACTCCACACAGAAAGGTTCAAACAGGCAACAGTGCTAACCACTGGGCCGCTGTGCTGCAGAAGAGGGATCTCTCCCCCAAGATGAACAGATGTGCAATGGATGATGTGTGTACAGAATAAAACACAATTTACAGAATACAACATTAAAAGAGGATAACAGAATTATAAGATATATGAAGAATACGATGAGGAGGATGCCAAGCAGTGATCAGATACTACAGGAACCGCCTAGGACCTGAGCCACATGACCACCATCACTAAGTAGACCTGTAAGGATGACAGACTACACATGCACACAGGGGAGACTCAAATCACACCATTCACATACACAGAAGAGATAAGAAGAGACATTATTCACACATCGAAGAGAGAGAAGGATATAACATGGAAACAGGATAACAAAATTATATGGATTTATAAGATATATAAAGAATGTGATGAGGAGGATGCCAAGCAGTGTCCAGGTGGCAACCACCTTCACCATGGAGAACTTGGAGGAGGACAGACTACACGGGCCACAGGGGAGACTCACGTGACACTATTCACATACACGGGAGAAGAGAAAGGAGAAGACATATTTCAGAGAGAGAGAAAAGACATGAGAGAAGAGAACAGTTGCAATAGTCAATACTCTATAATCTCATCAGCAGAACAATGCTTGGTAAATTCATTGAGACAGAAACCGACCCGCCATGCAGTACAGGTCGTGAAGTATTCAATTCAAAGGCAACTTATTGTAGGTTAAGGCAAAAAGATTAGTTAAGTTTGGATTTAAAGGACTGAAAAGACTGATTGTCTGATGGCAGCAGGCAGGATATTCCACAAGAACGGGGCCAGATAGGAAAAGGCCCTGCCACCAGCCGACTTCCTTTTAACATTGGGAACACACAGGAGCCCTGTATTTTGAGAGCAGAGACCTCGAAATGGAATATACGGTTTAAGGAGATCAGACAGGTATGATGAGGCAAGCCCATTTAGGATATTATAAATCAGCAGAAGCACCTTGAAGTCTGATCTAGCATGGATAGGAAGCCAATGAAGAGAGGCAAGAATTGGTGTAATATGGTCAAATTTTCTCATTTCAGTCAGAATTCTAGCTGCAGCATTTTGAACCATCTGAAGATTTAATACTAGCATGTGGCAGACCTGAAAACAGAACATTACAGTTATCAAGGCTGGATGAAACAAATGCATATATAAGAGTCTCTGTGTAAGACATAAACAGGAAAGACCAATTTTTAGCTATGTTACATAAGTGAAAAAAAGGCAGTCTTGGTGATTTTTTTAATGTGCTTATCAAAGGAAAGGCTGGGATCAAACACAAGATTTTTGGCTACCACACTTTGTGAAATCACAGCGTTGTCAATTGTTATTGTTACTTGATTAAATTGGTGTCTGTCTATCAGGGCCAACAACCAGCATCTTCGTTTTATCTTAGTTTAAAAGCATGAAATTTAGTGACATCCAATTTTTCACAGCAGCCAAGCAAGCCTCTAAATTAGTCATTTGAATATGATCATCAGCCCTTATAGGCACATGCAGCTTGAGTATGAGCTACATGGCACTGGAAATTTATACCATAACTGCATATAATTTGGCCAATAGGAGACATATAAAGAGAGAAAAGTAGAGGGCCAAGAACCGAGCCTTGAGTTACGCCATATTTAATATCAGATGATTTAGATGTAATATCACTATAGTAGACACTGTGTTCTTCCAGATAAGGACTTAATCCAAGGGAGAGCTAGGCCAGAGACACCAAAATTACAATTTTTTCTGTCTAATAGTATACAGTGATTAATGATGTCAAAGGCTGCACTGAGGTTCAGTCGTAGAAGCACAGAAGTGGAATCAATCCATATCTAGTAGATTGTTAACCACTCTGGTCAGAGCAGCTTCAGCAAAGTGACAGACCCTGAAAGCCAATTGAAAAGGTTCATATAGTTTTCTTCTTACTGAGTTGAAAGATGTTGATACACAATTTTCTTTAACATTTTAGAAAAGAATGGAAGATTAGAGACTAGTCAATTGTTATTAAGAGACTTTGGATCGAGGTGCGGTTTCTTAAGTAGAGGTTTGACCACAGCTGTCTCAAAACTGCTGGGAACAGTGCCAGTAGCGAGTGATAAATTAATGTTTAGCATTGTAGGTCCCAGGAAAGGCCAGAGGTCTTTAAAAAGTTTTTCTGGTAAAGGGTCAAGTAGGCAAGTAGTTGGTTTAGAAGCTGACAGAAGCTTAGTCAAAGTATCAAGAGAGATAATTTCAAAAGCTGTAATAACAGGTGACTCATTGTACAGATATGAATTTGGTAAGACAGGATCTGCAGGAGTAGCTGGCATCAAAGAACTAATTGTTTATGATCCCAACCTTATTGCAGAAAAAGTTTAGAAACTCATAAGCTGTGAATGGTGAGTAGCTAATAGATGGCCGTTTTTAGTACATTTAGCTACAGTGTCAAAGAGAAACCTGGGATTATGTTTTATAAATATTGACTGTGCAAGAGCGCTATGCTTCTTTTGCAGCAAATAACACATGCTTGCATTTCAATAAACAATCATGCCAAGATGGGTAAAAACTTCCAATTTTGATTTTCACCATTTACATTCCAGTCTCCTGCAGGCCCACGTAAGAGTATGTGTCTCAATGTTAAACCAGGGTGTAGACCTATTTAGTCACCTAATTCTGGTAGTCAGAGGTGCAACTGAATACAGGAAACGAGAGAGACACATTTAAGTCACTAGTTAGATTTTTTTTCAACAGTCTGTCTTGACAGTTAGGGAGCCAAGACTTCAGGCAGTTGCTGGCCAAATGCAGCTACAGTGGATGGACCAATATGGTGAGTGGCAAATACATCTGTGCTGACATTAACAAGACAATGATAGTTCAAATTTAATGAGAAAATGATCTGACACTGCAGTCAAGAAAGAGCAGAAACATCTATCCCTTTAGATAAAACTGAATCAAGGATGATCAAAGAAGGTTGAATCAGTTCATCTAGATACAGTGTTTATTGACAGATACGTTTCATCACTCAACTAAGTGACATCTTCAGTTTAAACTGACTGCAGGCATCCCCACCCCTTATAAACAACACAGTACAATACAGTTGCCTAACGACCGAAAACCATTGGCCAGTTTCATATGCAAATATGAAAGTGTCATTGGTTTCGGTCGTTATACATCTGTCACCATTTTACAATGCTGTGATTTCAACATTCCCTAATCCTCTTTGAATAGTACACATGGCCTTTGAAACTCTTAGTTAGTGGTCACACCCATATTTGCATATGAAACTGGTCGATGGTTTCTGTCATTAGGCAACTGTATTGTACTGTGTTGTTTATAAGGGGTGGGGATGCCTGCAGTCAGTTTAGACTGAAGATGTAATTTAGCTGAGTGATGAAACGTATCTGTCAATAAACGCTGTATCCAGATGAACTGATTCAACCTTCTTTGATTTTCTTACCTGGATTATTGAGCATGCATCAAGACAAATCAAGGATGTTACCACTGCAATGAGTCAACTCATGAACAAACTGAGTGAACCCAAAGTGTCAACAAGCACCAGAAAGGCTTTACTTAGAGGATCACAAACCTTATTCAGATGAATACTGAAAGAGAGCCACTTTATGTCGTCATTGTATGGTTACAACAAAATTTATTTTCTGCATTTCACCCATCCTATTTTATAGGATCAGTGGGCAGCTGTGGTGCAGGGCCTGGGGACCAACTCCAGTTCTTTTTCCTATTGCCTTGGTCAGGGGCACAGGCAGGAGTATTAACCCTAACATTCTTTTTTCTTTTTTTTTTAATGGTGGGAAGAAACCAGAGCACCTGAAGAAAACCCATGCAGACATGGGGATAACATGCATGAAATCACCAAGAATTAGAATCTAATCATCAGAATATGCTATCATGTATAAGGGCTCATGTGTGTATCTGTCATTTCATGTGATTAGAGTGGCAAGCAATTGTGGCAAGAAGCACAGGGCCATATAACCAGGACAGAAAGTTATTAGAAGATGAACTTGTTTATGCTCAAAGGCAAGGTAAGTGAGATTCCAAATCGTCAGCGTAACCATTGAAATGTTAAAACGACCATTAGAGTGTAGGACATCCTTGCATAGCTAGACTGAAGACATCCTTGCATAGATATGCAAGGATGCTCCAAGGTATGCGCCTTATGTGTTATGATCATCACTGCTAACAGGAGTGGCAAAGGGCTGGGGGAAAAACCTATGAAAAGATCTAAACATAATGGTATAAAAAGAGTAAGACTTTTGTTTGAACTTCAGTCACTGTGCAGACCTGACTTGGACTTTGTTGATACATCAATAAAAGTCTTATTTTGAAGCATCCTTGTCTCATTGACTTTTTTTTTTTGCAATTTCTTTGTATCATTGTCCACCACAATGAGTAACAAGACCCAAGATAAATTCTCCAAATTAAAGAAATTGTGAGTAAGGGACAAGAGGTAGAGAGTATCACAATGTGGACTGAGCAGAATGTTTGTGGCTGAGAGATGGACTTAGAATAAGCCTTAAAAGATTTCAGTGGACTGAGCTGAGTGTTTGTGGCTGAGGGAGATGGACTTAAAATAAGCCTCGAAAGATTTTAAAAAGTCAGGCTTTGGTAGACAGTGATATATTTATGAAACCCAATTTAGGTGATCAGTAGTAGGCAGAACTTTATAGATGAAATATTGGCAGTGATGGCTGGGGATCTGGAAAGGTGTCAGCAGGTGCTGTGAATTGCTGAGGGTCTGGCAGGGTGTCATTAAGGGTGGCTGATGGCTCGGGATCCAGCAGGGCATTGGCAAAGGCTCAGAAACAGGCTGGCCATTGGTAAAGGTAGCTCAAGAACATGCTGGCCGTTGGCAGGGTTGCCGATGGCTAGGAAAGAGGAAAAGGCTGGACCTCAGTAGTGGTGCTAGGCAGCGGAGACTCTGATGTTGGGTAACGAAGAAACCTGGCGGTCTCGGTGACCACGCTTTGTTCTGGGGGGTACCCAGGGAAAATAGCAAGGTGAGTTCCATAGAAAGGGAACTGCTGGGGGTCTTCAGACGCAGGAGGCTAGCCAACATGGAGAAAGATTGGTGGTTAGCAGACTGGGAGACAGGCTGATGGCTAGCAGGCCCCAAGCTAGCAGACGGAGAAAAGCTGATGGCTAGCATGTCCAAAGCTAGAAGGCTAATGTGTAGCCCGTCCACAACTAGCTAGCTGAAAACCAGGCTGGTGGCTAGCAGGCCCAAAGCTAGCAGGCTGAGAAACAGGATACTGGCTAGCTAGCTGGATAAGGGAGTGTGTCCATGTTCCCTTAACCTTATTTCATTGAACTTAACCTAACCTATTGGATAGCTAATCCACAAGGCTGAGGCAACATTGGGCTGACCCAAGGAGGAGCTGGGAGACCCAAAGAAAAACGGGAGGGTGAAAGAATGGGCTTGGGAGGAACAGAGTTAACATGGAATTGCCACCTGTAGGAAGCCACTTCTCAGGCAATCTCAGGGTTCTGCTTCCCTCGACACTCCAAAATCCTCCCAAGTATAAAGCAGGCTGAGCAGGTCTGCTGGGTCCATACTGGCCAGATTGTTCTGTTATGACTTGCTTGTTTCTGGACCGAAATACAGACAAAATAGGGAAAAGTGGGTTTAATGAAGGATAAAGAGGACATGGTTGCAGTGGTAGAGATGAGGGACAGGCTGAGGCAGAGGGCAGGCAGGTGAGTGAGGAGATGGCTGGGAGGCTGAGGCAGAGCGCAGGCAGGCAGATGAGTCAAAAGAGTTGGCTGGCAGGCTGAAGTAACTTGGGCAGATGAGGAGACATGCTGGGGAAGAGTGCACAGGGAATTCTGGACACAGAGGAAGACAGTAAAGGCACGAGGAAACACTGGGAGTAAGCTCAAGTACATTAGATACTGGAATGGCCAAGAGCATGCATACCACGGAGTTTGGCGGAACGATCTGGCAATAGGTTGGTGAAGAGCCGGGCTTCTTATACTGCTGGGTTGATGAGCTAATTGAAGACAGGTGTGCAGGCTGAACAGCAACCAGGAAGCCAGGAGAGTGAGAGGAGCGCCACGCAGACAACACAAACACACATAAAGACAGACAGACGGGAACACAGCAGACACAGGGGGAAGGGAAATACTAGAAACACAAGGAATAACTGGAGGCATGGCTGTGACCGTGACAATGTGTAAACATCCACACACATATACACAGACACACGAGGACATATTACATGTACAAATACAAAGACATACCCAAGCATGCATGCATTGACATGCTGAAACACCAGCCTACATTAGAAAACTTATACAAACAAACACACATTTACACAGATTAGACGTTGCTCATCACACACACACACACAAGCACACACAAGCCATAAACTCTTATTGTGTGATGGAGTGTAGCACCTAAAAGTGGACTGTGCCAACTTCCACTTTATAGGACAACCTCTCCTACGCGAGTCTGGAACTGGGGCTGGCACCACAAGCTGATACTTCTCATACCAAATTTACCTTTTCCCGCCTCTCTCCAGTTGAGGCTTGTCCTCTGCTAAAGTGGTATTAAAATATCAAAAGGATTACCTCTACAGTTAGCTTTTTAAGTATTTTGGTCTAGCAAGTGAATATTAAGGCTTTCCTATTTTCATGGCACTTGCTAGAAGATGACAGCTGGTTAGATATTCTTTCAGTGACACCCCTTTTTATCTTTTCCATCTTTCTTTTCATCAGTGATACAGAATCTGACAACAGACACGATGGAATCACCTCCTGTCAGATGTGTTAGCTCTTCCAAAGCTCTCTTTGTCTCTGTATGGGTGTCTGTGTTTTCGTGCGCAAGTGTATGTGTCTTGCTTGTCTGTATTCTTGTGATGTTCATGTGCATGAATGTGTGTGTGTATGTAGATGTGTGTTCAAATGTTTGTGTCTCTTACATGCAAGTGTTTGTCTTTAGGTGTGTCGATGTGTGTGTCATAGGTTTGTCAGTGTTTATATATGTGTGCGTGTGTGTGTGTGTGTGTGTGTGTGTGTGTGTGTGTGTGTGTGTGTGTGTGTGTGTGTGTGTGTGTGTGTGTTTGTGTGTGTTTGTGTGTGGTTATGAGCCCTGTATTGGGTAGAATGACAGCAGATGAAAGGTTTCCGTTGTAAATAAAATGAAGCCCTAGTCTGATGTGGTGGGGTTTTTTGGCATTGTCCCAACAGCTCAACACAAACAAATCCCTCTCATGACATTCTAGAATTGTTTTTCGTTTGTTTGTTTTTGCTAAAGGGGCAGACAATGCAGTATATATGTGTTAAAATGTAAAAATATGGGCAAATTTATATATGTTTATGTATCATATGTGTTTGTGTGTGTCAGTGCATGTGTTTGTGTTTATATACATACATATATGGTGCTCATGTACGTATGTGTGACTGTGTGTGTTTATGTATCTGTGTTTATCCGCAGGCTGAGTAGGCATCTGTCATAATTTCTTAGGATGAAAGCATAGCAGCTTGTATCACTGTTTTGTAGCCTGCATACACCACAGGGACATATACATATTATTACTTTACATATGCATGTGCAAGTATTCATGAGTGTGTGTGTGTGTGTGTGTGTATGTGTGTAGTCTGCCTCATGTTGTAGAACCCTAGGGCAGTACCAGACTGTGACTAATGGGAATTAAAAAGTGAATTAAAACACAGTCCAGTTATCTCCCTGACCAGCCTCATCACAGCAGCTGGAATCTTCTGATACTCCACTATCATACAGGGTTAAAGTATATGGCAACCCACCCGGGGATTAATGAGTATGAGCTTCTATTAGTATGTATTATAAATTGCAATAATGTCATTACAGAATCCTGTCATTACTCAAAAATCCCTATATTTAGCGAAAGTAGAAATATTCTACAAGTTAATTAGAGTTACCCAAGTTCTAGAAATAGAGTTGATACCGGGTGTCCTTGGTAGAAGTATATTCACCATGAGACTTTTTTGTGTGGTTGTGCCTTGGAGCGTTCATTCTTAGTCCCTTCAACTTTGATACCGTGGATGATCACTCATTCTCACCTGCTGGCTAACGTCTTAAAAGTGAATCATTTTCATCAACTTCTCAGATGCTTTGGTGAAATCTGTCTGGTACACATGATACCAGATACAATCAATGGTAGTGAAATGCCACCCTGCGAATTCCCGTAACTGTGGAAGTGTGTGAAGCACAATGAAGGTCTAAGTAAAGGTGAATTAAATCCAAAATCAGGTACATAAGAAAAAGCAAAATATTAAAGTCAAGGATTAAAAGTAGCAGAGTTGGGTGTCTGGATAGTGTAGCGATCTATTCTGTTGCCTACCAACACGGAGATCACCGGGTTGAATCCCCGTGTTACCTCCGGCTTGGTCGGGCGTCCCTACAGACACAGTGGGCCGTGTCTGCGGGTGGGAAGCCAGATGTGGGTATGTGTCTTGGTCGCTGCACTAGCACCTCCTCTGGTCGGTCGGGGCGCCTGTTCAGGGGGGAGTGGGAACTGGGGGGAATAGCGTGATCCTCCCATGTGCTACGTCCCCCTGGCGAAACTCATCACTGTCAGGTGAAAAGAAGCGGCTGGCAACACCGCGTGTGTTGGAGGAGGCATCTGGTAGTCTGCAGCCCTCCCCGGATTGGAGGTGGAGCAGTGACCAGAACAGCTCAGAAAATAGGGTAATTGGCCAAATACAATTGGGGAGAAAGAGGGGGGGAAGTCCCAAAAAAAAAAGTAGCAGAGTCAGGAATAGCACAAATATGGATATAAATACAGGGAATACTGGATACAGGTAGTACCTGTCAAAGTGACTTGACTCGTTGTGAATATATTATGCAGTGCTATTTCAAATGCTCATAGATGATAAAATGTCTCCTCTCCGATGTATAATGTCTCAATCACAACCAGCAGCTCACAATTCTGTTCAGAGCTCTCACACCTGATAAGGTCACCTGTTAATCTGCTCTTACCTGCAGAACCATCATGTCTGTTCTTTTACAAGGCTTACAGGCACAGGAAGTCAAGTCTGCAATGCATATAAATCAACTGAATAAGGGCTTTAATAGCATAGGGAATAGGAAGAGGACATGGTAAAGTGAGAGCTTGACCCCCACCACCTCTGCTTGTCGATAAAAATACTCATCATTGGCTACATATGCAGGCAATGTCAAATGCTGGCATCTTCAACATGGACACTGGATGAACACTTAAATCGATGCTGATTATTTCCTTAATTTAGATTGGTAAGAGATGATAACATTCTTCGGGTGAATAAATCATGGTGGTGCATACATAAATGATTACAGAGAGAAAATTTGTGTGTTTTTTGGTAGATGTACATTTAAACCTGAATTGGATCAACTGTAAATGTTTTTTTTTTGTGGAATTTCCCCCCTTTTTCTCCCCAAATGTACCCGTCCAGTTACCCCACTCTTACAATCCCGGTTGCTGCTCCAACCCCTCTGCTGACATGGGGAGGGCTGCAGACTACCAAATACCTCCTCCGATATATGTGGAGTCACCAGCCGCTTCTTTTCACCTGACAGCAAGGAGTTTCACCAGGGGGACGTAGCACGTGGGAGGATCACGCTATTCACCCCTAGTCCCCCCCCCCCACGGACAGGCGCCCCAACCGACCAGAGGAGGCGCTAGTGCAGCGACCAGGACACATACCCACATCCGGCTTCGCAGACACAGCCAGTTGTGTCTGTAGGGACGCCCGACCAAGCTGGAGGTAACACGGCGATTCGAACTTACGATCCCCGTGTAGGTAGGCAACCGAATAGACTGCTATGCTACCCAGATGCCCCCTGTAAAACTCTTTAAAGAAGGGAATGAAAGAGGGACCGTGTGTGGGTTGGAGAGAGATCATTAGTTTGTCTATGAGGAGGCCTGAGGGCCACCATGAGATTTTACAAAGATGGGGATCAATATTAAATATCCTCATAGTAAGTCCTCACACCAAGGCATGCGTCAACGATTCTTAAAATGCTTAGCTCATATCCATCCAGCCATTATCCAACCGCTTGACCTGCTCTCAGGGTCACAGGGATGCTGGAGCCTATCCCAGCAGTCATTGGGCAGCAGGCAGGGAGACACCCTGGACAGGCCACCAGGCCATCTCAGGGCCGACACACACACACACACACACACACACACACACACACACACACACACACACACGTACGCACGCGCACACATGCACACACACACACATTCACACCTAGGGATGATTTAGTACGTCCGATTCACCTGACCTACATGTTTTTGGACTGTGGGAGGAAACCGGAGCAGCCGGAGGAAACCCACACAGACACGGGGAGAGCATGCAAACTCCACACAGAGGATAACCCATGATGACCCCCAAGGTTGGACTACCCCAGGGCTCAAACCCAGAATCTTCTTGCTGTGAGGCAACCGCGCTAACCACTGCACCGCCATGCCGCCCGTTAGCTCATATGTTAAAATTAATTAATTTTGCCAAAACGTGTGTGCACATACCGTAGTTTCAATTGAGAAATTAGATGTAAGACTCTGTCTTTCTAAAATAATCAAAAGATCAGGCCACAAGTCTTTGATTCAGCAATAGGTTAACACTACCCTAAAACATGCTATATTTCATAGATATAAGACATGATTAAGCTTTCGCGATGGGACCTTTTTCATTATGCTGTTGTTTCATCCTTTCCCTGTTATCACCCAGACATCCTTAACTTGAGAAAATACATAATTAATTCCATGCTATCCGACTGACGTCGTTGACTCAGCTGTTCCAAAACTCTTGATATAAAAACCAAACAGGATCTACAAAAGTTTCACCTGGGAGAAGACAAACGACACATCAAACGCACGCACCGAACACTGAGGCAGCACTACTGGGCACAAGCCCGTCCGACGTCATCAAAGGCAGAAATCACAGGTGCTGATGGGATAGGAAATGATCTCTGTCTCCCTCCTGGCACCTTGCTGACAACTGATGACATTTCACCATTTGTGTAATAATCCCCTTGACTTCAAAGTGAAAGTAGGGGAATCCCAACACGCGCGCATGCACACACACACACACACACACACACACACACACACACACGGGAACACATGCACCTGCACAAACATGCATATACGTGCACTCGTAAATGTGCACAAATGCACTCACAAATTATGAAATATAGTAAATATAGTAAATACATAAACACAGAGTATGTGGATATAATTTTCTGTGTCTACTTTTTTTGCCTGAAGCTAGGCGCTCCATTTGAATGTTGTAATTTGAGTCGATATAATGTGGAATTGCATTCTGTTGAGAAAAAATAGATGAATATGATCGTTAGTTTCTTCACAACTGTTGGAAGGTCTGCAGATATACAGTATCTAATCAAGAATGTTGGCTTGCATTTTTAATTTGCTGAATATGTTTGTTGCCAGCAAATGATCGGGTTTTTTATTTATTCATTTACTTTTTACCCAGTCATATTTAAAATATAGAGCAAACGTCTTGTTCACCAGAAGACATGACAGATATACATTGTAGAGCCATTAGGGTGACATGGAGCACAGACGCTGGCAAAATATTTTAGATAGACCATCTGTGAGACAAACTATGTTTTACCTTTTCATGTCTCTGATGCTGGTGTGAGATGGAGGGAGACGTCAGAAGGCCTGCCAGGGCAGGAGCTTCATGTATTCAGAGAGATGAGGCTATCAATGACTAATACCGGACACTCAAACAAATACACACACTCACACAGGTGTCTTATGACAAGCACGCATAGACACACATCATGTGCAGACACACACATACGTTCAGGCACACATATCTTTAGGTTGGAGCTCTGATTTGTGATCAAAGCAGTTTTGATCTATGTTAACTCCCTCGTAACACCAACTCAGATGGTTCTCTGTAAACATACAATCTTAACCATTTTTATGACCAAAAATCAATTCTCTTTTGAGTGGTTTTTACAGAGCTGCTCATGCAGCTGCAATATAAAGTATATATTTTGACTAAAATAATACACAGAATCTTATACTTTATTTTCAAGGATACCCCCCCACACACACACACATAGATATATCCCCTCTACACACACATATATACTCTACACATATACATACATACATACATACATACATACATACATACATACATACATACATACATACATACATACATACATACATACATACATACATACATACATACATACATACATACATACATACATACATGTATAATGCCTTTATATCTATTTACCCTGTGTTATTTTAGAGAGTCATGAAAATTTCAAGCAAATCTGTAAAAAAATAATGAAATCAGGTGTTTTCTGTATCAGCAGGTTTTGAGTTAAAAAAAAAATTATATACACACACACACATATACGTATATATATATATATATATGTGTGTGTGTACAGAGTACAATAGATCTACATCAAAAACATTCACACAAAAATGGGAGAAGGGTTTTAAAGAATTATTTACCATTAGACAATACTGGATCGGTCAAGGCCCACGTTAGCATCGGTCACCATTGGTGCTGTGACCTCACATGGTACTGATGGAAACTGTAAAATCTGCTGTGGCAACCCCTGGGAAACAGGGAATAAGCCAAAAGAAGAAGAAAGACCAAAGACCAAAAACAAGAAGAAGAAGAAAACATTAGACATGTTATCTGTTCAGACAATGGGTATACTTGAGGTTATGCTTTTAATAGTGATTTAGAGAAAAACTCCATTTCCACTGCATTGTATCACATAAGCTTTTTATTGCCATCTCGACTTTTCCACCTCAAGCAAGAGTAGAAATGCTTAAGAACATGGCATTTTTCCTTCAAGCGTTTACTATTTGCAAATTCAAAATTTGCATTAATAACTGATGGTCACCTAGCTAAGGGAAGCATCAATGCACATATGAACCAGCCCTAACCCAAGGAGTGGCTGGTCCTGGGTGCAGCCTATTTCTATCGTAATGGAGGAAAAGGCTACCCAGAGCCATATAGGACGAGACCTGAGTGACAGGCAAACACATGGCTGCCATCGTGGCAACCACTGACAAGGCCAAAAATAATCTTGGAAGAACAGGCAAAATCCAACCCAAAAAAAACCCCGCAGATACAAGAATCTGGGAAATTACAAGGTCTGAAAATGAAGACCAGATACAGAGGAGAGGAGAGGAGACCAGAAAAGAGGGGAGGAAGAGAGGAAAAGCTGGCACCAGCATTATATTCGCTAATAATAATAATAAAAAAGAGCTAAAAGATGAGCAAACAAACACAAAAGCAATGGAATCAGGGAAAACCTGCGATAGTCCTCGAGTCACAGCTTGGATCTGTGTGACTGTTCAGTGTATAGGAACAGTGATTGACAGGGCTAATTGAAAGCAGAGTGCATTTCCAAAGCCAGATCTACACCCAGTCTTGAGGGGGGGGGGATTACTCGTGGATAGTTTTTTTTGGATAATAACAAGTGAGACATATATAAATGGTGAGGAGCGATGCCAGTATACTGTAGCCAGTCCATGCATCCAGCAAAACAGGGAGCAGGCACTACCTTTGAGTGCCACCTGGAAATGAGTATTTTCATCCCTTACATATGTTGTCCTCTAGGTTCACATAATCGTGTGCACATACAAATCAACATATATAGCCCATTGTCCAAAATACATTAAGCAAAAAGCATAAAACTGCATAAAATATATGTTAAAAAAATCTACCATTTCCAAGATAACTTGTTCCAAGATAAGAGGTCATCACATTGTGGTTCTCTCTCCACTGTGGGTGCGTGAGCTTGTTTTGCCAGGGCAAAAGGTTCATGGGACGGATCTCATTTGGTCTCCAAATCTCCGAATCTATTTCCGTTCCTGACCAGAAGTCCGTTCTGCTTATACCTCCAGCTGCAACAAGATCTGCTGTATTGCACTGAGGAAGCAAACAACAGACTTTACTGACAGGCCTCAGTGACCTGACACACACACACACACACACGCACGCACGCACACACGCACACACGCACACACACACACACACAAGAGCGAGAGAGGGAGGGAGACACAGACAGACAGGCAGACAGACAGACAGTGACATTGGTAAGGGTTTTAGTCCATTGGTTTAGCAGACTGTAAATAAGTACATCATATGTCAAAACAGCGGTGGTGCAGAGCAACATGCTGTGGTACACGAGGGGTGTTGCGCAGTTCAGATGTAAAAATATCTAAAACCACCACCAACAATACATCCTGCATTGTCAGGGTCAGAGGGGGAATGAGGGATGGTGAGAGAGAGGGAGGAAGGGGTGTAGAGGCAAAGTGGCTGAGAGGGATGGACATCTAGGCAGAAAGAGACATAAGATCATAAAAAGAGAAGTATTTAGAAACAAAGGGCAACAACCACATCATAGCCACACCACAAAGCGGTTCTCCTCTTGGGCAATTTTTCCACTTTCCATTCCTGGACTTGAGCACTGTGGTGTGCTGGACATGGCAACATATAGGTGGGCTGGAGCAGAACAATCTGGTAGCCAACCAGTTCAAACATTGGTATCTCCTTCAAAACCTTGGGGACCTTCGATGCTAACTGACCAAAACATGTTTCTTCTGTAACACTTAGCGGTGCAGATGGCATTGCAATTACAATTCAAAATACAGTTGGGAAAAGAAAAATTCCCAGCAACCTCAAATCACTCACACATAGAGTAACACTTAGGCCAAGTATACGACCACCGCAATTACACTTGGGTCGTAATGATAACCACACAATGCAATTATGTTGCGTTCCAGACAACTCGGAATTCGAGGTTTTCCGACCTCCTGCTTGAAAAAGTACAATGGAACGCCACTCAAAGCCGGAGTTCCTACTTGTAAACTCGGGGCAAATCCATCTACCCCCACTTCATGGAGAAGCGGTTGTCTGACATCACACAACAATGGCGGCGCCCATGGAGGCGCACGGTGTAAATGGTAAACCACCAACGCAGGCAACATAAAGCTACTACTACTACTACTACTTTCGGCTGCTCCCGTTAGAGGTCGCCACAGCGGATCATCCCTTTCCATTTCTTCCTGTCTTCTGCGTCTTCCTCTGTCACACCAGCCACCTGCATGTCTTCCCTCACTACATCCATGAACCTCCTCTTTGGCCTTCCTCTTCTCCTCTTCCCTGGCAGCTCCATATTCAGCATCCTTCTCCCAATATACTCAGCATCTCTCCTCCACACATGTCCAAGCCATCTCAATCTTGCCTCTCTTGCTTTGTCTCCAAACCGTCCAACCTGAGCGGTCCCTCTAATATAATTGTTCCTAATCCTGTCCTTCTTCGTTACTCCCAGTGAAAATCTTAGCATCTTCAACTCTGCCACCTCCAGCTCCGCCTCCTGTCTTTTCGTCAGTGCCACTGTCTCCAAACCATATAACATAGCTGGTCTCACAACCATCTTGTAAACTTTCCCTTTAACTCTTGCTGATACCCTTCTGTCGCAAATCACTCCTGACACTCTTCTCCACCCACTCCAACCTGCCTGCACTCTCTTTTTCACCTCTCTACTGCACTCCCCGTTACTTTGGACAGTTGACCCCAAGTATTTAAACTCAAATGCCTTTGTCACCTCCACTCCTTGCATCCTGACCATTCCACTGTCCTCTCTCTCATTCACGCATAGGTATTCCATCTTGCTCCTACTGACTTTCATTCCTCTTCTCTCCAGTGCATACCTCCACCTCTCCAGGCTCTCCTCAACCTGCACCCTACTCTCGCTACAGATCACAATGTCATCCGCGAACATCATCGTCCATGGAGACTCCTGCCTGATCTTGTCCGTCAACCTGTCCATCACCATTGCAAACAAGAAAGGGCTAAGAGCCGATCCTTGATGTAATCCCACCTCCACCTTGAACCCATCTGTCATTCCAACCGCACACCTCACCATTGTCACACTTCCCCCATACGTATCCTGCACCACTCCTACATACTTCTCTGCAACTCCTGACTTCCTCATACAATACCACACCTCCTCTCTCGGCACTCTGTCATAAGCTTTCTCTAAATCTACAAAGACACAATGCAACTCTTTCTGGCCTTCTCTATACTTCTCAATCAACATTCTCAAAGCAAACATCGCATCTGTGGTGCTCTTTCGTGGCATGAAACCATACTGCTGCTCGCTGATCGTCACCTCTCCTCTTAACCTAGCTTCTATTACTCTTTCCCAAATCTTCATGCTGTGGCTGATCAACTTTATACCTCTGTAGTTGTTACAGTTCTGCACATCGCCCTTGTTCTTGAAAATCGGTACCAGTATGCTTCTTCTCCACTCCTCAGGCATCCTCTCACTTTCCAGGATTGTGTTAAACAATCTAGTTAAAAACTCCACTGCCATCTCTCCTAAACATCTCCATGCCTCCAAAGGTATGTCATCAGGACCAACTGCCTTTCCACTCTTCATCCTCTTCATAGCTGCCCTCACTTCCTCCTTGCTAATCCGCTGAACTTCCTGATTCACTATCCCTTCATCATCCAACCTTCTCTCTCTCTCATTTTCTTCATTCATCAGCCCCTCAAAGTATTCCTTCCACCTTCTTAGCACACTCCCCTCACTTGTCAGCACATTTCCATCTCTATCCTTGATCGCCCTAACTTGCTGCACATCCTTTGCAGCTTGGTCCCTCTGTCTAGCCAATCGGTACAAGTCCTTTTCTCCTTCCTTAGTGTCTAATCTGTCATACAACTCACCATACGCCTTTTCCTTTGCCTTTGCCACCTCTCTCTTTGCTTTACGCTGCATCTCCTTGTACTCCTGTCTACTTTCTTCATCTCTCTTACTATCCCACTTCTTCTTTGCCAACCTTTTCCTCTGTATAATTTGCTGTACTTCCTCATTCCACCACCAAGTCTCCTTGTCTTCCTTCCTCTGTCCTGATGACACACCAAGTACCTTCCTAGCTGTCTCCCTCACTATTTCTGCAGTGGTTTTCCAGCCATCTGGCAACTCTTCACTACCACCCAGTGCCTGTCTTAACTCCTGCCTGAACTCCACACAACAGTCTTCCTTCTTCAACTTCCACCATTTGATCTTCGGCTGTGTCTTCACTCGCTTCCTCTTCTTGGTCTCTAAAGTCATCCTACAGACCACCATCCGATGCTGCCTAGCTACGTTCTCCCCTGTCACCACCTTGCAGTCTCCAATCCCTTTTAGATGGCGCCTTCTACATAAGATATAGTCCACCTGTGTGCACTTTCCTCCACTCTTGTACGTCACCCTGTGTTCCTCCCTCTTCTTGAAATATGTATTCACCACAGCCATTTCCATCCTCTTCGCAAAATCCACCACCATCTGTCCTTCCACATTTCTCTTCTTGACTCCATACCTTCCCATCACCTCTGTTCCCTTCACCAACATGTCCATTGAAGTCAGCTCCAATCACCACTCTCTCCTCCTTGGGTACCCTCTCCACCATGTCGTCCAACTCATTCCAGAATTCTTCTTTTTCATCCATCTCACACCCAACTTGCGGGGCATATGCGCTGATAACATTCAGCAATAAACCTTCAATTTCCAGCTTCATACTCATCACTCTGTCTGACACTCTCTTCACCTCCAGCACGCTCTTGACATACTCTTCCTTCAGAATTAACCCTACCCCTTTACTCCTCCCATTCACACCATGGTAGAAGAGTTTGAAGCCACCTCCGATACTCCTGGCCTTACTCCCCTTCCACCTGGTCTCTTGCACACACAGTATGCCTACCTTTCTTCTTTCCATCATGTCAGCCAGCTCTCTCCCTTTACCAGTCATAGTGCCAACATTCAAAGTTCCAACTCTCACCTCCACATGCCTACCCTTCCTCCTCTCTAGCTGCCTCTGGACATGCTTTCCCCCTCTCCTTCCCCTTCGCCCAACAGTAGCATAGTTTCCACCGACACCCTGCTGGTTATCAGTACCGGTGGCGGTCGTTGTTAACCCGGGCCTCGACCGATCCGGTATGTAAGTCTTATTTATGATCCGCATATTTGATTTGGCAAAGATTTTACGCCGGATGCCCTTCCTGACGCAACCCTCCCCATTTGTCCGGGCTTGGGACCGGCACTAAGGATGCACTGGCTTGTGCATCCTCAGCGGCTGGGTTGCAGGCAACATAAAGCATTGTGGCGAATTCGGGGGGCAACCACAGGAACTGCCGCGGCCGGGGCGCGAACCCGTATCGCCGACCGCTCGACTGAAGGGCCAGACCCGTCAACCAGCGGCCAACGTGACTACTTATCCATGCACGTTACACTATATTTGCCTGTATTTAATTAAAATAATATACACTATCATATAGCAAAACCTGTTCTGCATGTAAACCGATGTCAAAATATGTCACCGATGTACTATGGCCGGACTCGATGAAGCAGCAATAATTGGCAACGCTGTCTTCGGGAGGGGGGCGGAGTCGGCTTGTGTTCGTCACATGAATGCGTCTCTGGGTGTGTCGGAAAAAGCAGTGGTTCGGCCTGGATTCGCCTTGTCACGAAAGTGGGGAGGTGTCTCCTTCGAGACTGCCGGTCGGAGAGATGCAGTTGGCGAACGCATGCAGTACGAGGGTGGGTGTTTGAATTAAAATAGGGATCGATTGGCCACTAAATTGGGAGAAAAAGGGAAAAATCAGAAATAAATAAAAAATATATTGTAGCGAATTCGGGGGATAACGCAACCACAGGAACTGCCGCGGCCGGGAAGCGAACCTGTATCGCCCGTACCGCAGGAGGCATCGCTAACCGCTCGACTAAAGGGTCAGGTCAGCGACTCAGCGTGTCTTTTTATCCATGTACGTTACAATATTTATATATATATATATATATATATATATATATATATATATATATATATATATATATATATATATATATATATATATATATATATATCACCGATGTTATTAGGTGGCTGGTTATGGTGAACAATCTCTGGAAGTTGTCTTCTCTGCACAAAAGTTATTCCTCTGTTTGGCTTATATATGCCAGGTGGCTGCACTACCGACAGATCAATTGTCTACACACTTGCAAAAACAAAAACAAAAAACACCAGTCTCTCAGGGTCAACCATGTTTTTGTTTAGGTTGGACGTCGTGCACCTGGACTGCTTGGAGGTAGGAAATTTGAAATTTGAAATGGGAAATTCCGACTCGGAACACATCATTAGGGTGCATTGATTTCAAACATCAAAGGGGCTGGTTAAAGGCTTACCCAGCTGAAAAGTTGTATTGCCAAACGATGTAATTGTTTGAAAAAAAATCATACCATGAGCGATCTGTTTCAAGGGCGGCACGGTGGCGCAGTGGTTAGCGCCTCACATTAAGAAGGTTCTGGATTCGAGCCCCGGGGCAGTCCAACCATGGGGGGTCGTCCCGGCTCGTCTTCTGTCTGGCATTTGCATGTTCTGCGTGGGTTTCCTCCGGGTGCTCCGGTTTCCTCCCACAGTCCAAAGACATGAAGGTCAGGTGAATCGGCCATACTAAATTGCCCCTAAGTATGAATGCGTGTGTGTCGGCCTTGTGATGGCCAGGCGGCCTGTCCAGAGTGTCTCCCCGCCTGCCGCCAATGACTGCTGGCATAGGCTCCAGCATCCCCGCGACCCTGAGAGCAGGATAAGCGGTTCGGATAATTGTTGGATGGATGTTCATATTGTAACGTGCATGGATAAGTAGACACGTTGGTCCTTGACTAACGGGTCGGACCCTTTAGTCGACTGGTTAACGTTGTCGCTTGCGGTGGAGGAGCCACAGATTCGCGTCCCGGCTGTGGCAGTTCCCGGACTGCCTCTGGAATTCGCTGCATTGGTGTTAGAAGTGGGATGGTGAGACAGTGAGGTCATCGGAGGCGCGTGCGCCCAGAGGCGTGAGGGAGCTGATATGCTGAAGCGCGGGGCCGCGCTTCCCGAAGGAGGAGGAGGGGGGGAGTAGTGTAACATGCAAGGATAAGTAGACACGTTGGTCCTTGACGACGCGTCGGACCCTTTAGTCGACTGGTTAACGTTGTCGCTTGCGGTGTGGGAGCCATGAGTTCGCCCAGTCTTTCCTGTTTCTCTTCATCATATCCAGTATGTAAAAATGACCAAAATTCTGAAAGGAAGAGTTTTTCTAGATATGCTTGTATATGTTCTCATATAAATTAAAGTAGTGGTAGGGTATTGCATCTAGTTAGTTGGGGCAACGGTGGCTCGGAGGTAGGGCAGGTTGTCTGGAGGTTGGCCGGTTCGATCCTCGGCTCCTCCTTGCAAAAATGTCGGGGTGTCCTTGAGCAAGACGCCAAACCCCTAACTGCTCCTGATGAGTTGGTTGTTACCTTGCATGGTTGACACCACCGTGTGTGTGTGTGTGTGCGCGCACGCGCACTGTGCGGTGTGGCACGTGGTGTGGGTGAATGCGAGGCCTTCATCGATTGTAAAGTGCTTTGAGTCGCTGTTGCAGCCAGAAAAGCATTATATAAATGCAATCCATTTACCATTTTAGTCCTAATACATAACTGGAATTTAAAGGAACGAGCAGACCTTACAGATGTGAAAGGCTGTCCCTGACAATGTAAAGTGAGCTCTCTTTGCAAATCACTGTTTATCTAAATGGCAGTCCATGGTTTATGTTGGTATCAGGAAGTACTATGAGAATGACAGATAAAAGATGAGTGCCCTCTCAATAGGCTTTTGTTTTCCCATTTATAAACATTATGGACTCTATAGGCCTCTATTGGTTGCAGGGTTTAATCTGGACTAATCTCACACCTGACATGGCTCTGAATGGTGCTAAATGGAGGAAGAAGGTATGAAAAGCCTTGATTAGGTTGGAAAGTGTGTGAGTATGTGTTTGGCGAGATATGTTGGTAGTTTGCCATGCATGGATTTCTGTCTGTGTCTGTCTACATGCATTCCAGGTGTTTGCAGGCCGAAGGGAGCAAGAACACCTGTTCACAGTGATTGACATTATACGACTGTTCCAAACGTGCGCATGAAGTTTGTGTGACCTGTAATTTTGACGCGGCAGCTTTATTTCTATGACTTTTAAATAGATAACGACATGCCTCCATCGTACCTGGTTTAATTGTCTAGTGATTAACACCGGTGCCTAAAATGCTGGGTGAAGTGCCTGTAGTCTATTGGCTCGTTCGCACTTGCATGTTTATGTTTGTTTGCTGCCAAGAAACGGGTATCAGTTCAGTTCAGTTCACGTGACAAAACGATAGGCAAGATTTGTGTTAACAAAGCACGGCCGAGACAAATAACAGCATATAATAAAATGAGTAAAGGTCACTGATGTAAACAATGTAGTAAAACAACAACAGTAACAAATGAAGTTCTGTTCTTGTGTATGTGTGTGCGTCCGAGTGTGTGTGTGTGCGTCTAGGCGTGTTTACGTGTGCTTGTATGTGTGTGTGTGGGTGCGTGCGTGCATGAATGCATGTGCGTGCGCGTGTTCTGTCTCACGGTATGTGAGGGACAAAAATCCCAGAAACGCTCAAGTTACGGATTGCGCCTGATTTTACCGTGGGGCGTCTCACCCACCGTCCCTCCAGTTGTAACACTCAACACCACAAAACGGCCGCCGTGTCTCCCCTCGACTCAACATTATGGGAGCTTGTCCTCATCACACACACACACGCACGCACACACGCACACACACACACACACACGGACGAGATGCTGCGCGCTGATTGGTTGCTCGCCGCGCTCCGCCGCAGCGGCAGCACTCCTCACGGTGATCGCCGTGCAGCCTACCTGTGAGTGTGCGCGGCGACGGCTGACGGAACCGGCGGAGGACTTCACCTGGGCGAAGCGAGGGGCAAACACATCTCAGTGATAAATAAATAAAGCATGCACACCAGTTGCACTATGCGCTGCCGCCGGTTATTACCCCTTTCTCTCAGTCTGGTGAGGTAACGGAGGAGGTGCAGCTTGCATGCCATCATGGATTGCCTTTTCCTCCTGATATGGACTTTACCTATCCCTCTGGTCAGCTGCACGTCAGTCAAGCTGCTTTCGAGTCTCTTGTCCTGGAGCGCTATCAAGGCAAGTGGACTCAGAAATAGGCTATTGCATCTGTAGTCATCATTCCCTTTTTATTTGTAGATGTGACTCTGTTGATCGTTTCAGCACATTTCAACTTGTTGCAACCTGTCGGTTGGTTTATTTATTTATTTATTTGTCTATTGCAGACGCTGCATATTTGCTGCTCGCCTTCCGTTCACACCGTCTCGGCCGCTTACGCCGGCGGCACCCACGGATTAAATCACGGTGAGTTGCTTTTGCACCAGTGTTGGTCGTGAAACAAATTGGCTGAACATAAGCTGTGTGTTTTTTGTTGTAATTTCATTTACCAATTACCCAAATGAAATCAAAGCGCCCAAAAACGTCCCGTCATGGGACAGGCAGTGTCAGCAGGTACAGCCATAAGGCACATGCATGCCGCCGTGGGCTGGAGGCATAGCTGATGGGACCGCGCGCATGCAGTCGGTGGGTGGGTGGAGAGGGTGGAGAGGGAGTCCCATCGACTCTTTCATCTTTGAGAGACAACGGGAGCGAGTTCAGATGATTTCTGTTCTTTGATTTAGCGGTTGTAGAGCGGAAGCGAGAGGGGGGAGAGAGAGATGTACTAACAGAGAGAGAGGGAGAGAGGGAGAGAAATTGTTTCTAGTATTTAATGTGCAGCCTCTTTGTTTCTCAGTGGATCAAAATGAATATTAGAGGTTACAGAACAACATAATGATTGAATGAAATCGTCATTTAATGCTTTACAACATTTGATTCTCAAGCAATGACTTATATATTATGTAGGACCGAACCCTCACCCGAACACAAGCTCGTCCCGTGAGGTAGCGTTGCATTCGCACCCTTCAAACTTTAGAGTGGCCACACGACTCTGTAAGGTTACGCCATTGTGTCTCTCAACTTGCTGTTCATCTGTCTTCCTTTAGACTATGTGTTTGTAACACCAGTAGAAGTGGATGCTGAAGGGGGGTACCTGACTCACGATGTCACTAGGCGAGGCCATCGCGGCAGGAGGTCCCTCTCTCCGTCTCCCCCTGGGGGTCAGGTGCACTACCATCTCTCAGCCTTTGGGCGGGACATGCAGCTGGACCTTCAGCCGTCCTCCGTGGTTGGCCCAGGATTCACCGTGCAGACGCTGGGGTTGGAGGGCATCACCACGGTGACGGGGGATGCTGGCTTTCACAGCTGCCTGTACCAGGGATTCATACGAAACCTGGAGGCCTCCTCTGCAGCCATATCAACATGCTCTGGGCTGGTGAGTGCCCGACAGATCTGCTCTCTATTTTGGGTTTTGGGTCAAGTTAAGATAGGCTGTATTTGCTTTAGCACTATCAGACATTCAAATTTTTGGTTCCACCTCAGCAAATTCCTTGCCTTAATGCATTTATTTAGAGTTCTTTGGGCGGATCATTTTTAGGGCTCTAGTTTCCAGGTCATAGCGCAGTCGAAGGTGCTGGCACTAGTTCAAGGCACAAGTCGATCTAAGGTGTGGCCAATACTTTTTTCCTAATATTGGGACATGCTGCACTGGCAGTTATTGGGCGCAACAGAGGCGCAGTTGTAAAAGGGTTGGATTAGAAGGAATAAATTATCAGTAGGAGTGGTGGAGGCTGTCTTCAATTACGGCCAATCAAATCAGCTCCTCTCATTCCCTTTAAAAGCAGGGCACGCTCTGTCATGGCGAACTGCCAATTTCGTAATGGACGGCGGAAGTCCAAACTGGCGAAGGCAGAAATGCTTGACCCAGGAGCAAACTGACGTCCTTGTTTGGGAGGGAGGTGCAGAGTCTCCATGTGAACATACAGCAGACCAATTCCAAGGTGATATGAGACAACACAACATGCAAATATGATTATTTGACAGGCTACCGTTTAATGTGTCTTCGTTCTCACCAGCGTCTTCCTGTCTTTCCCACACATTCTGTGAGCACAGCAGGAGACCTTAAATAGCTGTGACCACGGATCAATTAGCCTAGGCAATCAGCTCGTTCTTTCAGGTTGAATGAGGTTAATTGAAATATTGAAATCCCCGTCACCGTTGTTCTCCATGTGTAATGACGCACGTTGACTGTTTTATGTTGGAAGGCAACGATACACGTGCAGCTATTTTGTTTTGTGATTAAAAAGGTTTTGGACAGTAGTCATTAGTTAAATTATTCATGAAATAGGCCAACATAACATACACTAAAGTGGTGTGTGTGATTTTGGATAAGTCTGTGCTTAGTGCGGATTCACCTAAAGCCCGGAAACTACCACACAACGCCTGCATCTGCACAAGGATGTGGTTTGGCCAGGCGAAGAGTCTGGCATAATATTTGGTTTTATTTGATACCAAACTAGCACTGCGCCACCTGATTTTGACTGACACACCCTCTCCTGCACCCCCACACCCATTTCGGTGCAAAAGATGTCACGGCGAGTCTGCAAATTAGCAACACGCTCAGGTGAGAGAAAAACCACCTTGCCCCCAACGAAATTGTCACTGCGCCTGCGTTAGCGCTACCATCAGCCTTGCACCATCCACAAACTAGAGCCTTTAGAGGAATATGGGTATATTTGCAATATAACAACACTGCCTGCAGATTTTAACTACCGTATTACAATACATTGTTTAGCATTTGAAGCACATGCTGTTGAAACTATTTATTCCTAAACCAGTGTGCAAAACAGACATACTCAAAAGACAGACCGGACCACAAACCCCAAAGGAGGGTCAATACAGTTGTTTGTATGCTGTGCTGCTAACAAGATGTGTGCAAATAAGGTTGAACATCATTATGCCCTCACTTGGAGTACATTTTCACGGGAATCCTCAACTTATTTAGAAGTGTTTACATTTGAGATACAGATGTGCTCTTCAGCTGTGACGACTTGGTTATTAAGAGATCCACTGCTATTATGTGTGGTTTGCATGGTACCAAGACCCTCAAGCACACACACACACACACACACACACACACACACACACACACACACACACACACACACACCGTTCCTTGCCACACCCCTATAGTAGCCCAGACCAGAAGGACACACTACACATCCTTATAAAGCCTGAACCCCTGTTTGTCTCTGTAGCCTCTCTACCTCCCTCTGTGGTTCCCCTGTTCTTTTGTCCTCTGTTTGCCCTGCCTCTCCATCTCCCCTTGTTTGGTGCAATTAAAGCCAGGGTGAAGTTTGAGCCGCCTGGCCGGCACTACTAATCTTTGTATTGTCCCTTTCATTAGGCTAGCTCCCGCTCACAATAAACCACCACTGACCCGTTCTTTTAAAAGCACTGCGAGAACTCAATGTGATTGGACTGCGATTGTATTTGAATAGACTGCGAGGCCACTACTTTGATCTCTCTTTTTTTCATCATCCCCCCATCTTTAGGCTAGAATCTTTCTATTTCTTTCTCCCGCATCCTCTTTTTTTTTGAGCCTCCTCTTCTCCAAGAATAATCTTGGGGCCATCGTTGGCGGAGATTCCCTCAGCAAATGGACTTGCGTCTTTTTTTCTTTTCTTTTATTTGTCAGGTTTTTTGGTCAGGTTTTTTGGTCAGGTTTGTCAGGCCAAGGTTGGATGGATGAAGGAAGTGGAGCTGTGAATAATAAAAAAAGAGCATTTAGGAATAAAAGAGAGGAGGAATGAAAAATGCATCAGAATGGATGTCTGGGCCTTTTTCCTCCTCACTGTCTTTTCCTCTCAGTCAGCCCATCTGTGTGTGTGTGTGTGTGTGTGTGTGTGTGTGTGTGTGTGTGTGTGTGTGTGTGTGTGTGTGTGTGTGTGTGTGTGTGTGGTGATGGTGCAAAGGGTGGAAAAGGCTGCTGTGTGGCTCAGACCAACGCCGCGGTTAACCCCTGCTTTTCATCTTGTCTTCTGACCAGAAGCTTTGGATTAAGTACAAATGAGGAGCCATTCATCCCATCTTTATCCCCCACAGTCTGCAATCTCCAATGGCATGGGCCCCTGAAATACAGGGAGAGAGAGAGAGAGAGAGAGAGAGAGAGAGAGAGAGAGAGAGAGAGAGAGAGAGAGAGAGAGAGAGAGAGAGAGAGAGAGAGAGAATAGCGAGCACGAGACCCCCCCCCCCCCACACACACACACACAAACAGGAATGACGAGACAGAGGGGGCAAAAATAAAGAAAGCTGGATGAAAACAAACAGTCAGAGAGAGCTTATTTCAAAGAGAGACAGACAGACAGACAGAAGCTGAAATTTATAGGCAGTGGTAAGTAGGCAAGAGAGGAAAATTCAGAAAAAGGATTCCCAGAGAGAGAGCGGGAGGGAGAGGGAGAGGGAGAGGATGAATTAATGAATGGGAAGAGAGCTGAGTCCGAGTGTGAAGCTGAAAAAGTGTTGTGCAGGAAGAATGTTAATTCATTGTTTGGAGGGGAAGCTCCCAGGGAGGCTGGATGGTCTCTTCATAAAGACTTGCAGAGATGGACTCTGTCTTTGTCAAAAGCCTCTGAAGGAGAAATGGAGTGAGAGAGGGCGGGAGAGAGTGACGGAGATAAAGAGAGCAACTCCTTACCCCCGCGTTTTTCTTTCCAAAGTGAGTAATCTCTCTCTCTCTCTCTCTCTCTCTCTCTCTCTCTCTCTCTGTCTCTTTCAAAGACATCGTTGTCTTTGTCCAACAGAGTCCAGGATGGAGAAAGAAAAGGGGGGGGGGGCAGTCAAAAATGGGTTTAGGACTTGAGCCGGCACAGATGCACACGTAAATAGCAATAGCACTAGAGGCGTCAACACAAGTCACTAGTCCAGACCCAAACCCAAACCCTGTCTTCTGGGTGTTCATTTATTTTGATTTTTTTTCCCCTAATAAATTCACTTCAGTCTCCGCCAGACAGATGGATGTGGGATTCAGCTGTTTAAATCAAGACAAGGGTGAGATGGAATTAAGAGCAGGGCAGAGTGGACAGAGGGCAGGCAGAGAGGGATTTTCCTCTGTAAATCCTGAATAATTTAAAGTGATGTGTCATTCCTTGTGTTTTAATCACTCCCAGCGCGTATTCAGGATGGGCCATGCTTCTCTTTTCTGCATGAAATCGAGTGGTCTGGCTTACCAGTAAGATCTGAAAAGACGTCAAGTGCAGATGTAATTTTCCTGATTTGCGAGGACCGGCTGCAGTTGTAGGAGAGGTCTGATAAAGCGTTGTGTGCGGACACTTAATTCTCTTAGTCTGTTTTCTTTCTTTTTGGGGTATTTGGGCTGGAGGTTGGTCTGCTGGTTGACCCCAATCCTCTCTGTTGGGTCGTTTTGGGGGGTGGGGTAGGGTGAAGCGGGGTGGTGTGGGGGTAAGTCCTCACTTTTGTAGTGCAAGTTCAGAGCTGCTCCATGGTTTGTGCAAATGCAATGAGGAAAGGTGATTTACAGCTCCTCTTCTACCTTCCCAGCCTGCTTTTTAGGAGAGGAATCTTTGTTCTGGGGTGACCAGACCATGATGTCTCCTACATCATCAGGTCAGGGCTGGTGCTTTTAAGGGAAAATTCATGTTGTTATACCATCCATAGTGTGACTGTGATACAGTGTTATGGTACTTTTTTTTTTAAAATGAGGATGGATAGATAGATACACAGACAGACAGAAAGACAGACAGGTAGCTAGACAGACAGACAGACAGACAGACAGACAGACAGACAGACATAAATAGATAGGTAAAACAAATCAAATTGGAGTAGATCAGAAAGAACACTGCCTATACCATCAACAACATTGTTCTTTATGCACTCTTAAACTGGTCAGGAATCAGGATCCTTAATCGGAAGCTAACCAATTTGAAAACCGAATCACATTTGAAAACACTGCCACAAACACGTGTTTACATACTTATTATGGCTTTGTATTGTTCACTAACCATGAGATGGTGAGCAAAGGCAGTGAGCCGGAATAGGAAATGGAACCACTTCCCAACAAAGCAACAAAATCAATCATGCGACATGCAGACAAATGCGCGCTAAGGCCCAGATTGCAGAGCATTCAACTTTAATTTGGCTGGCAAGCCTGTGCACACAGCACAGTTTGAAGCCCATGTAAGACTGTCCTTTCGTCTGTGCAAACCCGCCTAATTGTGTTTCCATATTTAGTATACTGGTCCTTATATTCATGGCTCGCAACTCTGGCCCCTCTCTCTGAAGAAGAAGTGCACAAATAAAGAGACAAAGAGCTGACCATGACCTTTGCTGTGATTTTTCCCCAAGTCCTTCAAGCCCGGTCAGACAGGTTGGGCTCTCACAGCAACACTAACTACTGTGCACGTGAAAGGATCTACTGACTTGTCTTCCTGCACTGTCCTGTGTCTTAAGGTGGTATAGGCTGATATACATAAACCCTCTGATGCAAACTCCTTGTTTCCGTCACGTCATTGAAAACCCTCCATCATAGTTTTTTGTCAGTGAAATGAACTCAGAACACACACACAAAAAAAAAAGTCAAATGGTGACTTTTTATATGATGACAGGACCTAACTGTCAGAGGAAATGTTTCTTTCCTCGCTCTCCCATATTGGGAACAGCTGGTGAACCACGCTATTAAATTCAGTTTTACTTATAAATCATGAGATGGTGTGTCTTTTTAGTGACACATCTTAAATCTGTTTTTGTCAACGAATGTATATTTTGGTCTCTTACTTCAGGGGCTACTGTAGAAGTGTCTATTCATTTGCATTATTTTCTGATTTTGATTTTGATATACACTATCGATCCCCGAAGGGAAATTCTCCCTTTGCATTTAACCCATCCCAGCTGTGTAGCTAGGAGCAGTGGGCAGCCGCCGTGCAGCACCCAGGGACAAACTCCAGTTTGTCTTTCCATTGCCTTCGTCGGGGCACAGACAGGAGTATTAACTGTCTTTTTGATGGTGGGGGAAACCGGAGCACCCAGAGAAAACCCATCACAGACACAGGGAGAACATGCAAACTCCACACTGAGGACAACCTGGGATGGCCTCCCAGGTTGGACAACCCCAGGGTTCGAACCCAGGACCTTCTTGCTGTGAAGCATCAGCACAAAGCATATTTTCTGCCATTTTTTCTAAGGGTCCACGGTGTTGCTGAGATGACATGTCCAACATGATAAATTTCCATGTTGCATTATACAGTGTCCTCAAAGAGGGCTCACAAATGTGCCACGTTCCCACCTTATTCATGGCAGTCTTTTCAAGGCGTAAAGATCATGAGACTAATTGACTCTGGATGTGTGGATGTGCAGATGGAGTCTGTGTGGTGACCCATCACCCCCCCAGGTAAACTTTGTTTATTTGTGAGCGTGTCAGTCTGTGTTTGCACACCCACGTGTGAGAGGAAAACCACCAGGGAAAGCGTGAATAAACAACTTCCCTCATAGCGCTCATCTTTTCTCGCCTCCCTCCCCCGTCAAGCTCTCAAGCACCTCAGACCAGCAGTGTTTACCCAGACTGGTGTCTGATGGAAGTCGTTGACACGGTGACGTGTGTTATGGCAGCCATCAGAGGCTGTCGCGGGAAACTGTTCATAAGCTCATCTGAAGAGGGAACAGCCTAGCATGCCTGTCTCCATAACAATGCTCTCATAAGGGCTTTTTACACAGCCTTTTCAAGGCGGGAATGTTGCGCCATTAAACTGCCTTGCCGTTTTGTGTAAAACCTATGATCATGGAATGGGGGGTCATTTATGTTCTGGCATTAAGCCGGCAGCGGAGGTAGCCACAGAGCCAAATTGACATCTGTGTAAAAAGGACAGCCAATGCTGTTATGATACACGTCGTGACACCTCTGCTTCCACAACGCCGGCATGCTATGTCAAATCACACGCTTGGGCACAATAATGCCACTTTTGTTTGGCTCAGTGTAAAAAACAAAGCTGGCGTAAAGACGGGTCTTCGTTACGGGAATATTGCGGGGTCACTGTGTAAAAACGCCTATCGAGTTTCCCATGGTGTGAAAAAGGCACTCATTCATTTCGGTGGTGGTGATGTGGACTCTGCAAAGCCCAGGGGTGTGTGAAGGATAGGCAAAATTCACAATTGGGAATGTTGAAGGAGTAAAATTATATTACATAAATATTAATCAAGAAGAAGATAAGGAATTTAAAATGTTTTTTCCCGAAGTAGTGGTAGAAACATTTATTTTTGAAAAATATTCAGAAAAAATCCATCCAGGACATATAAAACAAACAAACAAAACAAAACAAATAGTGACAGTAATATTTAAAGAAAGTGGCAGTACATTTCACCTGGGGTGTATATATATTATGTGGTGTTTATTGAGCAGTTTTTTTCACTAGGTGTACATTTTCATGCCGGCTGTGTGTCAAAATTCTACATTTTCTCTGGACAATATTTTCCCATAAGATGTTTCGTGGAGTAGAGACAATACATGATTTCTAATCCAGAGGGTAAGGGAAAGGAAACGGCGTATGATGTGTGCGCATGTGCACCTCAGTGCACCCAAATCCCAGAAGCGCTTTGGGAGTTAAAAAGACACATGAATGACTGATTTCCAGCCTGTGCTCGGACCATTTGTACCTGTCCGTTTTCAGTAAAGGCCAACAAATTGGAATGTCCCCCTACTTCAATGAGGCTCTCTAGCATGCCCATAATTCAGGGACTGGGCCCTGCCACGGAGAGGCTGAGCACTCGGCGCTTTGAGAGAAGAGTGGCCTGGGGCTGTTCCCTGGTGGTCTGGCCACTGACAGTGATGTAGTGCCCGCTGTTAGGTGCCAGCAGGAGAGGGGGGCCCACTCTCAGCATGGGTGTGGGATGTTGTGGTGTGTGTGTGTGTGTGTGTGTGTGTGTGTGTGTGTGTGTGTGTGTCAGTCTGTATTTGTGCCTGCCTGAAAGGCAGAAATGGCTAGAGAGAGAAAAAGAGAGAGAGAGAGAGAGAGAGAGAGAGAGAGAGAGAGAGAGAGAGAGAGGAGAAAGTGGGTGTGAGTATAAGTGCGAGTTCATTCATGTGAGTCTGTGTGTGTGCTTGTGTCTACATATGCGTGTGTGTATGTGTGTGTGTGTGAAAGGGAAAGACTAAGTCAGAGCTTGAGAGAGAGAGACTAAGTGAGAGAGAGAGAGAGAGAGAGAGAGAGAGAGAGAGAGAGAGAGAGAGAGAGAGAGAGCGAGAGAGAGAGGGCGAGAGGGAGTGTCCTGGGCATAAGTTTTTTTTGTACATGTGAGTGTGTGTGTGTATGTGTGTGCTTGTGCACACGTAAATGTGCTCTTTTTAGGTTGTGCAGTCTTTCTCACACAAGACTAATGGTCAGTGGTGAAGTCTTCAAGTGGCTCCTGTAACTTTCTACAAACAGAGCCCATACATCATTATGTGACCTACTATTGAAAGTGACAAAGTCAATTCTCCAGCGCTGTAGTAAACCATTACTTGCTTACACTATATTTGGTACTACTGGGTCTAACAACAGAAATCAAAAGGTTCATGGAATTACTAGGGGATAATTAATTTGTAGCATGTTTAAAAACACTCATTAATATTTCCTTTAAGTATTGCCTGCCCTGGGATTCTGAAAAGAGCTGAAAAACACACAACCCATAGCAATACAACATAGGAAACAGACCTTTGTTTGCCATTCTGTCATGATTTAAAGTGATTACCTACAAGAGCGTCACTGTTTCATTATCTTTTTCCAACAAGCCTGATTCTATTTTTTTATTTCCTTTCAACCCCTCCATTCATTTAGCCTCCCGTTCATCCACATTCTCTAGGGAGAGAGGGAGTGTCAGAGAGATAGAAATAGTGGAACTTGCCATCTGTGTCACCTCCACCTAATAAATAGCCCTAGGTCCTGCTGTTGGAGGCTGGAGGGCCGCTGCACTTTTACCGCTGCCAAAGTGCAAGCCCATATATTCAGTACATTTGGGTTACCATGCAGCACTTATCAGTTTGTTCCTCACTCTGCTCTGAGAGTGTTTGAATGTATGAGTGATGTTCATCAGCAAATGTGACAAAATGCCACAAATCCAGGTATTTGTATCTAAAAACTTTGTTTCCCCTTTACGGATAACTGAAACAAGTAACTTTTTGACCCCCATTTTGTCCTGTACCTTTTTTTTTAATGCTTAAAATAACCCCACTACTTGTCCATTTTTCCATACTGGGTTCCAGCTGTGTTAGGGATGTGCTGTTACCCAATTAACGAGCAATTAGCACCCCTTTGAAAGAGGACATTTCCATTTGTAAGGGCTGGTTAGGTCGGGTCAGGGAGGATCCCTCCTGTTCCCTGCTGGGTCTTCAGAGGGCCAAGCCCAAAGGCTTCCAGATGACAAAGGAGTCATAAAACACCATCAACTTCTCTCTTTGTGATTGAGTGTGTGCCCACTCCTGCTCCGTTCCCTAGACACATCACCTTTCAGAGTGTCAGTAGGTTGTTCAAAGACAATTAGTCAGGCCCAACAGACACTGAGACCCCAGGCTAATCGTGCATTGTGATCCCATTCAGTGTTACATGAGGAGGTACTATCACTAATTGAGTGACTGTTAAGGACTTTAATACATTTATGGGGTAAAGCCTGGTACACACTACACGACTCAGACAAGATTTCTATAGTCAGGGAAGATGTCACATGTTTTACCAAGCCTGGTATGTTCGTAAAAAGGGGAAAGAAGAGAAAAACAGATCATATGTTTCAGGAAGGTAAAGTAAGACTATCTTCACTCATAGGCTCAGATGTTGTGTGCTCTCCAATCTTTTTCTAATCGGTGATCCCGAATTATCATATTTTCTCTTCCTTTTGCCTTCCCATTGCCCCCCCCCCTGCATTTCTAGGACATAAAATTAAAATGGGCTAACCATAATTATTCAGTTTTCTATTCTACTGAATCAATTAGATGCCTTGAGACCCTTTTCTCCCCCCTTTCTGCACTGCATTCATGCAGCTCTCCGCTGAGCTGGAGTGCAGATGTGCTTTAGAGCTTGGTAATCACCGGCTTGGGGCTTCTCACTGCTCGGCCCTAGTCTTTAACAGCATGTAAGCACTTACTCATTTGCCTTATAATGTCATGGTTGGAAACCTTAAAAGAGGCTGCAGTTTACACAGAGACAAACTAATGATGCCGTCTTTCCCCTTCTTGCCTATAAATTGTTTCCTTGCTGAAGAGACAGACAGACTTGGTCGACAGTGGTTGAGTCTTGTAAGTTTAGGGCTAAGGGAGCCACATCAAACACTCGCTGTGGCTCCATGGGAGCAAAGAGGAAAGTCCTGTGAGAGTATTATGTTCAAGGTTTTTTTTTCCCCCATGTAGAAACTAGGAATATCGCTGACTGGATGCGGCCCTCGATCGTTCAACCTGTAATCTTACTGCGTGTATATGTGCCTGGGGTGGAAGGAGAGACAGGCAGACAGACAGAGCTGGTGTGTGTGTGTGTGTATGTGTATGTGTATGTGTATGTGTATGTGTGTGTGTGTGTGTGTGTGTGTGTGTGTGTGTGTGTGTGTGTGTGTGTGTGTGCATGAACATGTAGAAGTCAAGTGGTGATCAGCAAAGAGCATTAGTCCCTTATAGTGTTAATGTAAGGTCTAACTGAAGGTCTCAGTGGGACAGCAAAGTGCATGCATAAGTCTCTGTGAAACTCGACTCATCTAACGCAGACATTGTGCATCATGAGGCAATCAACATACAGCTGAAGAGGTGCAACTGAAATAGAAAGGACACATTTGTAGCTTTAAGCAACCTCTGCATCTGTGTCTGTCTCTGCGGTGTGCACAGGCATACTGACCAAACTGTTCCTGAATGGCCCGCAGTGTGACATCTTCACATATCACAACTGACTCTTAAGAAAGCATCTCTGTGTCCAACTAAGGCAACTTTGGCTGTTTACATGTCCATGATAACATCTTGTAGACAACTCTTTAAAATGAACGATTTTGAGTCCAAGGTGACATAGACAGAGGATACCTGCAGTTTTATGACCAATAAAGCAAGGGTTATATCGTCTCCACTATTTAGTATACACAATAATTCTCATCAGTAAACAAAGAATTTGAACAGTACAACAAATGTAAAAGTTGGCTTTTGACAATATGATTGACTGTGGTTCAGATGTGGCAACATGTTTGTTTGTTTGTTTTTTTAAATTTTCTCTCCAATTGTACCGAGCCAATTATCCCACTCTTCCGAGCTGTCCCGGTCACTCCTCCACCCCCTCTGCCAATCCGGGGAGGGCTGCAGACTACCACATACCTCCTCCGATACATGTGGAGTCAACAGCCGCTTCTTTTCACCTGACAGTGAGGAGTTTCACCAGGGGGACGTAGCATGTGGGAGGATAACGCTATTCCCCCCAGTTCCCCGTCCTCCCCGAACAGGCACCCCAACCAACCAGAGGAGGTGCTAGTGCAGCGACCAGGACACAAACCCACATCCGGCTTCCCACCTGCAGACATTGCCAATTGTGTCTGTAGGGATGCCCGACCAAGCCGGAGGTAACACAGGGATTCAAACTGGTGATCCCCGTGTTGGTAGGCAATGGAATAGACCGCTACGCTACCTGGACACCAGGCAACATTTGTTTTATTTTTAACATACTACTGCGAAGTATTTTATTACATTTGTGTTATATTTCCAAAGAACTTTTCATGGTTAACCCAGGTTGTATCCTGACTCTAGACTTGTAGGCTGACCCGCGGATATATCAGAGTTCATTCATAGGTTTGGATATCAGATACACTAAACACACACTCCCAGCATCCCTCTATTACAGTTGAGTGGTGTTCTGGGATCAGTCAGCAGAACCACTTTATCAGCACGTTTTGCACATTCTTACCAACAGAGTCGACCCTAGACCAATATTGTTAGTTTGCTACTCGGGAAATACTGCAGGCCCAGAAACATCATTCAGAATAAATCACTGAGTAATGTGTGACTCTTTCTTTAGCATTCGAGGATTCGAAAACCTTTATTGTCATTGTACCCCAATTACTTTTATACTTTTCAGTATCAAATGCTGCTTGTAAAGAAATGAAATTGCATTTCACGAGCTTGGTGAAATGGTAGCATAAATGCACAGGTATTAAGACTTTAGAAGAATTAAAATTTAGAGTTAAAAAAGAAAAGAAAAAGTAGAAAAAAGATAATGTAAAAAAATCTAGCGAACCAGGTAGAATTGGTACAGGCATAAAAGAGAAAACTGTAACAACGTTCGTTAATATGGAGTTTTACAAAACGAATATAAATAGATCTGGCTTATGTTCAGAATCATATAATAAAGAGTCTATTCTGATTTGCCATCATGATCGATAGTGTAGTCAGGGACTTTGCTTTCAACCAACAACCATGACATTCCAACAGTAAACCTATGATAACCAGCACTATTCAGGCCAAGTTAGCTCATAAAGTCATAACTAACATGCCCCAACATTTTTCTCTCTCACGCCTTTATTTCAATCTCTATCTCTTTCTCTTCCAGCAGTTAGCAGATGGAAGTACTTTTTACTCTTAATGAGTGGAAATTAATTCCAACTGCCTGGTAGCAACAGTGATGTGTGTGTATGTGCATGTGTGTGTGTGTGTGTGTGTGCGCACGTGCATGCACAGTCTTTTTCTTTTGTCAGCATGCATGTCTCAGCGCATCCTGAGGACAGGGTAACTGGACTTCTGGTGATCTGGAGACATCCCTTCCCCTCTACACATCAACAACTCAATGGTGGAGAGAATGGCCAGCACCAAATTTCTCGGTGTAAACCTCACTGAGGATCTCACATGGGGCTATCATGTCACATCCATGGCTAATAGAGCACAATAGCGCCTCTACTTCCAGCAACGCCTGAAGCAAGCAGGCCTCCGCCACCTCATCCTCCCCACCTTTTACCAAAGCACTATTGAGAGTGTGTTTGCAAGCTGCATCTCCACATGGTTTGGGTCTGCGGATCGCACGGCAGTGGAGTGGGGCTTAAAAACTGCTAAGCGCATCATTGGTCCCCCTCTGCCTGCCATCCAAGACACTTTTCATAACACTTTTCACACGTGGGTCCAGCAGCATTGTACTGGATAGTTCACAAACACCCCACAACCTCTTTACTCCTCTCCCCTCCAACAAGAGGTTCCACAGCCTGAAAGCCAGAACCTCCAGCATGAGAAACAGCTGTTTCCCACAGGCTGTGAGACTCCTCAACACCCTGCTACCCCTTAGCAACTGCCAGACACGTCTACCCCATGCCCCTGACCCCCCCCCCATAAATACTCACACACAGAAAATTCCAATTGCACAAAGATGTAGTATAGTTAATTACCTGATCACCTGATCGTCCTACACTACTGCAGAGTCAGGATCTGACTGCAGTAGTGCAGGAGGATCAGAGTATCTACACTACCTTACAACATCTAATAATCTTATGTATAAAGGTTTGAAAGCACTTATTCACATGTGATTTGAGTGAGATACTCCTCATCTAGTTATCAGTCCCCCAATCTAAGCAGCTAAAAGTCTAAATGTATTCATTACAGGGTAGGAGGACTACTTATGAATGGCTTTGTTAACATGACTGTAGAGCTTAACTTTCACAGAGACTTACAATTATGTGAGTGAATGAAATGATAGATTGATGGATGAATTGATGAATGGATGGATGATTGGATGGATTGATGAACAGAAGAATGAACAGATGAATGGACTGAAAAACAGATGGGACAGATGAGAAATTATTTGGATGGAAAGATTTGCTGGTAAATGAACCAACAATTGGATGACTGAATGAATGAATAGACAAAATGGATAGACGGATGGATGGTGGATAGCCAGCTTGCTAAAAGACCATCAGACTCACTGGCTGTTTCGCCGGCTGATGGTGGCGACCTGCCATGTGTCCAGCCATTGTTTTGACAACAAGAGCCTCTGCATGGCTCCGCTATTGTCTTGTCTTTGTTTACTTTGCCACCTGCCGGTCTGGGGGGGAACGGGTCGATTATACAGGGGTAGGGTCCTTGTAAACACACATGCACATGCATGCACATGCGCACTCACACAACCATATGTGTGTGCACATGTTCATCTGTGTCTATGTTATATGTATATGCTCATGTATGTCGTTTTGATGAATTTGATGAATGACTAATATGAGTGGAAGGTGTGTGTATGTGCGTGTGTGTGTGTGTGTGTGTGTGCAGCTGTCAGTGTGTGTGAGTGCATTTGTGCATATGTGTCTTTGGAATGAATGCACATATTTTATATACATTTTATATTTAGCATAGATTTGCCAGGTTTGGGAGTAAATCAGATTCCATGGCATTCCACATCCAGATGAAATGTTTAAGGTTCAGTATTACAATCTTACTGTCAGGTGCGAAGCTCACAACCACTTCAAGATGGAGCTGAAGGGCTGTGTCACACAGCTGCAATTCAATCTCACTTAATGGTCAAAGCCATTGATTAACATGTAGATATATCTTAGTCACTTGCTGAGCGTTTGAATCTTACCAGTGTTGAATCTCAGGTGGTTAATCTCTGGAACAAAAAGGAATAATATATTAATTAATATATTGAAGTTGAAGGTTCAAGATTCAAGAAACTTTATTGCCACAAAACCAGGTTAGTGGTATTTGTTTATGGCACAGCATGGTAGCTACATGTTACCATGCCCAACATCCCAACATAAATACATTCAATAAATAAATACATATGGATGGACATAACAATAATAGCATGGTCATTAAGGAGTAGCAGGGGTGATGGTTAGGAGGGAAAGGAGCTGAGCGTTGTTATTGCAGTGGGGGGAGAACTGTCTCTGAAACGGGTTTGAACTGATTGACCTATAGCGTCTTTCCGATGGCATAAGCTTAAAAAGGTTCATTGAAACAAGATGGACTAGGTCTTGTTTGGTTCGAAAGATTTGGTGATGTTGTGAAAATGAGATCCTACTCTCAATTTACCTAATGAGGATGACTAATACATTAATTACAAGTACGGTTGCCATTTTATATAACTAGATTAGCTACCTAGTAAACTAGTCATAAAAAGGCTGGCAACCCCTCCGACTGTTTGACTTTACAACAAAATCCTACATCATCTGTGAAGGACATTGGCATGAAGCATTAAGAGTTATCATTTATTCATTGTGTGTTTGATTCTCTATGCCTGTTGTTTAAATCTGCTTTAAAGAGGGTCTTGAAAACTACCCAGAGAGGAGTAAGGAATGTTCCTAGTGGGGGATGGGTGTTACTTTCTCACCCATCTTCCCTGCTTAATTCACAGTCCTTTGTAATTCTATATGGCCCCCCTAACTGGCGATGACCAGATGTTTAAACTGACCTATGGTCTGAGGTATAGGGAAAGGTATGGCTTTAGTTGACCAATGGTCAGACTTTTCTTTGTCTAAGGAAAAGGGAATATAAGTGAGATGACTGTCTGTCTGACTCTTCTGGTTCAGTGAGAATAAAGTAAGTTCACCCACTGCTTGTACCCACTGTTTCATGCAATACAACTTATTCTTTATCATCAACCACCAGTTGTGTAATTATTTCTGAGTCTTGAGTGTTTGCAGGCAATTTCCACGACACACCACCTCCCAGCAGCTGTATGCTGAGCTGAACCCATTGCCTGCTCCTCTTGCACTGTGTGCGTCTGTTAATCTTAAAACAGGGTTTGGTTTTTAAGTATGGGGGTGGGTTTTGAGGTGAACTTCATGTTCACCCACTGGTTAGGATAGGGAGGAATGCTCCCTGACTGAAAAGCTGCCTCAGCAATAACCTGTGGCTCTCCTAGCAGCCAGAATAGTGAACAGCGAACTGCTTTCAAATGGCTCTGTGGAGAGCCCATGTTTCTTCACACATGGCTGTACTTTATCAAGTGATGCTGACCAATAAAGGAGGGATTGTTAAGAAAATGTGAATAATACTCCTTTTCAGGTACCAAAAACACAAAGAATGATTTGCGTGTGGTGTGTTTTAAATCACAGCATGCCTTTTAAATTGTTTTCCGGCAATCAAAACAGAATATATCTTGGAAAATAGTTTAGAAAAATAACAGAATAGGTGCAGGATTGATATTTTATGGCAGACTTTTATCAAACTGTAGGCAGCAACCCACTCCTGCAACTATAAACCAAGTTATCTGAGAAGACTTTCAATAGGCTGTGGTATCTATTGTTTCTCAGATACCTTAGTCAACAGTCTGATACCAATGTCAGTTAACCAGTTCTACTTATTTCTCAATTTTGGGAAACAACTGGGTGTCGACGTTGATGTGTGTGTGTGTGTAAAATGCTTTGAGTGGCTGTTGCAGCTAGAAAAGCACTATATAAAATGCAACTTAATTGATTGATTGATTGATTGATTGATGCACAGCTCTTGTCATACCTGGTCTCATCTTCTGTGCTCACCAGTCTATGCAGCGATTTCTGACTCTATACTCATGTCCACTTCATCTTTGCTATCCAGTCAGGTCTGATTCGTGTGTCAGAGGAGGAGTATTTTATCACCCCGCTTCCCCAGCATCTAGCTGCCCAGCACAACTACAGTGCCCCTGGTGGCCACCACCCGCACGTGGTCTACAAACGCTCGGCCGAACACCTTGTCCATGGTGAATCTGGCAACCCATCTCGCCACACTTCCTCTAGTCCTGACAACCCCTTCCTTCAGCTCCAACACCAGCACCGTCTTCATCATCAACGTCACCATGACTACCAACATGGGAAGCTACAGAGGCAACACTTTTGTGGACGCCGCAAGCAATGTATGTAAGGAAACCCTCTTCTCCTTATACTATAAGAAACAAGTGTATGCATTTAAATTCAGGAAAATGTATTTACAGTGTACAGCACTGCTTTATAAATGAAATATACTACCTTGTTACTGGATTGAACATGTTGAAGGCTTCCTGTGCTGTCTATAAAATAGTCATACAATAAATATTTATTTTAACAAAATTGTGTTGTCAAATTGCATTGCATAGTGGATAATGCACTATGCATTATTGCATAATGGTTAACTAACCATTAAACAGTTTGGTAATTTGACATATAGATTTTTTTGTGAGGTTTCATATCTGTGTTAAACATTCTGTGTCTGGATGAACTGTATTTGTTGTAATGGGCCTATACTAGAAGGATGCTGTTGAAGCCATCTCTGCTGCAGTTGAAAGGGTTATCTTCTTTCTAGTGGTGAGCGGTAGGAAACAGTGAGGGGAGTGAATTTCCTGGTCTTTCAACACCCTAGCCTGTTCTCTTATCACCCGGCACGGGTCAGAGCATTTATTTGACCCTTAGTCCCAAGCTTGCTCTTTCTGGCTTTCTCTCTTTCTGTGTTTCTCTCTTCCTATCATCCCTCCCTTTTTTCTGTTTTCCCATCCTCCCACACAGACACTCCCAAGCCTCCGTCCAAGGATCGCTTCATCATGCCTGATGAATTTGAAGCACCTGAAGTGGAAGACCCCGGAAGGGCCAGGCGATCACCTCTCAACACCAACAGGGTGGGGGGTCTGAATGTGGAGACCCTAGTGGTGGCAGACAGGAAGATGCTTGAGAAACACGGCAGGGACAACATCACCACCTACATCCTCACTGTCATGAACATGGTGAGACTGGAGCAGCGTAAAGACTGTATGATTTCAGCTGGTCTTATGATGTTATTGAAATGCAGAAACATGTTTTAGAGCAGTTTTCAGTTGCAATTTATTTTGTGATACAATAATAAGAGGTAACAAGCCTTACTTTGTATCAAATTAGACAAAAACTAGAAATAATTTTATTAGACAGTAAATAAAGTTATGCCCTAATTAGACACCATACACCTAAATTATGATGTAATTAGAAACCGCATACAATGCCATATTAGACCCAAAATATACTATACTTAAGACACTATTATACCAAATTATACTTTAATCAGAAATCAATCACATCTGGTCCCTACTTCACACGTCCCTCGTAGCCTGGATGTTCTCCAGAGTCCTGTGGCGTTTGTAGGTAGTAATACATAGCCTAATACATGCTTCCTCAATGCTCTACTCCCATACCAACTAAGCCATCAGACCAGTTAATGGCATGTCACTATATGACCCCAGTAGCATTAGGCTATGGAAGCTGCCAGGACATTGCATCTTTATTTCCCTCTATTAGACTCTAATTAGACTAATTTGCGTCACATTATAACAGAACTGCACTGTAAACTAAAATTAAATCCATTTTTATTTCCACACCATTAGACCCTTATTAGACTTCCTTAGAGGATAATTTGCGACACATTACAACAGAACTGTACTGTAAACTAAAGCAGGGTTCCCACAACTTAAGGCATGTTAAGATTTAAGACTTTTTTTTAATGTCACTCGGGAATGAAATTGAACACCAATTTTGCACAAAAAAACCCCCCAAAAACTAAAACTGAAGAAAAAAAGAAAGACATCAATTACTTGGTTAGGGACAACTTTGCTCAAAAGTTACTGTAACATAAAACATGACTTCTTTGGTCCAAAAGTTAGATAATCTATTTCAAATGTTGAAAAAATTGTAATACTTTCTAGAGTGGAGCACATGGAAAACGATAACGTAAAACACAATAAAAATCATGAATCATCAGTAAAAGGCACAACTGGCTGAGAACTATAATTCTGAATACCTATTCTACTGCATTCATCCAGTATATTATCTTTTAGTGAAGCGTCACATATCTGGATGACATGCTTGCAAAAAACTGAGTGTGTCCCTTGCCATTTAACTTGGTTATTCTTTTTCACAGCTGTCTGCTTTCATCAATTCTTCCTCCACCTGTTGTAATTCTGCCATTTTTTTGTGCCAGCCTTTCCCTCAGCTTGTGTGGCGAGCTGATTGGCATCATCCTGCAGAATGTTTGCCTCTCCAGTCAGAGGTTTTTTCTTCTTCCCATCGTGCCGAGTTTGAAAAACTTCTTGCACATAATACACTGGCCTTGTATACATTGCTTGGTACTGGTTCCAGCCATGCTGTAAAATCTTATTCTTCTTCTTTTTGGTTTTTATTGGTGGTTGGCATCCAAAAGCATGGCATTACTGCTGCCTACTGAAATTCAAGAATTTCACAGTACTAATTATTTACATTGTACACCCAAAGTGATCCCATTCACGACATTGTCCATTCTATAACCCAGACCCAGTCTGAGTTGATGCAATTCCTTCCTGCAGTGTAACATCTAGATCTTCTCCAGATATGTCAAAAACATTCAAATGTCTCCTGGCAGCGTCCTGCACCATCTTGATTCTTTCCGACTTCCCCTTTATTTCAGCGGCGCAATTTATGACCATGGCAATGAATGCCAAAAATCTTTTCTTGTCCATGCAGATATTCTGGTCAGCTCCATTCCTTTTCTGCTCCTCTTCTTTTTGCACTTCTACCATCTCGTTGTTTCTCTCCATACTCTAAGCAGCTTCTGTGTACGACAATCTCATTTCTGCTCTCATTGTATTCACTTTCTTTTCCTTAATTCTTTTTGGACACTGTACTGACCCGCTATCATCATTTCCCTTTCAATACAGGCACTTTGCTTGTGCTTTCTCAATGTTGCAATGTTCCAACATTGCAGTTGTCCTCCCCACATCTCCCACATCTTCTGACTCCACTACATACTGCAGCAGCAACATGTCCATAGTTGTGACAACAAAAATATCTGAGAGGAACTCTCGCATATGGTCTCACCCTGTATCTCACATAATCAAGATACACTCCTTCCGGTAATTCCTCTTCAAAAGTCAAACACACAGAATCACTCTCCTCCTTCTCCTCCTCATGGAATCTAATCATTCTTCTTGCCCTACACACACCTGCAACATCCCGAAATGACTCAGCCTTTACTGACAATGGCACACCACTTACCACTCCCTTCTTCTTTGCTTTTAATCTGAGTGGAAAGCAAGTCACACAGCAATAGTCGTTTAATAAGTCAATTTTAAGGGCTCTATCTCTCTGATACTTTGAAATACGACAGCCTGGGTGTGTAAGATGGCGTCGTTCAACTTCCGACATACGAGTACTTGCACAAGAACTTCTGGTCTGGTTTGTTGAGAGAAGATATGGCACTCGCTGTTTGCAGGACATCCATAAAATCATGGTCAACGATATACATCACATCGTGAGTGCTTCCTCGGTAACTCAGACGAGCAAAAAATAAGATGTATATCTCGATCAAGCGCCAGAAGCACATGCAATACTCATAGGTAGCAAACCTTAGGACACAAGCCATAATACATGGTAGTTTCACATTGTATCTTCTGTACAGTTGTTTAAATATAGCCCAGTACTTACTGCAATCTACTACGTGTGGGTGTGTGTGAGAGAGAGGCATGGTGGGGGGGTGGAGTGACTGAACAGGTGACTTAATTTGGCAGGGGCGATTAAATGAAATGATACAAATCAGACATACCTGGTATAAAACCGAATGCTCTCGTCGGAACCTGCAAATCGCCTCAGGCTGAATTTGGACTGTAGCTGGACGGTCTCTAGTTGTTTCTGGAGCACTTCTATTTGTTTCCTCATTGACTCGTTTTGGGCCAGGGCATCATCCCAAATGGCAGGATTAGGAGCCACGCCATAGTCATGCCCTTGCAGGCAGCTGCTGACATCCATCTCAATATCAGAGGAGTCCAGAGCTGGCATAGGGGCGACAGCAGGATGCTCCTGGCGCTGCCACACACCCAGCCTGGGTGCGGGTTTGGCGTACTCATTCCACGGAGTGCGGGGACAGCTCCTTTCTTGAACCTCCTTAACACGTAGCTGGAACAGAGAAATCACCCGGTTCAAAATGCCGACTACACACTTTTGTACTCTTGGTGACGGTAAATGCAACCCTCTGAATCTTCGCTAGCCACTTAGCTCTTCCTCAGAGTTACTAGGGAATGAATGAAAGCTTAAGATAATTATAGCGCGCCAAATTCGCACGCCGTGGCACACAACAGTGCTCAGTGGAGCCTGATTCACGGCGTTGATACTTGAACGTCCCCCTTTGCACTGTTTGATTCATTGATTTTTCGGACGAAATTAAGATTTCGGACGGATAAGTTAGCAGCCAACTAATGACATGGTTGTACCGGAAGTGCTTATGCAACCAGACACACCCGGAAGTTCCTCAGTGCGACATTAGCGCACCGAGCCTGTTAATGATAACCATCCCACTTCTATTTATGCCGATCGACTGTACATCCCCAAGTTTTCTCCCCACAAACTTTCCGACATCATGTGAGTCCTTGAAAATCCCGTCTTCTCTTGTCACAGCTTTCATCCCAATGAGATACGTGTCTGTTCTCAAAGACTGACTAGAATCGCTTGAGCAATTTGATTTGTTCTTCTTCCTTTTCTTATTTTCAAACCCTCTCATGTCCTCATTTTCATTTTCAATTTCGCTCTCTGACTCCGACACAATTTCCGCCATGACCACCTGCTATGAAATCTTGTTGAATAGCCTATTTTCATTGAATTTGCACTTCCACGTGTCATTTCAGGGTACAGTGACAGCTAGCTAGCGACAGTCAATCCGCTGCTATGAGCATCCTGGCCACACACAACATATTAAGAGTTGTTGATTCCGCTATCCTGATCTGCGTGGCCTTAAATTAACATATCTAATTTCCAAGGTGTCCACAGATCCTTAAACACTTTTAAAATTATCACCCTCATTTTTTGCAAGCATGTTATCCAAATATCTGACGCTTCACCAAAAGACAAAATGGATGAATGCAGTAGAATAGCTATTCGGAATTATTGTTCTCAGTCAATCCTTTTTAATGACGATTCATGATATTTATGTTGTTTAATGTTATTGTTTTCCACGTCTTCCACCCTAGAAAGTGTTACAATTTTTTGCAACATTTGAAGAAGAGCATCTAACTTTTCACTGGACCAAAAAAGCAGTGTTTGATATTACAATAAACATTTAGGCAAAATTGTCCCTAACCCGAAGTAATTGATGTTTTTATTTTTTTCTTCAAATTTGGTTTTTGTAAAATTGGTCATCAATTTCATTCCAAGTGGCATTTAAAAAAAGTCTTAAAAAGTGTTAAATCTAACTTGCCTTAAGTTGTGGGAACCTTGCTTTAATTTACAGTACAGTTCTGTTGTAATGTGTTGCAAATTAACCTCGAAGGAAGTCTAATGGTGGGAAATAAAAATGGATTTCATTTTAATTTATGGTGCAGTTCTCTTATAATGTGTCACAAATTAGTCTTATAAGGGTCTAACGGTGGAAAATAAGGATGCAATGTCCTGCCAGGTTCCATAGCCTAATGTTACAGGGGTCAGATAGTGACATGCCATTAAATGGTCTGATGTCTTAGCTGGTATGGGAGTAGAGCATCGAGGAAGAATGTATTAGGCTATGTATTACTACCTACAACTCCACAGGATTCCAGAGAACATCCAGGCTACGAGAGGCATATGAAGTAGGGACCAGATGTGATTGGTTTCTGATTAGAGTATAATTTGCTATTATAGTGTCTAATTATAGTATATTTTGGGTCTAATACGGCATTGTATGCGGTTTCTAATTACAGCATAATTTAAGTGTATGGTGTCTAATTAGGGCATAACTGTGCTTTTTTACTGTCTAACAAAGAACATAATTCTAGTTTTTGTCTAGTTTGATACGAAGTACGGCTTGTTACATCTTATTATTGTACCATAAAATAGAGTGTGACCCAATTTTCTAGGTCCCTTGTGTATTCTTACACCTTGGTTTGTTCAATGAAACATGGTCCATTTCCACTGAAGGGATGCACTCGTTGGCTATGATATAGTTCTAGCAGGGTCAGATTTACTTGTACTCATTTATGCTGTGTAGCAGGGCTTATGAGCTGATCCCAGTGACTGACCAATTGGAGCACTGCTAGAAAAGACACCATGTCTGCGTGCAATGTTATATGAATGGAAATACAAATGCAAATTGTAGTGGTGAATTAGAAACATTCCCCCAACAAAGTAGAAAGCTGTCTTTCCACTTTCCAGTATGTTTTGTGTCTTTAACGTCTTTCTTGCACAAAACTCAGGTAGTATCACAACAACAGCTTCTTGTTATTTGGAAGCCATACTTGTGAGTGGCACACCCCCTTTGTGCCATCGCTCCATCAGCTGATGTAGCCTCGAGCCATTTTCAGAATATGTCATCAGACTATTTGCCAATAGCAAATTCTGGCCAGGGTGATATCCAGATTTTCATCCAGTCACATTGTACATGGAAAAGACAAGATCTGATGCACACTGGTCACAGTTCAAGACAAAGTGAGGAGGGAGGAGGAAGAAGAGGGGAGAAGAGGGAGGAAGGAGTGAGAGGAGAAGGGATAAAAAAGCATGTGTCTTGCACAGTGACACAGCAGGAGGTAATACAGAGGTAATAAAGAAAATGAAGGAGATGATAGTTTTAAGAGACACCCCCAGACCCTAGAATGTGTGCAATGCTTGTGCAATGTATGATATAGTTAACAGAAGAGGGACTGACAAAGCTTTTGACAGTTCTCACTGTTTGTGTATCATTCCCAAAGCATTCCCAAGCATTCTCTAAAAAAGGAGATCATGAAATGACGGATGAATATCACATATCAATTTACTTTTTTTCTGCATTTGTTTGATTTCAGGTATCCAGTCTTTTCAAGGATGGCACAATTGGGACAGACATCAATATTGTGGTGGTTAGCTTGTTACTCCTGGAGCAGGAGCCTGTGAGTATAGAGTCACACCTATTGACCCTGTACCACTTTCTGCTGTCTCTTCAGGGATTGTAGTGAATTCACTACAGTCTTAAAAAAAGCAGTGAACACAACCAACAGGCAATACAGTCATAAATTTGAAAAGTCATAAATTTGAGTCTGAATTTACAAGAGTCAAGGCAATGTACACAGTTATATTCTAGGTGATGAATGAAGAAGCCTATCAATGAGCAAGTTTACACAATAAACATTTATTTGTGCATGTTCATGTCTTACATCTAAAACCAGTACAGCATAATTTAAGATATCATTGATTCACCGACTACTATTAAAGTATTCTTTATTATTAGTGGAAATAGTTTATTCCTAGACAAAATCTAATTTATAACATAACAGCTACAAGTGCAAGGCATGTACACGAAGCTCAGAAAGATCTAAGATTGGTTCAGTAAGCCAACTGTTTTAGGAATCAATTGTTTAAACTTGAACAGGATGAGTATTTCCTACACTTATGTGGCCAGTAATTGATAGTCATAATTCAGAAATTCTCCTCTCACTTGTTAACTCATTCCCTGGCTTGGTCATTGCTGTCCCCTTCCATAGCTGGGCCTTTCCATCAACCACCACGCAGACCATTCTCTCAACAGTTTCTGTCAGTGGCAGTCGGGTCTGGTGGGCAAGGGTGGAAAACGCCATGACCATGCTGTGCTCCTCACTGGATTGGACATCTGCTCCTGGAAAAACGAGCCTTGTGACACCCTGGGTAAGAACATCTAGTCTTGGCTTTTAGAAAGGTAGAATTATTTAGCTTAGCTGCACTAGCTTGGTTGAAAAGGACACATTTTCGATAGCAGTTATTAAGGATCTGTTTGATCAGTAGAACACAAATAGAGAGAAGCCAGGCAAATGTACAAAGACAGGCCTGGTTTCTAGTACATGCTCAACCTATTACCCACTGCAAATTTTATCTGGATATTGTTTTCCATGTCACTGTCATCCCGTCTAAGTTAGTTCTGGCCCAAGGGTTAATATCTAGATGGAGATTTTTAATGTTTCGCTGCTCACACCTTTAGACACCCTCAGACTTTTGTTGCTTTGGCCTGGCAGGCAAGGTTCTGGTGTGGGAAATTTATCTACCACCTCTCTAGACCTTTTTCATCAGCCTTTTAGATTAAGAAAACTCCTAATCCTACATCTAGGATCTGCTATCCTTCTCCTAATGCTATCAAGTTTGCCATATGCAGTAATACACAAACTGACTGTAGATCAGTGTCTAGGAGCGAGCTCTGAATAAGTAGGCCAGATCTTCTGAGGTAGCAGATTGCAACTGGTGGGAAATCTCCCCCTTCTTACAGTTGAAACACACTGGGGGACACACCCATACATACGATACGGGTATGTGTGCACGTGCATGAACACATATGTGACAGGCATTTGGTGTCAAATGGAGTCAAATGTTCCAGCAGTTCCAAACCACAAAAATGTGCAGTTGGAAGAGAGAGAGAGACAGAGGAAGAGAGAGTGAGAGAGAGAAGCCTTGATGTAATTATGTATTATGCTCTTTGTTATACAGACTATGGCTATGATACTCTCACCCTAAGGATTATTACTTGTACTGCATTTAATATTCCTCTGAGTCACTCTCCCTTGGCAGCTTTTATGCATTTGAAGGGAATCCTTATTAAATAATGTTTTATAAGTGTCTATACATTAATGGTGGTGATATCCTAAATGGCAATGGCAAAGAAAATGTTTGATCAGTATTTTCAACCCAGTATCAACTGTGCTTATCCCTTATCCAAACACCAACTCGCTTTCCTTCTTTCTTTCTTTCTTTCTTTCTTTCTTTCTTTCTTTCTTTCTTTCTTTCTTTCTTTCTTTCTTTCTTTCTTTCTTTCTTTCTTTCTTTCTTTCTTTCTTTCTTTCTTTCTTTCTTTCTTTCTTTCTTTCTTTCTTTCCCTCTGTCTGTCTCTTCTCACAAACACATATACCATCAATTTTTCACGTGTGCCCCCCCCCCCCCTCTGTTTGTCTTTGTCTGACTTTCTCTCTGCAGGCTTTGCCCCGATAAGTGGCATGTGTAGTAAGTACAGGAGTTGCACCATCAACGAGGATACGGGACTTGGCTTGGCCTTCACCATTGCCCATGAGTCTGGACACAAGTATGCTACAAAAGATGTGTATCACTAAATGCATAATAACTTGATGGGGCCACTTCAAAGCCAAATCTGTGATTTATTTGACCATATGATATTGAGGTATATTTACATACATAATTGAAGAATTTAATTTGTAGATTGAACATAATTATTTTGTGTCTTTCTCAACCATTCACAATGGAAATAGAATTTGAGAATATGGACCCGTGGGGGCATCTGGGTAGTGTAGCGGTCTATTCCCTTGCCTACCAACATGGGGATTGCGCGTTCAAATCCTCGTGTTACCTCCAGCTTGGTCGGGCGTCCCTGCAGACACAATTGGCCGTGTCTGCGGATGGGAAGCCGGATGTGGATATGTGTCCTGGTCGCTGCACTAGCGCCTCCTCTGGTCGGTCAGCATGCCTGCTCGGGGGGAGGGGGAACTGAGGGGGATAGTGTGACCCTCCTACGCACTATGCCCCCCTGGCGAAACTCCTCACTGCCAGCTGAAAAGAAACAACTGGCGACTTCACATGTATCCGAAGAGGCATGTGGTAGTCTGCAGCGCTACCCGGATCAGCAGAGGGGGTGGCTTGGAAGAGTGGGGTAACTGGCCAGGTGCAACTGGGGAGAAAAAGGGGGAAAAATCCTACATAAAAAAGGACCCGTTTTACTCCGATGTTTATAAACATTACGAATCAACAAAACAAAACATTCGCATCATCGGAAGCCATTTGCAATTTAGATTTCATTGTTTAGTGTTAGTCCTTTTATTAAGACACCTATCAATCAATTTGGGAGTGATAGCAGGTTCCAATCTTTTTGTTTTGTATTTTGGTTACAAGGGTACCCTTTTGTTCACATTCAGATTTAAGGATTGTATCTTTAAATGAGGATCAATTAAGATAGCAGTCTCTTGCATCGCGAAAATGATGAAAAATCAGACGTTATCCATGATTTAGAAGGCAGAGAATGACTATTTACAAAATCTGTACTACTATATCACAGTGGTAATCCTTCTTTTGCAAAGGAAATTGGCAGGATCATTAAGTAGAAGTAGCCCTCACTGCCTTCTGCCTCAAGTGACCCATGTCACCCTGAAAAGGAGCAAGTGGGTAGAGAAAACGGTTAGATGGAGAAATCGGGTATATAATGCACTCATATTGTTCAACAAACATACTTTCAGTCTTCTCATTAATCATCCTTTCATCACAGTAACTTTGTACCCATGGACCTAATTAAAAAAGCAAGAAAAATTAATGTCGGCCTTTTTGTGCCAAGCCTAAATGATGCACTAAAGGGAGCTCTCTCTTTCTTCTTGCTTTATTTCATAGGCTAAGAGCCCCGGGAGAATATGATGAATCTGCATTGAGTGAAATAAATATGGTTTGATTTAAAGAAACAAATAGCAAATGGAATAATAGCATTATGTTACACCTTACTTCATGCTCCCCGTGACAATTTATGAGAGAATAATGAAAACTGCCACAGGCCACAGCAGCACTGGTTTTGTGTAAACACGTTTCCATTGCAATAGGAGGATATTTATTTTTGATATTAATACATTTTAATATTGTGGTAAAGCTTTTACGTCTGCCTGGCAGAGTCTCAACACAAATTTGAAACACCGTGTTTTTTTTGTTTGTTCTCAGTTTGTCCAGCTGCTAAGACGTCAAGGTGTCTAGCAATGCATTAAAGAGTTGAATCAGATACATAAGAAGCATGACCAAAAAAAAAGAAAAAAAAAAAGGCCACCTCACTCAGATGAAAATTGCTCACAGGCCAAAAATGGTTAATCGCTGACAAATTGACAAAGATGTTATTGTTAAATATATGACTGGGTCCTGAAAAGGAAGGGGAGAACATTTCAGAAATGAAATGCATTTTTTCATTTGCTTTTCAACTTCTCCTTTGAGACAAAGAGTAAGAAGCAAGGCAACACAATGCTGTAGAAAGTCACATTGTTAAGGTCTATATAAATTTATGTTGGAAGGCTTTCATTTCCCTGATCAATGTATTTTAAGTTGCTTTACCAATATTTACTGGAGAATATGTTTATCAGGAAATAAACCTAAAGTATTTTTTCCCCTCATTCAATTCAATTCAATTCAATTTTATTGTCATTAAAAACAATGTGCAGGCACATGTTAAAAATGAAATGAGGGCTGTGGCTTCACCAAACAGTGCAAGACAGACACAGACAAACACAGCAAACATAATATAAGATGTACACACATGAAGACCAAATTAAGTGCAATACAATTCAATTCAGTTAACAACTACTACTACTACTTTCGGCTGCTCCCGTTAGGGGTCGCCACAGCGGATCATCCGTTTCCATTTCTTCCTGTCTTCTGCGTCTTCCTCTGTCACACCAGCCACCTGCATGTCTTCCCTCACCACATCCATAAACCTCCTCTTTGGCCTTCCTCTTCTCCTCTTCCCTGGCAGCTCCATATTTAGCATCCTTCTCCCAATATACTCAGCATCTCTCCTCCACACATGTCCAAGCCATCTCAATCTTGCCTCTCTTGCTTTGTCTCCAAACCGTCCAACCTGAGCGGTCCCTCTAATATAATCGTTCCTAATCCTGTCCTTCTTCGTTACTCCCAGTGAAAATCTTAGCATCTTCAACTCTGCCACCTCCAGCTCCGCCTCCTGTCTTTTCGTCAGTGCCACTGTCTCCAAACCATATAACATAGCTGGTCTCACAACCATCTTGTAAACTTTCCCTTTAACTCTTGCTGGTACCCTTCTGTCGCAAACCACTCCTGACACACTTCTCCACCCACTCCAACCTGCCTGCACTCTCTTTTTCACCTCTCTACTGCACTCCCCGTTACTTCGGACAGTTGACCCCAAGTATTTAAACTCAAATGCCTTTGTCACCTCCACTCCTTGCATCCTGACCATTCCACTGTCCTCTCTCTCATTCACGCATAGGTATTCTGTCTTGCTCCTACTGACTTTCATTCCTCTTCTCTCCAGTGCATACCTCCACCTCTCCAGGCTCTCCTCAACCTGCACCCTACTCTCGCTACAGATCACAATGTCATCCGCGAACATCATCGTCCATGGAGACTCCTGCCTGATCTTGTCCGTCAACCTGTCCATCACCATTGCAAACAAGAAAGGGCTCAGAGCCGATCCTTGATGTAATCCGACCTCCACCTTGAACCCATCTGTCATTCCAACCGCACACCTCACCATTGTCACACTTCCCTCATACGTATCCTGCACCACTCCTACATACTTCTCTGCAACTCCTGACTTCCTCATACAATACCACACCTCCTCTCTCGGCACTCTGTCATAAGCTTTCTCTAAATTTACAAAGACACAATGCAACTCTTTCTGGCCTTCTCTATACTTCTCAATCAACATTCTCAAAGCAAACATTGCATCTGTGGTGCTCTTTCGTGGCATGAAACCATACTGCTGCTCGCTGATCATCACCTCTCCTCTTAACCTAGCTTCTAATACTCTTTCCCAAATCTTCATGCTGTGGCTGATCAACTTTATACCTCTGTAGTTGTTACAGTTCTGCACATCGCCCTTGTTCTTGAAAATCGGTACCAGTATGCTTCTTCTCCACTCCTCAGGCATCCTCTCACTTTCCAGGATTGTGTTAAACAATCTAGTTAAAAACTCCACTGCCATCTCTCCTAGACATCTCCATGCCTCCACAGGTATGTCATCAGGACCAACTGCCTTTCCACTCTTCATCGTCTTCATAGCTGCCCTTACTTCCTCCTTGCTAATTCGCTGAACTTCCTGATTCACTATTCCTACATCATCCAACCTTCTCTCTCTCTCATTTTCTTCATTCATCAGCCCCTCAAAGTATTCCTTCCACCTTCTTAGCACACTCTCCTCGCTTGTCAGCACATTTCCATCTCCATCCTTGATCGCCCTAACTTGCTGCACATCCTTTGCAGCTTGGTCCCTCTGTCTAGCCAATCGGTACAAGTCCTTTTCTCCTTCCTTAGTGTCTAATCTGTCATACAACTCACCATACGCCTTTTCCTTTGCCTTTGCCACCTCTCTCTTTGCTTTACGCTGCATCTCCTTGTACTCCTGTCTACTTTCTTCATCTCTCTTACTATCCCACTTCTTCTTTGCCAACCTTTTCCTCTGTATAATTTGCTGTACTTCCTCATTCCACCACCAAGTCTCCTTGTCTTCCTTCCTCTGTCCTGATGACACACCAAGTACCTTCCTAGCTGTCTCCCTCACTATTTCTGCAGTGGTTGTCCAGCCATCTGGCAACTCTTCACTACCACCCAGTGCCTGTCTTAACTCCTGCCTGAACTCCACACAACAGTCTTCCTTCTTCAACTTCCACCATTTGATCTTCGGCTGTGTCTTCACTCGCTTCCTCTTCTTGGTCTCTAAAGTCATCCTACAGACCACCATCCGATGCTGCCTAGCTACGTTCTTCCCTGTCACCACCTTGCAGTCTCCAATCCCTTTTAGATGGCGCCTTCTACATAAGATATAGTCCGCCTGTGTGCACTTTCCTTCACTCTTGTATGTCACCCTGTGTTCCTCCCTCTTCTTGAAATATGTATTCACCACAGCCATTTCCATCCTTTTTGCAAAATCGACCACCATCTGTCCTTCCACATTTCTCTTCTTGACTCCATACCTTCCCATCACCTCCTCATCACCTCTGTTCCCTTCACCAACATGTCCATTGAAGTCCGCTCCAATCACCACTCTCTCCTCATTGGGTACCCTCTCCACCATGTCATCCAACTCACTCCAGAATTCCAATTCAGTTAACAACAATCTGGACAAATAAAGATAATACATCAGAATCAGAATCAGAAAGACTTTATTGCCATGTGCATTAAACGCACAAAGCACTTCACTTGCCGTTGTTGCTGCAATTAAGAATACAAGAAAAGTACATCACTACATCAAAAGTACATCAGAAATACAGTGACAAATACATTACATTACCTCATATTATAGCAAACAACAATAATGAAAAACATACAAAAGGGACTTAAAGCTGCAGTAGGTAACATTGAATATTCAAAAGCAAATCCTTCCGCCTTTCTTTCTCTGCTGCCTCGTATCACTCCGCTAAGCCCCTCCCACCAAATGACCTCCGCATCGCTCTTCGGCCCCATACACTTGTGTACAACCAGGAAATGTCAAAGCGAAATTCGTAAAACTTCTATCATAGTTGACAATTTATCCATGTAAAAAAATATTGTTTCCATTCTTGTTGAGTTTTAGGGTTAGGGTTATGACCAAAAGTGACCTGCAGGGCAGGGCGGACATGAATTGATGCATACATGCATACGTGCATTTGTAACACAGCCAATAGGAACACCCTCTCTGAAATGACCCGTGATTAGGTAAAAATTTCCATCCTGGACTAGATTTTCTAAATTCTGTATACAGAGCCAAGAAGAGGTGCAGAAATCTAGTTTTCTCTCAGACCACTTGAACATATGCTGAAAGGTTATTATAGAATTTTGTCCAGTGACACCAAAACAACAAACTGCCTATTCCAGCTTTAACAACAAGCAAAAAACTACAAATATACTGACAAATTGATTAAAAGAATATTTGTTGAAAAAAAATACTGTTCTCACTTACTTGTAGTCAACTGTCACTTAGATTAAGGCAAGGTGACATCACTGACTATCCTCCGTCTGTTTCTCTCTGTTTCTCTCTCTAATTTGATCTCTTGCCCCCAGTTTTGGGATGATCCATGATGGAGAGGGGAACCCTTGTCGCAAGACAGAAGGGAACATCATGTCTCCAACTCTCGCTGGAAACAATGGGGTCTTCTCCTGGTCTACCTGTAGTCGACAGTACCTCACACGCTTCCTTGGGTTGGTCTCCAAGACACTCTCAACAAACACACTCATCCACACATAATCAGTCAAACTTCAGTTATCCCTCTCTGCCCGACAAGGCTGGTTAGGGTCATTTGTTTTCCTTACCAGGACTGCCCAGGCATCTTGTTTAGTAGATGAGCCCAAGCAGCTCGGCCAGTACAAGTACCCAGAGCAGCTGCCCGGTCAGCTCTACGATGCAGACACCCAGTGCAAGTGGCAGTTTGGCTCCAAGGCTAAACTCTGCAACCTGGATTTTGTTAAGGTGAGATACTGAAAGTACTCCTTTCACTTTCCACTGTTGTCTTTTATTTCCCAGTCAAATTTCAATGAAAGGACATTATTGCTCTGTTTGGTTAATACACACCACTGTCCAAAGGGCTGAGCTGCCAGCCAGAGCTGAGCAAAGCCCAGAAGATGGTTGTGGGAGGGGGGGGGGCATCAAAGCGCTGTATTTTTCATCTTGACAACAAGAGAGCCAAATCTCAATGGTAGATGCCATATCCCCTTTTGTTGGTCCCCTTGCCTAAAGCTAAACCTTTTGGATGAAGCTTTATAAAGCGACAGAGCAGCCGTATCCAATAGGGGGAGCAAGGTTTACAGTGCTGATGAACCGGGGCTCAGATATCACTTAATTCATTTGCTCTATCTTTAAAGTGAAACCCATTTACTGCCCCAAATTTAAAACACCATTAAAGGTATTCCAACCGGTGAGCCCCCATGTGAAATTGTCTTCGTGTAAACCTTTGTTATAGGTGCATTCAGGAAAACACATGTAAATCCTGTGTAGATTACCCCGGGGTCTCTGCTAAGAGGTTGTACTGGGAAATCCACGTTGCTAATAGTCTATATGACGGATTAGTGCACATGACACAGCCAGGGCTATTCAGAACCCTCCTAAATCCCTCTTATGTTTCCCTGACTGTAGATCAGATCCTACATCTGTTTCCAAATCCTACAGACTTCTGTGGTCAGTTAATGAATCTACATGTAGATCAACAGCCAGTGTAGGCCATTATTTCACACACCTTTTTCATCACGCGTTCTTTTGTCCCATTTCGGTTCATGCACACCGATTTAGATTTTGCCATGTGGTGAGTCACCTGTTTGACTAACAGGTTAAAAGACTCAGAAACACACACACACATGCACGCATGCATGCACATACACATTCACATACTCTCACTCTCTTTTTCTCATCCTCCCTTATCTTCCTCTCTTTCCACATTTCTGTCTCTTTGCCAGATGCAGCTGGGCTCGCTGCCAAACTCTAGCGGCTGTCTCCCGACCCCTCTCCTCCCTGTGTGCTCACTAACTCTGTCTCCGTATTGTTGGGACACACAGCAGATACAATTACAGCCCGCTTCATTTGGCGGTACAGTGATGAGAACTGACACGCAGTCTTTGCAGAGCCACTTATTGCAGGTTACCGTGGCAGCGGGGCCATTGACGGACGTAATGGTTGTCGTGACAGGGGGCAGATGCTGGGGGTCACTATGTATTTATTTTTTTAGAAAAAAAAAAACAGAAAGGAGACAACAATCTGGATGGCAGAGAGGCACAAAGAGTGCCCAGCTTTACATGAAGTAGAATTTTCCATTTGTTTGCAACTGCATGAATTCAAAATAGTGTAATAACCAGAAGGACATTTCTTCTAAATCACTTGTCAAGAGCGTCTGGGTGGCGTGGTGGTCTATTCCGTTGCCTACCAACATGGGGATCGCCGGTTTGAATCCCCGTGTTACCTCTGGCCTGGTCAGGCGTCCTTACAGACACAATTGGCCGTGTCTGCGGGTGGGAAGCCGGGTGTGGGTATGTGTCCTGGTCGCTGCACTAGCACCTCCTCTGGTCAGTTGGGGCGTCTGTTCAGGGGGGAGGGGGAACTGGGGGGAATAGCATGATCCTCGCACGCACTATGTCCCCCTGGCGAAACTCCTCACTGTCAGGTGAAAAGAAGCAGCTGGTGACTCCACATGTATCGGAGGAGATGTGGTAGTCTACAGCCCTCCCTGGATCAGCAGAGGGGATGGAGCAGAGACTGGAATGGCTCAGAAGAGTGGGGTAATTGGCCAAGTACAATTGGGGAGGAAAAGGGGGGAAATTTTTAAAAAAAAAATCACTTGTCAAAAACATCAAGGATGGGACAACAACCTTTGTCAAAAGATCAAGAATAAGACAAAAACCCTTATCAAAAGAGCAATGATGAGACAAACATGTAATAGATGGTCACCCCGTCCACACTTAAAGTCGACTGAAAATGGAGTCAGCACCAGTTTTGATATGGCAGGACGATGCAAGAATCCAAGGAAGAGATCACATGTGTGTGTGTGTGTGTGTGTGTGTGTTTGATTTCTTCACAGGACATCTGCAAGTCCCTTTGGTGCCACCGTGTCGGACACCGGTGTGAGACCAAGTTCATGCCCGCTGCCGAGGGTACCAGCTGTGGACCTGATATGGTAAGCATTGTTTTGGTGCTGTGGTTAGGTATATTCAGCAGGGTGACGGTTTGGTGTTTGTGAGGCGCACCCCTTGAGTCACTTACCACTCTGCACTGTGATGAACTAGGCTGGTTTGACAAACGTATATCAAATGATTTCCTTTTCAGTTCAGTTGAATTTGAATGAAATCCAAGTCATCAGAACATGGCATGTGTTGATAACATGAGCTGATCAGAAAAGACTTGCTTCAGGCTAATGTCATCCACAGCAGTTTCTCACATAGATACATGATACGGACATGTCAGTGTTCATTTTATGAACAAACACAACAGACAAAAGAGGCAAGGACGCGCGCACACACACACACACACACACACACACACACACACACACACACACACACAAAGACAATAAGACATAGTGATACTCTATCAAACGTATACATGTGGACAAAAGTATGCATAAACAGGTGGAAACATTTTCTGCATTGTTAAGTTTTGTGCATTGTTAAATGCACAAAACATAAAAACACAGGGGTCCTATACTTCTTTCCAAAGTGAAAGTCAATATCGAAACAGGGGGAAAGGTGGTGATGCGTGTGTCTATAATTTGGCTTGGAGAGACCCAGGTGTTTATGTCTGAGTGTGTGTGTGTATGTCCTTTGGCTCAGGAGACACTGGTTGTCCAGGTGTAGTGCTAGGAATTCATCCAGACCAGGAACCTCAGGCAAGGCATATGGCCATGGAGACTACTGATATAAAAAAAAATTTTTTTTCATTCTTTCTTTCTTTTCTTTCTGCTCCACCACCTCCCTCTCTGTTCTCTAGTGGTGTCGGAGGGGTCAGTGTGTGAAATATGGGGAGCATGGACCCAGAGCCGTGCATGGTCAGTGGTCCAGTTGGTCTCAGTGGTCAGAGTGCTCCAGGACTTGTGGTGGAGGGGTCATGTATAGAGAGCGCTCCTGCACTAGCCCGAGGTATGTGCATGCGTGTGCATGTGCAGCATGTGTACACACACGCACACACGCACACACACACACACACACACACACACACACACACACACACACACACACACACACACCTTTCTATCCAACAATCTTTTTATCAGTCAAATGACTTTAAGCTCATCCCTCAATTTGATATTTTTCTAAAATGATGTTGCATCGCTTTGCATTTACAAAGTCTGACACAACTTCATAAATTACATCTGGCAAAAGAGGTGCCAGCTTTTTCAATTCGACTAGTTGTGGATGCCTCAACTATGTAAAGTAGTGTCACAAAATAGGCCAGGGTGATATTTTTGAGAGCTGCATGTCCCCAAGACCTTTTTCTTTGAACACCTGAAAGCAGTGCCTGCCAGGAAGCTGTCAGCATATGTGCACACATGCGTGCGCGCGCGCGCACACACACACACACACACACACACACACACGGTTCTGTTAGCCCGATAACCGCCATCATCAGTCAGGCTGACATACCAGACAGACAGAATATTTCTGACTGTGCACAGCTCCAGACAAACCAAATCTTCTAATAGTATGTTCTTTTCTCTGAAAGCAGCCAAGACGGTCAGCGAACGCCTCCTGTTCCAGTTCACTTGCTTGGAAATCTCCACAACACACACACACACACACACACACACATAGATTGCTAGTTTGTCTGTTGGAGAAATGCTCTGTGCCCATTATTGCATACACCTGAGAGGTTTGGCTCTGTCTCAGTATTGTGTTTCCTACTATAGCTCACACAAAGCCCGGTACCGGGTGCGGCACATAGATAGCTTTCACACAGTCCCTTATTACCAGAGTTTATTATTCATCATAACATATGTAAGATTTGTCCCAAACATTAGCTCTATGTTTCACCTGCACCACTGCTACAGTCCTGCCCTTTGCCGTGAACTTGTCGTACTGTTATGATTTATGGCCACATTATTTCATATACTGTGTAGCTCTATGATGAATTACTTTATGATTAATAATAGATTGATTGGGTCTCTCTGTGGGGCCATATTTAGGACAGGTGTTAAACTGCCAGTCAGAAATCAGTAGTTAATAATGCCTCCATCAATATATTTAATTAGGTTAAATTTACTCTGCTGGATTGAGGTTATTCCTTTCATTTTCATGTTGCTAAACTGGACTCTTAATTGAGACTGACATTGTGTCAAAGCTAAAAGTAAGTAATTCATGTATTAATATATGAATTACTTACTTTTGAACTCTAATAGGATTTATTTATGTTTTTATTGATATATGTTATGGTTTTGTACATTGGGTTAACACAGATGACCCCCTGCTCTCCAACTTGCTGCGCGCACACACACACACACACACACACACACACGCACGCACGCACGCACGCACGCACGCGCGCGCACACACACACACACACACACACACACACACACACACACACAAGGGTTTCCAGGGAGGTCATTACTCATGACTAATGAACTAATGGAAAGCATCCAAGGCCACAGCACCACTGTAATGGTACTATGACAGAGCTCAAATTTTATTGCCAGAGTTTGGAAGATGCATTGATTCGTTTATATTGAAAACTGTACAATTAATAACTCCCATCTGTTAGGAATTAGTCATGGCATGTTAGATCATAGTGGCGCGTCATACTCAATGTAGAATATTTTGTGGTGGCAAATGGCTGAGCCTGCATATTGGCGTGTGTGTGTGTGTGTGTGTGTGTCTATGTGTGTGTGTGCACACTTACCTAGATGTCTTTGTCTGGATGTATGTGTTCTATGTGTTCTTTTGTGTAAAGTTATGTTGAAATTTGATATGCCATTCCCAGCATGTTTCTGGTGGTTGAGTTACCGTCCCGATCACTGATATTCCTATACTCTCTTTTAGATCCACAGAATTTATGTGGCTTGGATTGCCAGATGAACTGATCTCATCTTGAGGTGTAGCCTCCATGGCTTTCCCCCCAAATGAATAAAAGTGCCAGTTATCCTGCTGCAGATATGCATCTGGCTGGTTTATACATTAAAAGAGGTGCCATGTTAGTTTTGGTCCTCATAGTGTGCACTGGCTTATTGGCAAATCTAGTTGATATCTTTCCATACTGGTCCCCAGACTGAAAGAGTAAAAGGAGCTTTAAGCAGCCTACCTACCTCAAACAAACTAGTTTATGCGACTCATCATTCAACCACGCCATCCATACTTTTTCCAAGCAAAAGCGATGCCAGAAGCTGTCCATTTTAGGGAGAGCTGGGCTTATAAACACAATGTCTTTCTAATCACAACACAAAGTGTTGAACAAATGGGGATAAAGGTGAAAATTCTCAAGAGTTTTTCCTCCAAACCATTTATGGTGAGCGTTGAGCAGTCAACATGGCAGCGGAAGTAGTTGTGTGAATAACGAACAAAATAGAATTTGCAGACCACTTGAAACCCAGCCCATTTTCACATCTATAAGCACACCTGGCCATCCGGCATAGATTTCAGAATCTCGGTCTCAGAAAGTTACAAAAATTTCCAGATGTGGGGGTGTCCGGGTGGTGTGGCGGTCTATTCTGTTGCCTACCAACACGGGGATTGGCAGTTCGAATCCCCATGTTACCTCCAGCTTGGTCGGGCGTCCCTACAGACACAATTGACCATGTCTGCAGGTGGGAAGCCAGATGTGGGTATGTGTCCTGGTCGCTGCACTAGTGCCTCCTCTGGTCAGTCGGGGTGCCTGTTCAGGGTGGAGGGGGAACTTGGGGGAATAGCGTGATCCTCCCACATGCTACGTCCCCCTGGTGAAACTCCTCACTGTCAGGTGAACAGAAGCGACCGGCGACTCCACATGTATCGGAGGAGACGTGGTAGTCTGCAGCCCTCCCCGGATTTGCAGAGGGGTTGAAGCACCAACCAGGATGACTCGGAAGAGTGGGGTAATTGGCCAAGTACAATTTGGAGAAAAAGGAGGAAAAATTCTCCCCCCAAAAAAGAAACAAAATTTCCGGATGCATAACTTCTCAATCCAAACATCTGAAAGGAGTTTTCTGATTTGATGCTAACCAACATTACGCACAGAACCTTGTTTGGAGCATCATGCAGCAGCCTTTACAGCTAGTTAGTGGCTAATACATTTTTAAGGTCAGGATACATAAAACCTCAAACAACAACTATGCAGGCTTTTTTTTCCACCACCATCATTTCTGTGTTCATGTATTCATTTATTGGAGGTTGATCATCACAAGGTTCTATACTAATTTTGAGGAAAAGTCACACTTGCTACACTGACCTGACCATTGATTGCTCTACTTAGCAACGGGGCTAACTTTGACATGCTACCGTCGACTCCTCCTAATCCCTGTAAGGATCAAAGCCTCTTTTTTTTCCACAGACACCGAAGCATAGAGGTCCTCATATGATACACATTATGTGCTGTGATAGAGCTCTGTGATCCAGGTTAGCTGTCATGTTCATTTTATCATTCCCCAGGTGTTAATAAGGCCTTCGCAGCCACAGCCACTGAGAGAGGGTTGCTGCTGCTAAATGGCAGGTCACAGGGTCAGCGGAGGGAGGAGAGGGAGAAGATGAGAGGGATTCAGTGAAATGTAAAATTTGCGTTGTCTGAATCCTTGGGATACTGATGTCAAAGTACGGTTACGTTGAATTACATCGGCATGATACAGATAATTTGATGATGATGACGATGACAATGGTACTGAGTGAATTTGGATTTCTATTCAAATCCAGTAAATATGGGTTCATTGGATTTGATTGTCTTTGAAGTTCTATGTTTGCTGTTTGCTGCATTTTGGCATTCTCCACTGCCTCATAAACCCCACCACCCTGAAGCATGCAAGCACACACACATGCACGCGCACGCGCACGTGCACACACACACAGAAAGATAAACACTTCTGCTTCTCACTACACCTATGTGCATTAGCTTCCCCTGATTCATGCTGTGGTCCATGATTCACGAGAATGAGAGTGTGCATGTGTGTTTTTCCCAATAATCTCAGTGATTATTTGGCAGTGACCCTCCGCTCCCAATCTGAGCAGAACAGAATGGATTAGCCTGAATCTTACCACTTGTCCCCTGTATCTCTCTAATCCAAAAAGCAACACTTCATTTGGGATGTCTTCATGTCCAAATACATATCAAGACAGACGACAAATGAGATACTGACACATTTGAGTTTGATAAATCCTTCTAGACCTGCAGTACATATCCCATGAAAAAATATCTCCATTTGTAGCATATACGTATGGTCTCCAAATGTTATATGTTGTTTGAAAACAAACTTAAGTGCATGACAGGTCATTGTAATTTTTATGCTCTGTGTTTCTGTCAAGTGAGCCTGTTGTGAAATAGTCACAGGCTGCAGCCATCCTAAAAGTGGTGCGGGTGCTGGTAAAAACTATACAAATCAAAACAAAACAAAAAAGCTAAACAAAACAAAAATAGGTAGTCTTATCATGCAAAAGTGTATCTTTCTTTCGGTCTAATGAAAGGTTCTTGGGGATCCACGTCTCATAGGTCATCCTAGGAGATGATCCAAGCCAGTAAGGGAATCTTCCCCCTTCCCCCTCCATCCTCCATTCCTGATAGACCACCTGCCAGATCAAACGCAATCAACCTAATCCTCCCCAATAAAACCTGGGAGATTAAGTTCACGATCTTCACCTGGTTTTGTACAGAGGAGATTTTGTCACATACTCAATTTGAAGGGGGCACAGGAAGATGATCAGATAGCTCCCGTTTTTTGACAACCTCCTGTCAACTTTTTTGGGGTGATGCTCTCTGCCAGGTGCGCGTGTTTGACTATTTGTGTGTGTGTGTGTGTGTGTGTGTGTGTGTGTGTGTGTTAAGCGCATGGCAGGAGGCCATCTGTAGTAGTTGGCAAAGGGAGGAGTTTGAGGGGGAGAACAGGTGACTGACAAGGAGGACCAGACAAGCTGACCACTGCAGTAGTTCAATCTCCGTTTATGTCACCTGGCTGAAATTAAGGATCCTTTAGCAGAGAGACAGAAAGGGAAAGACGAGAGAGAGAGAGAGAGAGAGAGAGAGTGAGAGAGAGACACACGTTAAGAGTAACCAAATCTTCAGCTCACCATTACATAATTTCTAGTTGATTTGTTACATATTAGAAATGAGAAGAGGGAAGTCGTTTTATGACAGTCTAGTTTTTAATGTGACAGGAGCATGGCTCTTCTGATGTGACACAGACAGACAGCCATTTCAGCCAGCTTCGAAATTAAAAATGATCATTGGCAATAATCAGCTCCATTTCTTGCAGGGAAGACTCTGGTGTTTCATGCTATGCAAGAAGCCCAGATAAGAGGCCATGAGCCTGTCACAGTGTGCGGTGAATTCCCCCGCCGACCCTTTGGAAGCTCTCTGCCATATGGGTTCTGTACATTTGCTGCTAAGTCCTAATAGGATCATGCCTTTGAGCCCGACCTCTCCCTTACAAACTGAAGCAGCCTCTATAGAAAGCAGATTTATGCAGACACCTTGAATGGCAACAATGCCATTCACCAATTGACTGAGTAAGAACAGGTGTCTGACCTGAGAAACTGAAAGATCAGGGCAGGGTGTGGGTTTATTTTCTAAAAAATACATAGGTGTCAAGCCTTGGGTCTTGCTTTTGCAGAGTAAAATATTGGGCTGTGTTTGTATTTACGATTTGCAACCAAATATGAACATTGGCCAGTGCTGCAGTGTCTGCATTTAGGTCATTTCTTGGGCTCTGTGCACTAGATGCGTGCTTGTGAGTTAAAGCTACACTATGCATGTTTGGAAGAGTGGCACGCTTGCACAGGTTTAATGAGTCAGCGCCTGGCCCCAAAGCAAGATGGTCAAAGCGGGCCCTGGCCTGCCCATCACAATCAGACGTAACATAATGTCAGTAGTGAATGAAAGAAGTGAAAGCATGCAGCTCTACAATGTTAACAATTTACAATAAATTTCAATACAACGTTGAAAGCTCCTCTTTCAATGTTGTATTGTGTAAATTGTGTAAACACAACATCCATTGCACGTTGTCCATCTTGGGGGAGAGAGCCCTCCTCTGTTGCTCTCCCTGAGGTTTCTTCCTATTTTTTCTCCCTGTTAAAAGGTTTTTTTTTTTTTTTTTAGGGAGTTGTTCCTTATCCGATGAGAGGGTCTAAGGACAGGATATTGTGTTGCTGTTAAGCCCACTGAGGCAAATTTGTAATTTGTGATATTGGACTATACAAATAAAATTGACTTGACTTTAAAATGACCCGTAACAGCGAAATGCACTGCACAGTTGACGCCAAAAGAAATGATTACGTGGAGACCACCGTACTATAGAAGAGGAGTCATAATAGCAAGGCCAAGATAGTGATAGAGTAGCCTACTTAACAAAATCTGGTGTTGGAACACCATAAAAGATGAAAGCATAATCAGTGACGGCCCACCTTGACACAGATGAAAACATAACCAGTGACGGTGTACCCGCACATTGATAACATCATTCATGTCTGTGCATAGGCCTTATAAACACAAAACACGTGTGTAGGCTGATTATTAGTAAAATGAATAAAAGATAAGTTCTTCTTACATCATAGGTGCACTCTCCGGGCTTTTCGCTGTGCAAAGTCTTGACACTTCGCCAGGTTAACTCTTTTGTGTGGATTTTGCTACACAGTAGTATGCAAGTCCATAATTATGCAAAGGGCACACTCTTTACATTTTTTTAACATACCGTATACCACAGTCTCAGAGCTTGAAATCTTTAACATGATAGTGCTGAGATAAAGAGGGGTCCGTGCATGCAGGCCCTAAACTGTTGCGGGCCCCAATGCAGCTCCATTATTTGCATTTAAAGTAGTTTCACCTCTGGGTGCTTGTTCGCTGCAAGTGGTAATTCTCCAGTGCTTTCAGTCTATCATATTGTTAGTCTGCAATGGCATACAAGAATGAAGACTTCACTTCTACTTTCAGCTGCTCCTGTTAGGGGTCGCCACAGCAGATCATCCGTTTCCATCTCTTCTTGTCCTCTGTATCTTCTTCCTCAGTCACACCAACCACCTGCATGTCCTCCCTCATCACATCCATAAACCTCCTCTTTGTCCTTCCTCTTTTCATCTTGTCTGCAAGCTCAATCTTCAGCATCCTTTTCCCAATACACCCAGCATCTCTGCTGGGTGTATTGGGATATGAGATGGTTTGGACATGTCCAAACCATCTCAATTTCACCTCTCTTGCTTTGTCTCCATCTGTCCAACCTGAGCTGTCCCTCTAATATAGTCGTTCTTAATCCTGTCCATCTTCATCACTCCCAACGAAAATCTTAACATCTTCAACTATGCCATCTCCACCTCCTGTCTTTTCGTCAGTGCCACCGTCTCCAAACCATATAACATAGCTGGTCTCACTACCATCTTGTAAACCTTCCCTTTAACTCTTGCTGGTACCCTTCTGTCACAAATCACTCCTGACATTCTTCCCCATCCACTCTACCCTGCCTGCACTCTCTTCTTCACCTCTCTTCCACACTCCCCATTACTTTCAACAGTTGACCCCAAGTATTTAAACTCATACGCCTTCATCACCTCTACTCACATCCTCACCATTCCACTGTTCTCCCTCTCATTCATGCATAGGTATTCCGTCTTGCTCCTACTGACTTTCATTCCTTTTCTCTCCGTGCATACCTCCACCTCTCCAGTCTCTTAACAACCTGCTCCCTACTATCGCTACAGATCACAATGTCATCCGCAAACATCATAGTCCATGGAGACTCCTGCTTGATTTCGTCTGTCAACCTGTCCATCACCATTTCAAACAAGAAAGGGCTCAGAACCGATCCTTGATGTAATCCCACCTCCACCTTGAACCCATCTGTCACTCCTACTGCACACCTCACCACTGTCACACTGCCCTCATACATATCCTGCACCACTCCTACATACTTCTCTGCCACTCCCGACTTCCTCATACAATAACACACTTCCTCTCTTGGCACCCTGTCATATGCTTTCTCTAACTCCACAAAGACACAATGCAACTCTTTCTGGCCTTCTCTATACTTCTCCATCAACATTCTCAAAGCAAACATCACATCTGTGGTGCTCTTTCTTGGCATGAAACCATACTGCTGTTCGCTAATCGTCACCTCTCCTCTTAACCTAGCTTCCACTACTCTTTCCCATAACCTCTTGCTGTGGCTGATCAACTTTATACCTCTGTAGTTACTACGGTTGTGCACGTCACCCTTATTCTTGAAAATCAGTACCAGTCCACTTCTTCTCCACTCCTCAGGCTTCCTCTCACCTTCCAAGATTGTGTTAAACAATCTAGTTAAAAACACCACTGCCATGTCTCCTAACCATCTCCATGCCTTCACAGGTATGTCATGAAGGCTTGATGCCAAAGCATATGGATGTTATCTGCCGCCATGTATTAACTCATTCAAAACTACTGAAGACACATTAGTGTGTGAGAGCCCTCTTTGTTGATTGCTGATGATATCACAACATTTAGAGCTACGTGTTATGCATGAAGACTGAACACGCTGGTTGCACCAGACCCCTTGAGGCTCTAGGAGTAAAACTACTTGGTGTATTAAAATGCCAGAGAGTCCAATTTGTTCCGTATAAACTCAAGACCACTAACTAATTTAAAAATATTCCATTCCAATATTGCATAGCTTCAAATTATGAACAGTCGTCGGTAACTGTTGGTCTCAGTTCAGGTAAGGTCATGAGCTATAGATCATTTATCTTAGATATTTCCAACTTAAATATTAGTAAGGATGGAACTGATAAAAGAATATAATGCAAATGTAATGAAAAAGGCCAATCAGCTCCTCTACTGGTGAGTCATACAAAGATGTTTCACAGGATTGTATTGGGGAAGAAATAAGGAACTTTACATTAGTTTTTTTCTCAGTGGTCTTGCACACTTTTTGTTTTCCTGCCAAAGGTCTTCATTATAACACACTAAATTGTTTTTACGGGACACATTTGATTAGTAGGGTTCAACAGTCTGTGTTTGTGTGTGTGCATAATACCCCTTTGGTGCTAAACATCGTAAATACCTGAAGTCAATTTTCACTGCTGGTGGCTGTACTGGAATTCCTGGCATGGGTTGAGAAGGTTTGGGAAAACTGAGATGACGTTGTTTGCTAAATGTAAAGACCTTGTCATTGCTCGGCTATTGTTTGCTTGTGTACTGCTTTTACAACTAATGTTATATTGGCTAAACTGTTTATCAAAAGATCTATTAACTGCCTATGTCCTGTGTCTAATAACAATATGACTGAAGAGAGTTGCGTTTTCTCGGCATGCAAATTGCTTAATGTACATGATGTGTTTTCAAACAAAGATTAAGATAGAATAAACAATGACACACACACACACAACCAATCCATCAATCAAACTTTTTTCATAGAGGACATTTCATAAATAAAAACACGATACAGACTCCTTTACATGAGTATATAGAAAATAGATAAAAATATACACAGAATAAGAGAGCAGCATACAAAGCAGGAACAGTTTAAATAGCAAAAGGGTTCTGGTGAGGGGAAGTTTCTAGTGCCTGTATGCTGATGTTCGAGCCTACTGATGTGCAGGTAATTCATAACTCAAGTAAGGGTAATATGAAGGGGTAAGAGGATCCCACACACACACACACACACACACACACACACACACACACACACATACATACATATAAAGGATCAATGTTTCCATCTTGGAATGAGAATGATTATTTTGACTTCAAGAGTATTGAATAATGGCACCATTGCAATCTGTCCAGTTCTTCCTTCTATCATAATTAGCCTGGTTCTTTACCTTTGAGGATGTCAATGCACTAGTGTACATTAAACACACACATCTGGTTGCTGGAATGTGACTGACGTCTGCCTTGTACTTTATCACATTACCCATACCTCAACAGATCAAACAGCTTGAATACTTTGACATGTTTAATTAGCAATTGCAATGAAAAGAGGCTGAAATGAATGTAAAGGGACAAATAAAATTTAATATACTCGTATATCTTTTCCTTCTCCCAACTCCGCCAATTCATCTTTTCTTCCTTTGTCTTCTATCCAGACCGCAGAACAATGGGAAGTTCTGCCCAGGCTCCAGCCGCCTCAACCAGCTGTGTAACACGCGGCAATGCCCCCCCGGTGCCATAGACTTCCGAGCCCAGCAGTGTGCCGAGTACAACAGCAAACCCTTCAGGGGCTGGTACTATAAGTGGAAGCCCTACACCAAAGTTGATGGTAAGCTGCCAGCTGGATTTAAAAACCACAGCCTTCTGCGATTAAAAATGTCGGAAAAACAATTTGATACACTAATTTCTTGCAGATTTCTTGAACAAAGTGGCAGTGAAATTGACATCCCATTTAACTTTTCAAGACTGATGTAAAATGAGGAGGAACAGTTGACCTAAAAAGGAAAATTATACCATTATCTATTTACTCTTGTGTCAGCTGAAAACCAGGTGAGGTGTCTTGTCCACATAAAACAGGGAGATAGCTAACACAACTCCGTAGCAGCCTTCTTCAAAACAACACAAGTCAATAGGTAGGCTACCGCTTTTTAATAGTGCCAAAAGTTTCAAAGCAAAGTTTGCGTAGTTGATCCTTAACATTGATGTTTTATGTAAAAGACATCCTATTGGTGCATAATACACAAAGAATTAGATCTTTTGCAGCTGTGTCAATGAATGACAGTGGCTTAATGGTTAGCATTGTAGCCTCACAGTATGTGGACTCAGGGTTGGGTCCCTCTTTTTGAATGGGATTTGCATGCTCTACTCTTCCACAGTCCAAACACATGCAGAATAGGGGAACTGGCCCCTCCAAATTACCCATAAGGTATAAAGGGTGTATGAGTGATTGTGTGTTTGGGCCCCTTGCACTGGCAACCTATCCAGGGTATCTATCACATGTACACCACCCAATGCCTGCTTTGATAGGCTCCAGCCTCCAAACCACCTTAGCAGTGAAGACCATTAAACCAGTGTAGACTATGCGTAAATGGATGAAGATCCGCGTTAAAAGGACTTGGGACCTCAGATATTACCCTGCCTTGACTCTGCAAGTGTGTCACTTATGTACTTGGCCAAACAAAATCTGCTTACAAAGTGTCTCTGTTATGCCAATTTGTGTTTACTGCTGCAATAATGAAGGCCAAAAAGCTGCAGGAAACATAATATCACTTTGCTCTTTGGAATATGAGCTTTGGGCAAACTGTCAGTGTAATATGTATAGGAGACAAGTAGCCACCTGCACTCTCTCTCTCTCTCTCTCTCTCTCTCTCTCTCTCTCTCTCTCTCTCTCTCTCTCTCTCTCTCTCTCTCTCTCTCTCTCTCTCTCTCTCTCTGTCTCTCTCTCTCTGACACAGTGGGGGTAAATTTAAAAAGGAAGGCCGGGGGCCAGCTTTTTACCTGTGTCTGAGCGAGAGAGATAATGATAGATAGAGAGAAATAGTTTTAATGAGAAAAAGGGAGAGAGAGAGAGAGAGAGCGAGAGCGAGCGAGAGAGAGAGAAAGAGAGAGAAAGAGAGAGAGAGGGGAACAAGGGTTGTGTGTGTGAAAGAGAGAGAGGATTGAGATACAAATGAGAGCGAGAGAGAGAGAGAGCAAGCACTATGTTTGGCCATCATCCCAGGCCTGTTAAAGCTGCTGATGAATGAAAGATGACGTGGAAAGGAACAGATTTTGAACTGCCACATGGGTTTTGAGCCAAGCTTCCTTGCCTGGCATTTATTTTAACCAAAGAGTGGCTGTAAACACTTGTCTGTGATAGCCAAACTTAACTACATGATATACCCCTAGCCCTACCCCATGTTACATTATGGTACTATCAAAGATCAGTAAGAAACAATCACTTTTGTAGAACTTTAACTTGGATGGATGGGCGATTTATTTTCTTCAGGGAAGAAATGTTTGTTGTTTTTTTTTGTTTTGTTTTTTCGAAAGCCAAGTGCATGTTACACACACAGCAGATGGAACTAAAAACACTGCACATAACTCAGTTACAAACAAAAACCACACAGGTACACCCACCTGAGCAACATTCATAGAAGTCCAGCTGGGTAATCCTGGCTCGGACTGGGCTGACCAAAGCATTGCTTGTATAAGGATCTCAAATGCAACTGCTATGCTCTCAGGCAAGGCACTTCAACAACTGTCTCAAGCAGGACCACTCTGGCTAACACTCTGCTGCTCCCAGTCTTTGCAACATAAGCAGCAAAATGACAACTTTCCATCGCAATAAATAGATTAAAAAAAAGTATGATTTAACTTCTGCCATGGGGCGGCACGGTGGTTAGCACGGTCACCTCACAGCAAGAAGCTCCTGGATTCGAGCCCCAGGGTAGTCCAACCTTGGGGGTCATCCTGGATCATCCTCTGTGTGGAGTTTGCATGTTCTCCCCATGTCTGTGTGGGTTTTCTTCGGGTGCTCCTGTTTCCTCCTACAGTCCAAAGACATGCAGGTCAGGTGAATCGGCTGTACTAAATTGCACCTAGGTGTGGATGTGTGTGTGTATGTGTCGGTGTAAGCCCTGTGATGGACTGGCAGCCTGTACAGGGTGTCTCCCCGCCTGCTGCCCAATGACTGCTGGGATAGGCTCCAGCATCCCGTGACCCCAGTTGGGATAAACAGCTTGGATAATGAATGGATGGAACTTCAACCATTATAATAAACCCAGTAACATTCATACATGTACACTACAGCTTAAAAACTCACCTTGATTTCCTTATTTCATCCCTGAAGTTCACTGGCATTCCCCTCTGATGTTTAATGTAGTATTGACCTGATCTTTCTGTTTGATATCATTGTTCTGTCTGTGTCTATTTGTGCAGAAGAAGACATCTGCAAGCTGTACTGCATTGCAGAGGACTTTGACTTCTTCTTCGCCATGGCCAGCAAGGTCAGAGATGGCACCTCCTGCTCTGACCATAAAGGAGATCTCTGCATTGAAGGAGTGTGTGAGGTACGTTGGCTGCTTTGACGAATTGTGTGTGTGTGTGTGTGTGTGTGTGTGTGTGTGTGTGTGTGTGTGTGTGTGTGTGTGTGTAACTGCAATAGGGGTAATTGGGCCTTAAAAATGGGTTTTTATTGTACATCAAATTGTGTGTTTTGTTCATATATTTTTACATGGTTAAAAGCAAAGTCTCTTAACAGTGAGTGTGTGTGTGTGTGTGTGTGTGTGTGTGTGTGTGTAACTGCAATTGGGGTAATTGGGCCTTAAAAATGGGTTTTTATTGTACATCAAATTGTGTGTTTTGTTCATATATTTTTACATGGTTAAAAGCAAAGTCTCTTAACAGTGAGTGTGTGTGTGTGTGTGTGTGTGTGTGTGTGTGTGTGTGTGTGTGTGTGTGTGTGTGTGTGTGTGTGTAGGCAGTGGGCTGCGACCAGCTGCTTGGTTCCAAGGCCATTCTGGACGCCTGTGGAGTCTGTAAGGGAGACAACTCAACATGCAAGTTTTATAAGGGCCAGTACACACTCCAGCACAGGGCTAATGGTAAACTTGTATTGTTTTGGGTTTTGTGTGTGTGTGTGTGTGTGTGTGTGTGTGGTTAGTGTGGACAGTGAGTACTTTGGGAGACACACAAACCAGAGTAGACAAAACATTGTCACAGAAATATCTCTTTCACGTGCACATGCATGCAAGCATGTGTACGCACGCACACACATGCGCACGCGCGCGCGCACACACACACACAAAATTATTGGCTGACTTGCTGATTTACATATGAGACAGAATCGGATAAGATTTTATACTCTCTGGAATAATTTCAGTGGTCACATAAAGTGAGATTCTGACCCTATCATGCAACACAGAGGACCACACAAATATCTGTGTACATTGGCATGGATAACCCTCCTTCCTCTCCTCCCATCAACTCTTTCCTTCCTCCCTGCCCTTCCTCTCCAGAGTACTACTCCATGGTGACGATACCCGCCGGGGCGCGAAGCATCCGGGTCCAGGAGATGGAGGTGTCCACCAGCTACCTGGCAGTGCGCTCCCTGAAGCGAAAGTATTACCTGACGGGGGATTGGATGGTGGACTGGCCTGGGAAGTTCCACTTTGGCGGGGCTGTGTTCGACTACCAGCGCTCCTTCAACCGGCCGGAGAGCCTGTACGCCACGGGTCCAACTAATGAAACGCTGGTGTTTGAAGTAAGGGCTCTGACAAATCTGCAAGGTTTTTTTTTTTTGTGAACATGTAGCCCATATAGAATATAAATAAATGAACAAATAGATAAAATGAGACACGGTGGCATAGTGGTTAGTGCGGATCTCCTCACAGCAAGAAGGTCCTGGGTTTGAGCTCTGGGGTAGTCCAACCTTAGGGATTGTCCCGGGTTGTCCTGTGTGTAGCGTTTACATGTTCTCCCCATGTCTGCATGGGTTTCCTCCAGGTGTGTCGGTCTCCTCCCATAGTCCAAAGACATGTAGGTCAAGTGAATTGGTTGTACTAAATTGTCCCTAAGTGTGAATGTGTGTGTGTGTGTGTGTGTGTGGGTCCTGTGATGAACTAGTGGCCTGTCCAGGGTGTCTCCCCACCACCTGCCACCTAATGACTGCTGGGATAGGCTTCAGCATCCCCGTGACCCTGACAGCAGGATAAGTGGTTTGGATAATGGATATGGACGGATGGATGGATGGATAGATAAAAGGATGAAAGGAAGGGGTGGAATCTAGGCTGGGGGAGAGTTAGAGAGGCCTTTGAAGGAGGAGGCATGATGAAGAGGCAGAGGAGGTAGGAGAGAATAGGAAGAACAGGAGGGAACAGTGTGGATTGAGACTGGGGGGGGGGCTTCCCTCTTGATAAAATAAAGTTTTCAGGGTTTGATTGATTGTCTCTATACATTAAACTTACGAAGCTAATAAAAGAAAGAGAGAGTGAGAGAGAGAGAGAGAGAGACATTAAAAGATGTAAACAAGAAAAAGTGAAGATGGATGCATCTGCATCCATAGAAAGTTGTGATGGATAATGGCTGAAACATGACAGAGAAAGAGAGAGGAAGGGTGAGATAGAAAAGATATCCTGTACATTTCTCTTGTACTTAAAACAATTATTTATCAAAGCTAACAATTCGGTCCAGAATGGACCTTCATCAGAGTATGGAGTCTTGTCATATATAATGTATACATAGTATCAGCACTTCCCTCACTCAGCTGAAAACACTAATTTCATTGAGAGGTACACTATAAGCCAACTACACAAAAAAAGTATTAATTTTGCCCTTTAGATATGGAGTTTCTGTCATATGCACCTGCATAAAAAAAAAAGATGTGTGAATGTTTCCTCTTTAAAAGTGAGTGGTAAGTCACATATTTAGTCCAAATGGGCCTTTGTGCATCACTGCTTTCACTGTTCAGGTCATAGGAAAGGGCTCACGTGGCAGAGGCCTGCTCACAGCCTCAGCTCCCTGGTACTGCATACTCTAGTGTTAACACAAGGTCATGTGGTTACGTGGTTTAACACACACACACACACACACACACACACACAAAACACACACTTTTGAAGCCATGGAGAGGGGCCCCAGGATAACTGACCTCAAATGTGCTGTACTGCAGGTAGTATGTGATTCTAGGCTAACATAGTGAACCAAATCCCTGAGTCATCTACCCTTTAAAAGCAGAGTGAGATGTTTAGCATAGTATAAGACGGGATTTATGAGCAGTCCGTGGTGTGTCAGGTGCCAGAGCTATAAGCCGAGAACGAGTCTTCACCCATCCCAAAACAGCAGAGTGCGATGCTGCATTAGCATATCCTTAGACAGCCAAAAAAAAAAAAGTCGCTGAGAGGCCATTCCCTCTCTGTGAATCCCTAGGTTTAAGTTAATGATGGGATGCGTCTCCCTCAAAGCTTTGTCAGCAAAAACATTGATTTTTCACTTGAACTATGAACTCTAATGTGGAAACAGAAGTGGAAACCAGGTGATGTTTAGGCATTCGTTTTTTTTCCTGCACTACCAGCGAAGTGAAAGTCATGTAAAAGCTAGTCTCATCTTGGCCCCCAGGGGCTACATTGAACTGAAAGGCTGCAGTTTAAACAGGGATGATTGGGCTGTAAATCTGGGAGAAATTCCATTGTGATACTTTTAAAAAAATGCTTTGTTGGTCACTTCTTGGGTAAGCAGGAAATGTCTGTGTGTTTTTTGCAACTATTTTAGAAGAGTTTAGTTTGCGGGCAGTTTATTGTGACATTGTAGTGGGTCTTTAGGGAAGATGTAATTTCAGCAGCCTTTTGTTGTATCCTTCTACAAATGAATGCTGTTTTTCCTGGCAAATAGTTGAATCTTTTCTTTTGCAGTCTGATCTTATTGGGTAATATGACATATTACCAGGGTAATGTTATCGAATTACTTAGCCTGTCATTCAAAACACAGTGTGAACGGTGCAGGTTCTTCTTCTTCTTTTGGCTTGTTCCCTGTTTTTCAGGGGTCACCACAGCAGTTTTTATAGTTTCTGTCGGTACCAAGTTAGGGCACAGCACCAAACCGTGCAGGTTATTTACCCCTATAATAAGAATAATAATCAATTATTATTATTATTATTTATTAATGTTCATCCATGGTCTCCCTTTAATGTTTTCTGTCTGATACATCAAAAAAGCAAAAGAACGGTATTAGTTAAAATTTTATAATTCACATTTACGTGCAAAAGATTTGTCTCCCCCTTCTGGCAGTGAGAGTAATTACTTCTCTTCCTCAGCGCTCTCCAACAGGGAAAAGGAACACCAATGGTTATTCGTGTTTGTCCTCGCCGTCGATTACTTTCTTTTTAAATTTCAATCCTTCCTCTGAACGCCGAGTATTTTTTTCTCTGGGGCATCAGAAACTTTTCTTGGATGCTTCTTAGGCTGAATCCAAATGTCCGGACTTCACCGAACTTGCAGATTCAGGCACGATCCCTGGAAGTCTGCGAGGTGTGAGGTCAGTCCAAATCCACAATTCATTCAGTCCACAAGGGGTGTCAAGCGGGCGTTATTATGAATCCCGCGGCACTTCTAGGCAAGACACGCCCCACGTAGCATTCAAGCGCTAGGATTGGCCAGTCGTCCCCCCATTCACCGCCTACTGCTTGGTAAGCAACCAGTTACCGCGCTAACCTTAGCAACTTCTTACATTTTTATTGACTGATCGCTCTCTCACCAATGATGATGTGTAACACTTCTCATTATAATATATCGTTACATACGTTTTCTAAGTACCTTTGTAGTTAGATGTCATACAAATTTGCTGGTTTTTATCATGATCTCCATAGTCAGAATCCTACATCGCACGAAGGCATACAAGTACCGCAGTTATCTGACTTTCTGACCACCCGCCTCAGTGCTTATTATGAGGCCAGAATAACATGGCATGGGTCATTGGGAAGGCTTGCAGAAGTCAATGTTCCTGGTAAAGAACAACAGTGTGAAACCTAATAAGGCGACACCTGGCCAATCTTAGCGCTTGAATGCTACGCGGGGCGTGTCTTGCCTAGAAGTGCCGTGTGTGCAGACTTCACCGGACTACGCTGATTTAATTACCCACAATTCAGTGCAATACGGACGTGACGTTTGTTTTTCCAATTGCATAAAAAAACCCAAACAAAACGAACTTATTAATGTGTAAAACAGTTACTCAATTACAATTACTCAAAACGTTACTTTAATCACGTGGGCCAGAAATAATATTCAACTACGTCATGATATAGAAATATGTTGAAGTATAGGTTATAGAGGTAAACAAAATGCATTTTATTATTGCAGCGTATAAAAGCTGTGCATGACTTAGTGGCATGTTTCATTATGCATATCAAAAGAAAATTAAAGAGCAATTTTGTAGAATTACATCTTGTTTTATTGTAGAATATTGTGGATTCTTCCCAAAAAAAAAAAATCTGTCCTGAAACAATGAACTCATACCCCCTACAGGCAGTCTGCTGCACGTTTTTTTTGTGATCTTTCTGTTTCGGATATTGTTGCTGGTTTTGTTTTTTGTTTCTTTTTCGATAATCCTTGTCGTTCTGTACATGTTTATACCTTGAGATAATGATTTATGTTAATGTCTTGTCTGGTAAATCAAAAAAACCTTTATAAATTAAGTATTAAAAAAAACAACCCTCAGCCTCTGGTATCGTGTAAGGATTACAACTATTACATAGACATGGGCTACAGCGATCACTGTGTACATGATTGTGGTTGTCGCTCGAACAGCAAAGAATGAAACAGACTTGAGGCCTGTCTATTAGCAGCTTACAGTCTTGCGCTCTCACAGACTTGATGTGATGACAGTGAACACGTCATAGTACGTACGACTGAAGTCTACGAGGGCTCAGTCCGCAAGTTCGGGGGATGGACATTTGGATTCAGCCTTAGGTTTTTCCACCATAGCTTCCAAGCCCAGAAGCTTTCTGGCAGAAAGCCCTGAAAGCAAGCCAATCAGAGGCATGGGAATGCTTTCGTCACAAGGAAGTTAATTTCTGGCAAACTAATCATTGCTGGTCACTTGCACGAGACAGAGTTTAGTTGCTTGCACAGAGTTTAGTTGCTTGCACGAGACAGAGTTTAGTTGCTAATAAACATGATCAAGATTTTTTTTTAAAAAAACCCAAAAAACCCCCAAATCATTGCTGGTTGATGTAAAACACATCACTACCGGTGCTCCAGCATGGGAATGTCGCCCCAGACACCAGATTTTAAAAACGTTGGTATACTGCAAAATACAGAGAGATATACCTGGTGGTGATAGGGCTAATCAACATTGTGTGAACTTGCTTAGCAAGGGCGTGAATGTCATGGACGTTTGTTTTTAATATGTGAAATACCGCACTCTAGCTTGCGATCTAGGTTTTAATGTGTCATTACTTTGATCAAACCAGATTGTTGGACCAGCAGTGGTCCTTCAGGCTTGTCCATCCTGTGAGTCCCAGTCATGTGTCCATCCAGAGGGGGAGCTCAGGGGCGGCATGCTGCTGATTGACAGATGACATGACCATAATCTCTCTGAGTATGTACTTAATTACAAAAAGGAGAGAGAAAAGGGGAGCAAGAAAAGGAGAGAGCGAGAGAGCGAGAGAAAGATTAAAAGATTAAGAATTCTGCAATTGAACTTTTTGGATGTGAGAATTCAAGGTCAGGACACAGAGATACTTAAATGCTCCTTGCAAATGAGAAGACCTCGACAGCCGGGCAGACGAGAAAAAAGGAAATGGTGTTTAAGAGTTTTCCACTGCCAGTTCTCCTGAGTTTTCACACATTGTGCTTAACTGCTGCTGTCAGAAAAAAAGAGAGAAAGAATGGAGTGAAGAGAGAGAGAGGAGGTGAGGTACACACCAATCACTCCCAGACTATTACTCAGCTTGAAACACTCAAGGTAAACAAATGTGAGGGGGTGTGAGCACAAACTGTGACAAGGTATTCACATCTCTTCAACGGAGGGAAAAAAATAGCTAGTATATGAGAGGAGAAGGAGAGGGGGCAGACATAACATCTGGCTAGCTTTGTAGGTCTTGTTGGAAACCAAGTAGGGATTATTGTCCCTGAACTGACATTTTTGTGGTGTGGTGTGGCGGGGTCAAGCAAAAGCAGTGCAGCGCAAAAGAAGGATTGTGGGTGCAGAAGAGGGACAGATATCGCATCTGACTTGATGAGTCTTGTGGCAGTATGTCTGTGAAAACCAAGACGCCCAATGGTATCATGTTGTGCTGTGACCTCACACTGACTTGCTTGCATCACTTTAACAACGCCTCATTGTGATTATGTTTCTGTATAAGACAGGTATTTCATTCAAAATAGCCACAGTTCATATTAGTTGCTAAATTATAATCCTATTTTACATAAATGCTTGTCAGTGAGAGAAAATTGGTTTAGCTGAAAGCCTCGCGTTCCATCACAATTATAAATAGCAGTTCTTTTGCCAGTCAGAGAGCAAATACATTAATTTTGTTGTGACTATCTGAAAGGCCACATTTCAGTAATTGCATTGCTATGCTTTGACTACTAAGGAGTTACCAAGGCCATCATGGGTTGTGTTCATGTTAATGTACTACACTGTATTAGCTCTGAATGCATGAGATTTCAGTTTTCTATCAGGAAGTGGGAACATGAAATGCCATTAGATAAGCACAAAGTAGGACTTGAATGAAAACGAGAGTGCTTATTGAGTTATGTGCCAAGCTGCATCTAATATATAGTAGCAACCTGCCGATGTACACAAGAAATATCCATACACACACTTTCTGCTCATACTTTTTAGTGTGGACTCTAAATTACGTAGTCAGCATATTTGTTCATCAGGCAGGGGAGAAGTGAAAGTGCCCAGATACAAGACCACAAGCGGTTTGGATTTGCTTTCTTATCAGGGGTTCCCCAGGACCCCACCGTCAAAGGTGAATCCCAGTTTTGTTGGTTTGGATGTTTATGGATAGGAAGGATATTGTTTTATGTGTCTTGGCAGTCCGTTGGATGATAGACATTTGGTTGGAATTATCCAAGACAGAATACTCTAAGAGCAGACACTTTGGATACATCTAAAATTCATGTTTGGTGGACAATTTTTGGACACAGTGGTTGGTTGGACATACTAAGCTTTATGGGTCAGGAAAGGGAAAGTATCTATTAAGAAAACAATGCTTCAAGGTGGCTTCAAGGATGTGGGCACTCTATTAAAGAGACATCAAAAACTCTGTGAAATGTTAGGTGTTGCCTCCTGTTGGATTAGGTCACTGTCTTAAGTGGAAAAAGAACAGTCATACTGGCAAGAGCCAGCTTGCTTGGATAAACATCAAGTCGTGGTTTGGTAATCGTGGCAGCTGACTCATGGTGGTGGGTTTTGGTTGGTCAGGATGGGTAAAATCAGCAGAGGAAGTTTGGACTAACTACACTAAAATGTAGCTAGTGTGATTTGGTGTAAGCCAACACTGCAATTTGTCATGCAAATATTTCAGAAAGTTTAGCCTATAGTGTCTCAGCTGGGAGATATGTCTGAGACAGTGTGTTAGCAAATACTAAACTGAGGTTTGGCTTGTAGCTCATGGCTAGAGATGTATTGGTAGCATGGTTGAAAGGAAGTCACAACTTGGAGACCCTTTGATGTTGAGCTATATTAGAAATTAGAACCTTGTGGTTCAAGGTAGTCTTAAACTTTTGGTGAAAATGTCCAGTTTTGCTTAGACTAGCATGAGGTCAAGGCTTGGCTGGATACTGGTAACTGGTGGCAGTGGTTAATGGTTGAGTTATGGAAAAAAAGGAGATTCACCATGAGACAGTGTTGTATGAGCCTGATTCAAACGTAAAAAAAAAAAGTGTCAGTGAGGCTGTGGTATTTGTGAACGCATGTATCAACATTTATGAGAACGTTATGTCTCCAGTGATGGACTGGGATTAAAAAATGGCCCTGGCATTTGTGACATATACTGGCCCGATGGCCCTATTTCCAAACCCAGTGTCAACCTTAACTGCACCTTTTGCCAAGTAATACTAGGCCTATTACTAGGATTGTCACAATATATTTAGCATTACCATAGCATACATCTTACAGTCAACAGGTATTTTTTTGTCAACACAAAAGAGTAAATAAGTATAAATGAATTTAAATTAAGCATAAATGAATAAATGAGTATAAATGAATGTCTGTATTATTAAATGAATACAATAAATTGTCTAATGTAATTTTGTGTTAATCAAAAATCAATTTGTAGTTTGTATCTGAAGAAACAGGTGAGAGTAGACTAAAGGCATGTGCTGAGAGGTTGACACTGCTTGAGTGGTATCATATTACATTTATAGCTAGATCATAATGCAGCACAAAAGGGTGCCTACATTCTGTAATACCAATGTAAACAGCATTATGAAAGGAAGCACCACCCGTAGAAAAATGGTACAATGTGACAAGCTCATAACCATACAGGCTATAGCCATTTGGAGCACTGGATGACCACAGTACATAATATAAACTACATCAAAACACGTAAAGAGCACTGCACAGCCACAGTATAGCCTATGATAATAAACTGTGTCTTACCTTCATGCAGTTAACAAGCTACAAAGAAATTTGCTTTTCTCTGCAACCATCAATTACATCGTCAGTTGCCATCTTCATGATGGCCATCATCATGATGGCCTCCAAATTCTTCTGTGATAGTCTGGCTTTCAAACAATGCTTTACAAATTTCAGTGTGGAAAAAGTTCTTTCACAAGCCACTTGTGTGCAGAAAAGAGCATCTGCCACAAGTTCGACGTCCATGTCGCTAGTGCTAGCTAAAGCAGTGGCAGCACACTCAGGGATATTAGGCCTAGTGCTGACATTACAGGTTGTGCCTTGCTTCGAAAACAAATGTGTTACTTTAGCATATTTTTCACCCTCAACTAGTAGAGCTTTCTTTGCTTTTTCTCAGCCCCCCCTTTTGTTCATTTAGTACCCCATTTACTTAAAAAATGTCCACCTTAGCTAGAGCTAGTATGTTCTTCCACGTAGGCACAGCCTACGTACAACTGTTTGCGCTACATTGCATTGCAAGGGTAAATGTGTTTATGCATTATTTTGAAAAAAATAAATAAAATCAAAATATATATTTTATTTTTATTCCTCCCCACTGTAACAATCTGTTCTGAGTGGCCCTTAAATGCTCTTCTGGCATTTGCCCAAATTCCAGATGGCAAGTCCGTCACTGTATTTCTCTGCTGATGTATTATCTGCACGCAAATGAGCATCTGTTTGCAAGTCTAAGTGCATTAATTTTCCCAAGTCTTGTGTTTTGTTGCCTTATATTGCTGGCTCCATAGCATCTCAAGATACAGTCTAGTCTGCCCTCCTGTCTGACTGTCCATGTTAGTGGTAGGCAAAATGAACAAACAATTTGTTTTTGAGATCAATATGGTATGTACCTAATTGTGCATACTGAATGTACTGATTTGACTGTTGTACTGCTGCATATGATGATAACTCAAAACTCAAAAGCATGCATGAATCAGATGGTATGCACCACATGATTTGCAGGGGAATCAGCCACATTGCACTACTGGACTCAGAAGCTCAAGTGTATAAAACACACGTAGACAGGTTCTGTCTGAACACGACAGTGTTTACATGTTGAATCGGATAAATCAACTTGCATTAAACTGTACAAGCAGCCAAATCAGGAAAACAGTGAACATGATGGAGGGAATACTACTGCCTTTCCTTATCAGACTGAACTGTGACATTCAAAAGGGATTTTGACCAACGGATTAAAAACTTTTAAAAAAAATGTTTTCCTATTTCCACATGACATAGTACAGAAAGAAAATACATACACAAATAAGTTAATTTCAAAACCCTTTTGAAAATAACTGCTAAGTTTCCCAGGGAAACAGACAGGTAAGCATCCAAACACACAGACAGGAAGCTTTCAGTAACAGTTTGATGGTCAAAGGCAGGCAGGGATCAGTACGCAGGGAAATCAGTCTGAACAGGTGACCAGATAGACAAGGGGCAGGCAGACAAGCAAAACAGGTTCAAAGGTCAAGTTCTAGTTACAGGGGTTTTCAGTCCAAACAGGTGAACAGATCCGACGAGGGACAAGCAAGAGAGACAAGGTCCAGAGATGGGCAAAAGACTTTAAACACAAGTACACTGGTAGATGAGAGTTAATGAAACACTGGATAGCTTTGCTAAATACACAAGACAATCTGGCAGGGGAACAGGGAAACCAGGGGAGGGTATGAGCTGGATAGCTAATGAGGGAATGGGGAACAGGTTTGGTATACACAAGTTGACTGAGGACAAAACGAGGGGCGGGAACTGAAATGACAAGACAGGTGAACTTCAAAACAAAACAGGTAAGACAACAGACAATGATAGAGGTAATAGGCTGCCTGACTCAAACTATGGAAGACAATGACTGCAAAAAAATAACTGACTGAACTAAACTGGGAGACTAAACTAAACTATCCATCCATCCATTATCCAAACCGCTTATACTGCTCAGGGCCGCGGTCATGCTGGAGCCTATCCCAGCAGTCATAGGGTGGCAGGCGGGGAGTCACCCCGTGCAGGCCGCCAGTCCATCACAGGGCTTAAACTAAACTAGGAGATAGTAAAATGACTGATTGGGACACATCGTCGCTATAGCCTTTTTAACAAATTGCTCAGAGCTGTGATCAATTTGGCTTGATTAATTTGTGAAACAGCCAAAGTGCAAATAATGACTTGTAACATTAAAAACCTTACAAGGTTTTGGTTCATTTGCAAATTATTACTCCACAGTATTTAAGTAGCTGTCAATGATCCAGTCTGCAAAAGCAACATTGATCGAATATGTGAACCCTCCAGTGAATTATTCAAGGCACTGAACAAATCAAAAGGATGGGGACTCATATACCATATAAATGTACTCATGTACCTTAAACTTGAAGTACACAAAATATCAGAAGTTCAATGCATTAGGATTTCTTGACTCAAATCTACTGATTAAATAAAAATCAAACTGTCCAACACTAGTCCATGTGGAACATTTTGTATGCTTCTTAAGGTGGCCAATCAAGTTAACATAAGAAGTTAACATAGGAAACACAAAACTCTCCATGATTAGAGGTGGATGGCAGAATCATCTCTTTCTCAATATATTCCCCAAAGACATTAGATTAACCAAAAGCTTATCCATCATTAGGCTAATTAACACTGTTTTAGATAATGATATATTTTTACATGGATGTACACAGTTGGGCTTCGTAAAATGTATCAAGTAAGGATTAATTACACAAAGATTGCTCCTAACCTAAGGCTCACTGGAAAATAAATATTCATACTAATTTAATTTAAATCTAAAATAACTAAGCAGGTGGGGACACAATAAATATTAGCTATGCGGAATGGGATTGAGCACAATTTTGAAATATTTTATAAAACACATACGTACCAAGAGCTGAAAATATGAATGTGGCTCAAACAAAATTCCTCTTCATAAAGTGAATCTTCATGAGGCTTCTTTAATGATAGCCCAATATTCCTCCTTTCCTCTGAATATGTCTGCATTCATTCATCCATCGCTTAACTTCAATGTCAAAATAATTCTCCTAACAGTAGATTTTTTTTTTTTAGTAAAAGAATACCAAGGTAAACCAGAAGATGTATCATCACTGGCTAGTTTAAAATACAGTGCATCCGGAAAGTATTCACACCCCTTCACTTTCCCCACATTTTGATATGTTACAGCCTTATTCCAAAATGGATTAAATTCATTTTTTTTTCTCATCAATCTACACACAATACCCCATAATGACAAAGCGAAAAAGGTTTTGTAGAAATTTTTGCAAATTTATTAAAAATAAAAAACTGAAATATTGCATGTACATAACTATTCACACCCTTTACTCAGTACTTGGTTGAGGCACCCTTGGCAGCGATTACAGCCTCAAGTGTTCTTGGGTATGAAGCTACAAGCTTGGCACAACTATATTTGGGGTATTTCTCCCATTCTTCTCTGCAGATCCTCTCGAGCTCTGTATGGTTAGATAGGGAGTGTCGCTGCACAGCTATTTTCAGGTCTTTCCAGAGATGTTCAATGGGGTTCAAGTCTGGGCTCTGGCTGGGCCACTCAAGGACATTCACAGACTTGTCCCGAAGCCGCTCCTTCGTTGTCTTGGCTGTGTGCATAGGGTCATTGTCGTGTTGAAAGGTAAACCTTCGCCCCAGTCTGAGGTCCTGAGCGCTCTGGAGCAGGTTTTCATCAAGGATCTCTCTGTACGTTGCTCCATTCATCTTTCCCTCGATCCTGACTAGTCTCCCAGTTCCTGCCACTAAAAAACATCCCCACAGTATGATGCTGCCACCACCATGCTTCACTGTAGGGATGGTATTAGCAAGGTGATGAGAGGTGCCTGGTTTCCTCCAGACGTGACGTTTGGCATTCAGGCCAAAGAGTTCAATCTTGGTTTCATTAGACCAGAGAATCTTGTTTCTCATTGTCTGAGAGTCCTTTAGGTGCTTTCTGGCAAACTCCAAGCGGGCTGTCATGTGCCTTTTACTGAGCAGAGGCTTCCGTCTGGCCACTTTACCATAAAGGCTTAATTGGTGGAGTGCTGCAGAGATGGTTGTCCTTCTGGAAGGTTCTCCCATCTCCACAGAGGAATGCTGGCGTTCTGTCAGAGTGACCATCGGGTTCTTGGTCACCTCCCTGACCAAGGCCCTTCTGCCCCGATTGCTCAGTTTGGCTGAGCGGCCAGCTCTAGGAAGAGTCCTGGTGGATCCAAACTTCTTCCATTTACGAATGATGGAGACCACTGTGCTCTTCGGGACCTTCAAAGCTGTAGAAATTTTTTTGTACCCTTCCCCAGTTCTGTGCCTCGATACAATCCTGTCTCGGAGGTCCACAGACAATTCCTTTGACTTCATGGCTTGGTTTCTGCTCTGACATGCACTGTCAACAGTGGGACCTTATATAGACAGGTGTGTGTCTTTCCAAATCATGTCCAATCAATTGAATTTACTACGGTTGGACTCCAATCAAGATGTAGAAACATCTCAAGGATGATCAGTGGAAACAGGATGAACCTGAGCTCAATTTTGAGTGTCATAGCAAAGGGTGTGAATACTTATGTACATGCAATATTTCAGTTTTTTATTTTTAATACATTTGCAAAAATTTCTACAAAACCTATTTCACTTTGTCATTATGGGGTATTGTGTGTAGATTGATGAGAAAAAAAAGGAATTTAATCCATTTTGGAATAAGGCTGTAACATAACAAAATGTGAGGAAAGTGATGGGGTGTGAATACTTTCCGGATTCACTGTACATGGGAAAAGGGAACACATCATCATAAGGTAGAGTCATTCATACATACAATAGACTCTTTTTTTTTTTTAATGACACGATAATATGTGGTTGGCTAGTTTCGGCTTAGTCTAGTGAAAGAACGAAGGAGTTGTTGATGTTTCCAAGAGTATTTTGTGCAGCGTGTAGCAGCTTTAGCACCTCAGCAGGTGCTGAGTAGCCATGCCAAGGGGGCATTGGTGTTGCCTTTACTGCCATGCCAATGGATCCTGGTCATCAACAGCAAATAGTTGGGGAAGGTCCAGTCAGAGAAGGCCCAGCTGAAATGCACATGGCTGCAAGTGGTTTATAACTACTTGCATAGACATGCCATATACACACATTGGCAGCCATGGAAAGGCATGGAGATAAGCATATGCATGTGGATGCCCTGACATACAGCCATGCAGGAACAAGGAAAATTGACACACAGACAAATGCAGACACACATTGCACATGTATAGGACCATTTGGGTTACTCCAGCCAAACTGATATGTAGTAGTTTTATCGACAAGCAGAGTAAATGAGCCATTTTTATAGACTGATTGGACCACATTTTGGATTACATTTTACTTTTTTTTTCTTCTTACATCTCTCTGCCAAACTCTGTTTCCTCCGTCTGACTCTTCCTGTCTCCCTATTCTCCCCTCATAGATTCTGTTGCAGGGGAAGAACCCAGGGGTAATTTGGGAGTATACTTTGCCGCGTACTGAAAGGAAACCTGAGTACACCTGGGGTGTGGTGCGCTCCGACTGCTCCGCTCCATGTGCTGGAGGTAAATCTGCCCGTGTGTCTGACTGTTGACAGGTGTGCTTGTGTGAAATCCGTAGATGCATTCACATTTTCATTTGTTCATTTCCTGTATGTTAGCTTGCGCATGTGTGTACGTCTCTGTGTTTCTTTCGTGTGTACATTTTTGTATATCAGACGTGTGTGTGTTAGGGGTGCAACGGTCCAGTTAGCCCACGGTTCGGTTCGTACCTCGGTTTTTGGGTCACGGTTTCGGTTCGGTTCGGTTTCGAATTACATTGTTGGTGAAATAAGTTCGGGAGGGAATAACGTAGTGCGGATTGAGCGTATGCATTAGCTGACGAAAGCCCACATCTCCAACCACCGAAAAGGGCTGCATGTCTTTAGCAATGAACACCCCCGGGGGCTGCACGGGTTATTTTTTTGTGTTTCTCTGAGTTGGCGCTATAGCTTTGTTGGAAAGCATCTCCGATAGATGGTTGTTTTTTCACTGGTGCGGTTACCTGTGCGTCTCCTGCTTCCAGAGAGCGACATCTGGGTGGTGACGGCGGAGATGCTGGCTCATATTGGAAGTGTTTCCACTTGCGTAGTACAGGACATGGGTCAAGCAATGCTTGCAGCACACAGTGTTATTTCTGTCCACTGTTTTGTCTCCCTCATCATTGTATTCAACAGCAAACCCGAAATGTCCCCAGATTTGTATGAAGACGGTGCTTCTTCAAACTTTTCTCTCTCTACTCCTCCACTCGCCATGACTTTTTTTTCTGCTTCTGCGAGCTACCGCTGTCTTTTCAAATCGACTGTCTATTGTATTTAGAAATCACGTCAGGACACAGCGCTGTCGCTCGACACAACCTCTCCGTGGCATTCTTTATTTAGACTGACACAGCATCACAGGCAGACCCGATCAAACAACCCAGAGCCCGCAGGCATCACCAATCGATCCCAGCACAATAGAACAGCACCAAATCAAATGCAGCACTGTCGATGTGTGCATACATAACATCCCCCCCCCCCCCGGCAGGATTTCAAACATGAAAGGTTGACACAAAGTCCTCTAGGTGGCCAGGGCGTAAACGTGTGCGAACAGGTCGCGGGGCGGCCTGAGGCTGGTCAGGCCGAGGTGGGGAGGGAGATGGCAGGGGAAGCTGAGGCCCAGAAATGTCTGGGGCCCGTGTAGGAGCTGCATGAAGCCCCGGGGCGTCTCGCCATGCTGAGGGAATGGCTATGGTTGTGTCACCAGCTGTGTGTGGCGGAGCTGACACCTTCCGTAGACGACTGGAGTGCCACCGAGTGCCATCGCTGAGGAGGTAAGTGGCTGGGCCCAGCTGACGGGTGACTTGGAGAGGAGAGGACCAGTATGAAGCCATTTTATTGTCCCTGTGGGGCCTGCGGACCCTGACCCAGTCTGACACATTGATGTCTGGCACCCTGGTTCGTTTTGACTGGTCAAACCGTTGCTTCATCCGCGTCTGCTGACGAGTGACTGAGGCTCTGACCCCAGAGGGAGGTGCCTGAGGTGTGGAGGGGCGGAGCCTGTCAAGGGGCATGCACAGTTCCCGGCCTAGCATGAGAGAGGCTGGGGAGACGCCTGTGGTCGAGTGCTGTGTGGCCCGATAGTGCAGCAGAGTGTGACGGATGGCCTGCGTGAAAGAGCACCCTTGGGCCATGTGTGCTCTGAGGCCGTTCTTCAGTGACTGGTGAAAACGTTCAACGCCGCCATTGGCCTGGGGGTGGTAGTACGCAGTGCGTATATGACGGATGCCCTTGCTGTCGAGATAAGCAGTGAACTCAGCAGAGACCAGCTGAGGGCCGTTGTCAGTGGTGATGGCCTTTGGGAGGCCCCAGCGAGAGAAAAGAGAGTCCAGGAAGTCGATGATGATCTGTGAGGTCACAGTGCCGGAAGTGGTGAGTTCAGGCCATTTTGAGTGTAGATCGTAGGCGACAACCATGAAGCGTTGGTGGTGGGGAACTCCATGGATCTCACCACAAATGTCCAACTGCAGGTGTTCCCAGGGCTGAGAGGGCCAGGCGAGAGGTTGCACGGGTGGGGGAGCCTGGTGGCCAGTCTTGCCACTCACAAGGCAGGCAGAACAGTCCTTCACCAGAGCCTCAATATCTCTGTCTATCCCCGGCCACCACACCAGGTCTCGGCAGCGCTGTTTCAGTTTCACAAGTCCCAGGTGGCCTTCATGCGCCGTATTCAAAACACGTGCACGGAGAGCAGCTGGGACCACTGTGCAAAACCCACGTGCCACGCAGGTGTCGTTCCAGCAGGAGAGCTCCTGTCTGACTCGGGCGAACGCAGCCAGCTCCTCTGGGACCTTGTGAGGCCAGCCGTTCTGGATGTAGGTGCGGAGCTGGGAGAGGACAGGGTCCTGTTCGGAGGCTGCCCTCAGCTCCTGCAGAGAGACAGTGGCCTGGAGGGGTGTGTGTAGCATTTGGACAATGTCCTTTTCCACACAGTCAGTGTCCGTCTGTGGAGCTGGGGTGGAGACAGAGCTAGAGAGCAGGTCGGCGACAACATTGTCTCTGCCTGGGGTGAACTGCAGGCTGAAGTTGTACTGGCGGAGGCGGTCAGACCAGCGGTGCAGCCTCAGGGGTTTGTGGCCTGTCCCAGATGTGGACAGCAGCGCTGTCAGGGCCTGGTGATCTGTCCTGAGGGTGAAGGAGCGGCCATAGAGGTAGAGGTGCCACCTTTCACAAGCCCAGATACAGGCTAACGCCTCACGCTCACCCACGGAGTACCGCTGCTCGGTCAGGTTGAGGGCACGGGAGGCGAAGGCAATGGGCTTCTCCACACCGTTCTGGGTTTGAGACAGCACGGCCCCTATCGCTGTGGCTGATGCGTCACAGGTCATAAAGGTGGAGCTGGAGATGTCCAAGTGAGCCAACACTGGTGGTGAAGACAGTTGAGTCTTGAGATCACGCACAGCGTCACTGCATGCCTTTGACCACACCCATGGCTCGTCCTTACGCAGCAGCTGGCGCAGGGGGGCTGTGGTCGCAGAGTACTGGGGAAGAAACCTCAGGTAGTAACTTGTCATACCCAGGAAGGAGGCGACCTGGGCGGCCGAGCTGGGCTCAGGGATGGCCTGAATGGCGTCCACGTTGGATTGTAGTGGAGTTACACCGCTCGCTGACAGCCGGAACCCAACGAAGTCGATGGCTGGCACAGAGAGGACACATTTCTCAGCATTGAGAGTTAGCTTGTGCTTGGACAGGGCTGCGAAGACCATGTTAAGGCGCTTGTCGTGGATTTCACTGGTGGGCCCGTGTACCACTATATCGTCCAGATAAATGGCCACGCCCAGTATGCCAGCCAGCACGGAGACCATGATTTTCTGGAAGCAGCTAGGGGCGGAGCTGAGACCGAAAGGCATCCTGGTGTAGCGAAACACTCCTGCATGTGTCACAAAGGCTGTGAGGTTTCGGCTGCTGGGGTGGAGGGGCACCTGTAAGTACCCCTGTCTGAGGTCGAGCTTGGAGAACATCTCAGAGCCATAGAACTGAGCAGTGAGTTCTTCTGAGGTTGGCAGTGGATACTTATCAGGGACCACTGCCTTATTTACTGCACGTAGATCGACGCAGACACGCAGGCCCCCCGACTTCTTCTTAGTCACCACGAGGTTTGAGACCCAAGGTGACGCGTCCACCGGTTCAATGATGCCAGCTTCCAGCAGTTGTTGCAGCTCGGCGGAGACCCCATCACGGAGAGCCAACGGGATGCGGCGCAGTGGTTGGATGACAGATTTCACAGCAGGGTTGAGGAGAGGTTGATGGGTGAAGGCGGAGAGGCAGCCCAGCCCCATAAACAGCGATGGCCACTTCTGCTGCCAAGGTGTGGCGACAGTCAGGATTGCTGCCCCCCTTGTGTCTAAGAGGGAAAACCCCAGAGCGGAGAACAGGTCCAGGCCCATCAGGTTGGCCCCACGGCGTGCCACATGAAAAACTGCATTGGGCACCAGCTTGGTTCCATAGCGGACAGTCAGTTGGAGAGAGCCAACCAGATCGATTTTGGAGTCACCATACCCACAGAGGACAGCTGAGGGTGCGGACAGTGGCAGTGAACCGAAAAATTGACTGTAGGTATCAACATTCAGGAGAGACACACTTGCACCGGTGTCCAACAGCAGGGGGATGCACACATCATTAATGTTGACTGTGCATGATTTGAATGACACTGGCCCAGAGCTCACCTTGTGAATGACGGAGGTTGAAGACTGGGGGGTGTGGCCCTCTGACCCAGCCGGGGAAGATCGACAGACGTTGGCAAAGTGATTGTGCTTACCGCAGCTACGGCATGTCTGGCCACGGGCAGGGCAGTTCTGAGCCCTTGAAACATGAGACCGAGACCCACAGTTACCACAGGACTGTTGAGGGCGGGGCCGAGAACGCCGTCGTTGCAGTTGCAAGACGTCCCCAGTGGAGTCGGCGCCCGCCTCGCTCTGGCTGGGTTGCGTCCCGAGGGGCAGCCGTGAGTAGAGGGAGGAGTCGTTGGCAGCTTGACTGGAGGTGGCCACTTGCTGTGTATTTAGCATAGCAGCATACTCAGCTGCTCCCTCAACCTGTAGTGCGATGGTAATTGCTCTGGACAGCAGCAGATCATCTTTTTCCAGCAGGAGAGTCTCACGCACCTTTGCGTTGTTGGTGTGTTCGATTAGCTGGTCGCGAACCATCTCGTCCTGAAGCGCGCCAAACTTGCATGAGCTAGCTAGCCCTCGCAAATTAGCTACGTACTGCCGCACAGACTCACCAGGCAGTTGGTGTCGCTGACGGAATATAAATCGCCGAAGGAGGGCACTCTGTGGAGCAGCGAAATGGGTGCTCATAAGTCCCACAGCTTCGGCAAAGCTTGTGACGTTCCCCAGAGTCCCGAGCACACGATGACCCTCTGCTCCCAAGCAGTGAAGCAACAGAGCCGTCTTCCTAGCCTGGCTCACGTCGTCGAGCCCTGAGGCGATGATGTAATTTTCAAAACTATGTAGCCAGCGAGTCCATGGTACCGGAGGCTCGCCAGGTAATGCCAGGAAGGGGGCAGGTGGTGGGGGAGAGATATCAGCCATCCTCGTCGCCAATATTGTATTTAGAAATCACGTCAGGACACAGCGCTGTCGCTCGACACAACCTCTCCGTGGCATTCTTTATTTAGACTGACACAGCATCAAAGGCAGACCCGATCAAACAACCCAGAGCCCGCAGGCATCACCAATCGATCCCAGCACAATAGAACAGCACCAAATCAAATGCAGCACTGTCGATGTGTGCATACATAACACTGTCGGCTCCAGTTACAAGGGGGGTGGGGGGTGGGGGGCTAACAGTGATATAGATATTTACTCGTGGGGCGGGGTTTTCTGCAGCAGGCTGTCTCAGCCTGCCTGCACACAGGCACACAGTGAAATATCCATTCTCCGGCAGTAAGAAATGCCTGTCAACTATTCACGCACATTTTAACTGCAAAACCGAAAACCCACGGTCCATAAGGGCGGATTGAACCGTACAGGGTGGACCGTACGGTTCGGTTTTAAACCGAAAACCGTTGCAAGCCTAGTGTGTGTGTGTGTGTGTGTGTATGTATATGTAGCTTGTGTCTGCAAGTCTGTTTGCATGTGTGTGTGTGTGTGTGTCTGTGTGAGTGTATATTAGTGTCCCTTTCATATGTACGGGTTTCTTTCTGTCAGCTTGTGTGTGTAGTGGTGAGGGTTGGGTGTGTGGGAAGGTGTCAAAAGTTTTTTACAGATAATGAAAAGCACCTTTGTGAACAAAGTTCAGAATTCTGGTCTCAAGGACAACCTTATCCTGTTTGCTCCCTTTCCCTCTCTTTTCTGAGTGACTGTGTGTGTGTGTGTGGGGTGTGTGTGTGTGTTAGGTCTGCATCTTTGTGTCAAGGTGTACAAGCACTCCTCATTACTCCACGCTACCTATACTGGGGGCTACAGAAACATGGAGGCAGATATTGAGTTCATACTGCAGACTGATCTCTCTCCATCTACCATTCTCTCTGTCTCTCACCCCCAAACATTCACTCATTCCCTCTGTTTAATTCATGCCCTGCTCCAAAGCCTTGCACACCTTCAGGGTTTAAATAAAAAGGGTATGTGTGATAATTCGTGTCTGTGCGTGTGTGCGTGTGTTAGGTTAAGTGAAGTCAGGAGAACAGAGATGAATGGACAAGACAAGGCCTTCCTGTTGATAATGAGAACTTTTCATTGTATTTAAAATGGAATATATGAAGACTCAAATGTTGAGGTGTAAATGTGTAACCTGGTCAAAGAGCCATGGGCATTTTGGTGTCAATAAATGAATGGACACTCTCTATCTCTCTTCATGTCAGGTCGTATCTCCACCAAGGCTATCTGCCTGCAAGACCAGAAGGTTCAAGTCAATTCCACCATGTGTAATCCCCAGAACAGACCAGCTCTTGGCTCCCATCTCTGCAACACGCAGCCCTGCCCTGCGTAGTGAGTACTACGTGTGTGTGTGTGTGTGTGTGTGTGTGTGTGTGTGTGTGTGTGTGTGTGTGTGTGTGTGTGTGTGTGTTTGTGGGTTGGAGACAGGATATGTGGCTTGCTTCCACATGTTTCAACAACTTGAGGCAATGTTTTCATTGCGTGTATGTGTGTGTGTGCGCGCGTGCGCGCACACAGGCTGCGGTGTTGCTCCTGTGGTTGAGGAGTCTAGGATGCTGCCTGAGGTCCATTTGTTGACCGCCACTCTGCCCTGCCTGCCTCTTCCCTCTCTTTCTTAATCCTCTTCTTTTCCCTCTGCCCCTCTTTTTCATCTCTCAAATTCTCTCTCCTTGTCTTTTTTCCCTCATACTCTTGTCATTTCTTCCTGTCTCGTTCCTTCTGTCCAGTCTGTGGTTTCCTCTCCAGTCGATGGAATCTCCACAAATCCCTTTATCGTTTGGCATTTCTCCTTCATTACTGCAATAAAACCAGTTTAAATCACGCTTTAAGTGTGAATTTTAAGGCTCGCGATAAGAGAAACTGAATGGAAACAGCAAATTTTGAAACAGTCCTCAACATCTAAAAAAAAGCTTTGATAAACAGACTACATGATGAATGGTGATGGAAATTGTGGTGATTAAGCTAAAATGTTTCTACCATCTTCTTCTATCACCCGATGGCAGTCCATTCTTGTAAGTCATTCTCAGTTACTCTCTCTGTTTTTAATGATGTACTTTTTTCACACCCTCCTCACAGGGACATGATTCTTCATTTAAAACTGGCTACTGGAAATGTACCTGATTTATTATTATTATTATCATTTTATAATTTGGGCTAAATTTATATCTTGATCCTTTGTATCATTTCACAACTTAATGTTCATCTTTTAAAAAAGCCAAAAGCCTCTCCCCTTCCTCTCCCTGGCAGATGAGGAGGGAGAGACAAAAAACATGGCATACTGAAAGAGAGAGAAGGGAAAGTGACAACAAAAAGTGCTGGAAAAAAAAAACGGAGGAACAAGACAGGAGAGTGAGAAAGAGAGATTTAATTACATGCTGAGTAGTTCCCTGAGTTGTTCTGCATCTTATCCTTATTTCACCTGTCAGATGTCACAGACAGTGCTTTCTAGTGCACATAAGTAGCATATCATCTCCCCTATCTTTCACATGCCTCTTGACAGTTTTTTTTTCTTTTTTCTGGACCTTATGCTGGACTGTGTCCGTTAATAAGAGATGCCTTCATTTGTGGACTTACTGTTGGGAAGTGGCCTGGAGAGAGACACACTGCACTAGAAAAGAAAGTTAAAACAGTGCTAAACAACATCTCTGCTACAGTATGAATGCTTCTACATTAAAGGGAAAATTTCACAGATAGTTTTGCGTATGTGCAAACAGTACTGGTGAGTAATGTAGTAGACTAAAGCAATAAAGTCCTCACTGTGTACAATATTTATGGAGATGTTCTCCTGCTCACTTTCCCACAGCGCCTACATGTACCAGAATGCATTGCATGTAAGCCACTGTATCATCGTCCATGAAAGCCTCTGTGCTAGTGTAGGACGTCATTTCCACCATCGGAAATGTAGCTTAGCCAAGAAAATGAGGATGTGCTTTTTGAACAGTGTGTTTAGAGTAGATTAGAGAAGGGGTTCTCAAACTTTTTGGGGCCCGGGACCCCTTACAGGGGAGAAAATTTCCAAGGACCCCCCTCTTAATTGTAACACCAATTAAGTATATGCTTACTACTATTTGTACTCTTAGAAGCCGTTGGAACTATTTGTATTCTAAAACTTTTCAACCTAAATACTTCAGACCTGTTTCATAATGATAAACAGAAACCCATTTCAATTTGAACAATGTTGATACAATGTACTCCCACTGGGTGGGAGTAACGGACACAATATGCTTGTTTTGTTGGTGCAAATGGTCCCCATCTGTAGATATGCACTTTTTAATGATACAGCACAATTGTGTAATTTACAGCAAATTATTTCGCAGACCCCCTGGCTATGGATCTCGGACTCCACTTTGAGAACCACTGGATTAGAGCAGAGATCTTCAGCAGGGATCTGCAACCCCGAGGGGGTCCTCAGAGTTACTGCAGGGGGTCTGCCAAATTATTTGATCCCAAACTTTTTTTCTTCCATAAATATGTCCGAAAATACACATTAACATAAATACAACCTATAATAACCAAAGATAAATCTTCCTGTTCATTAAAAAATGTTACAACATTGAAGATACCCATGACTCCTCATGCAATAATGTGATCACCCTTAAAGCTGAGCACCAGCTAGCTATCCTATACTAAACCACTCTTACAGTGCATCTGGAAAGTATTCACACCCCTTCACTTTCCCCACATTTTGTTATGTTACAGCCTTATTCCAAAATGGATTAAATTCATTTTTTTCTCATCAATCTACATACAATACGCCCATAATGACAAAGCGAAAAAGGTTTTGTAGAAATTTTTGCAAATTTATTAAAAATAAAAAACTGAAATGTTGCATGTATACATAAGTATTCACAACGTTTACTCAATACTTGGTTGAGGCACCCTTGGAAGCGATTACAGCCTCAAGTGTTCTTGGGTATGAAGCTACAAGCTAGACACACCTATATTTGGGGTATTTCTCCCATTCTTCTCTGCAGATCCTCTCGAACTCTGTAAGGTTAGATGGGGAGCGTCGCTGCACAGCTATTTTCAGGTCTTTCCAGAGATGTTCAATGGGGTTCAAGTCTGGGCTCTGGCTGGGCCACTCAAGGACATTCACAGACTTGTCCCGAAGCCACTCCTTCGTTGTCTTGGCTGTGTGCTTAGGGTCGTTGTCATGTTGAAAGGTAAACCTTTGCCCCAGTCTGAGCTCCTGAGCGCTCTGGAGCAGGTTTTCATCAAGGATCTCTCTTTACGTTGCTCCATTCATCTTTCCCTCGATCCTGACTAGTCTCCCAGTTCCTGCCGCTGAAAAACATCCCCACAGCATGATGCTGCCACCACCATGCTTCACTGTAGGGATGGTATTAGCAAGGTGATGAGAGGTGCCTGGTTTCCTCCAGACGTGACGTTTGGCATTCAGGCCAAAGAGTTCAATCTTGGTTTCATTAGACCAGAGAATCTTGTTTCTCATTGTCTGAGAGTCCTTTAGGTGCTTTCTGACGAACTCCAAGCGGGCTGTCATGTGCCTTTTACTGAGCAGAGGCTTCCGTCTGGCCACTTTACCATAAAGGCTTAATTGGTGGAGTGCTGCAGAGATGGTTGTCCTTCTGGAAGGTTCTCCCATCTCCACAGAGGAACGCTGGAGCTCTGTCAGAGTGACCATCGGGTTCTTGGTCACCTCCCTGACCAAGGCCCTTCTGCCCCGATTGCTCAGTTTGGCTGGGCGGCCAGCTCTAGGTAGAGTCCTGGTGGATCCAAACTTCTTCCATTTACGAATGATGGAGACCACTGTGCTCTTCAGGACCTTCAAAGCTGTAGACATTTTTTTGTACCCTTCCCCAGTTCTGTGCCTCGATACAATCCTGTTTTGGAGGTCCACAGACAATTCCTTTGACTTCATGGCTTGGTTTCTGCTCTGACATGCACTGTCAGCAGTGGGACCTTATATAGACAGGTGTGTGCCTTTCCAAATCATGTCCAATCAATTGAATTTACCACGGGTGGACTCCAATCAAGATGTAGAAACATCTCAAGGATGATCAGTGGAAACAGGATGAACCTGAGCTCAATTTTGAGTGTCATAGCAAAGGGTGTGAATACTTACACAATATTTCAGTTTTTTATTTTTAATAAATTTGCAAAAATTTCTACAAAACCTTTTTCACTTTGTCATTATGGGGTATTGTGTGTAGATTGATGAGAAAAAAAGGAATTTAATCCATTTTGGAATAAGGCTGTAACATAACAAAATGTGGGGAAAGTGAAGGGGTGTGAATACTTTCCGGATGCACTGTATGTGCGGTGCCAGTAAAGCACTAGAAATAATTGCATGCCATATTAGCCAGATAGGTATGTATTATTAGCCTAAATATATGGCCATTCTTATGTTAATGTGATCTGCAATGGATCACTTTGTAACTTCTCGACCAAGAAACTCTGACAGACCCTGCACTTAATCATGAACCACTGGTGAAATTTCAGAGGATGAGGCTAATGCACCTGCTAAAAGCCATGCTAGAAGTGCTGCTAAGCGCAAACGAGAGAAGACCTGAAAATGTTCAGAGAATTATCTCAAGTTTGGGTTTACCTTTAAAAAGACTGAGGGCGTTGAATTACCAGTGTGTGTCATCTGCTCTGCCGTGCTGTCAAAAAAAAGTATGAAGCCATCAAAGCTGCAGTGCCACTTGGCGACAACCCATACTCACTTGAAAGAAAAACCAGTGGAATACTTTCAGACCCGTTTCAGATCTCTCAAAGGCCAACAGACATTGATGAGACAACCAGCTAAAGTTGGTGAGCTAGCTTTTGAAGCCTCTTATCAAGTTGCTCTTCAGATCACTCGGAACAAAAAGCCATACACAATTGCAGAGGATTTAATATATAGTGTGCAGCCAGTGATATGTGCAAAACAATGTTTGGGGATAATGAGTATGTTAATAAACTGAAAAGCATTCTGTTGTCAGACACAACCATTGCTCACCGTATTGATGACATGGCATCTGATGTGAGGGTGTAACTAGTAGAGAAACTGAGGTTGGCAGAGGCTTTTGCATTACAATTGGATGAATCCACGGACGTGTCAAAAAGAATTACAAAAAATGTGTTCTATAAATATATGAATCTGTCAGTAATTATTATTTTAATGGCTTAGCATTGTATACACCATTACAAAATATTTTTATACATGGCGCTATAGGCCACCCTACACATTACTGTTGGCACGATTTAACAAGCAACACAATTTTATACGATATGTAATAGGGGGTCTCTCCACCGTGTCTCTATCAGCCAAGGGGTCCATGGCCTGAAAAACGTTGAAGACTTCTGGGTATTATAAACCCTGTTAGGTTGTTAGTTTTTCCGGCCACTAGTGTACATCACGATACATCAATTGACGGCTAGAAAAAAAACAAACTCTTTCCCTGCTGCTACAGAGATGCAAGAACAATTGCAGGTGTCTTACATGTGCAGATAAGCAGAGATAATCGGTGAATTTTCCCTATAAGGAGCTGCAACAAGACAGCACTTCTCAAGGACAGGCAAGGAGCAGACCATGCAAAGCAAACACGCTTTCATGGACGCGTGCGAGTACACACACACACACACACACACACACACACACACACACACACACACACACACACACACACACACACACACACACACACACACAGCTGCAAGCAGGAACAAATACTCAAACATTCTCACATAAGAATTCAAATATACTTCCAGATGCCGGCATGAGAACAGTAGCCGTGTTTCCATAACGTATTTTTATGCACATTTTGAAGTATCACATTTGAAAAGGTTTATGGAAACGGCACATTTCAAAAAAACTTCCTCAATTTCGTAACAAAAAAAAGTTTTTACGCCAGCTTGGTTTTTTGTTTTTGTTTGTTTGCCTTTTTCGAAAAAGATTTCATGAAAACACCTTTGCTGAATATGTTCTGACACATCGAATATTTAACTCATCAGCTGTTTCTGCTGTCGGTATTGTCGTATGGCCCTTGTTGCATGCATTTGAATCACTGCATTTCTTTGCCTTTGTCTCTGGACAGCGTGAAATTTGGTCAATGCTAGCTGACATGAAAGAACAATTAGATACAACTTGCCCAACTGAAACAAATTCCTGAAGACCTCTCTCAGGCGACTTGTTTTGTCTGCGGTTCGCAACCTCTACTACTATTTATTACAGCCATGCATAATGTAGCCTATACTGCCAACTTCTTCTTTTTTTTTTGTAATTCCCCCTCACCGTTTTTCTCCCCAATTGTACCTGGCCAATCACCCCGCTCTCTCAGCCGTCCTAGTGACTGCTCCACCCCCTCTGCTGATCTGGGGAGGGCTGCAGACTACCACATGCCTGCTCCGATACATGTGGAGTCGCCAGCCGCTTCTTTTCACCTGACATTGAGGAGTTTTGCCAGGGCAACGTAGCATGTGGGAGGATCACCTGTTCCCCCTCCGTCCTGACTGACCAGAGGAGGTGCTACATAGGCGCTCCCTTTTGTATCTGTCCAAGTCGGAGGGTACTGCTGGTGTCGTTTGTGGCTGCTGCTTCTCCCTCTCGTAGCCCCCCTTCCCATCCACCCCTGTATGTCTGTGTTATGTTTATCTGTCGTCTTGTTTCACCCCGTTTATTGTAAAGCGTCTTTGAATTTTAGAAAAGCACTATATAAGACTGATTTATTATTATTATTATTACACATACCCACATCTGGCTTCCCATCCGCAGACACGGCCAATTGTATCTGTAGGGCCGCCCGACCAAGCCGGAGGTAACATGAGGATTCGAACTGGCAATCCCCGTGTTAGTAGGCAACGTAATAGACCACTATGCTACTCAGACGCCCGACTGCCAACTTCTGACAAAACTACGCTTTGCATAGCCTAGTTTACTCTCTCCAAACCAGTAAATCGAAACGCACCTAATTCGGATTTTCTTCTTTTGTTTATTTTTTCTTCATGATATTTCAAAAGTTTGCTTAAAATTCACTTCACAATTAATGGAAACGGTTAGTGTTCATTCACAGTGTCCAACAGCATCTCTGCGTTAGGGGCCGGTGGGGCCTGGCCCCAACCAGATGTCACCATTACACGATTTGATCAATAATTCAGTGTAACAAATAACTTTTTTTTTCGTTGTATCTGAAATTATTTCCCGTTTATTACATATGACAACGGTAGCGCTGTCCGATACATTCCAGATATCTTCCTGTAGCTGTTTCTTAAAGGTCAGTCCTTCTCCTAGCAGTCTCTGTTTGTTGAGCAAGGGGCTGGCCCATCAGCATTTGTTTAAACAAGGGAGCAGTTGACAACACTGTGAACATGTTCAATGTGCTTTCAATACTGAGCTGTGGGGCATGATCATGTTGGCCCCATGCTGAGAATCGGTCAGTAAAAACAATAGAATGAATGACATAGGTTAAGACGTTTAGTAAATGTCATCTACGGTATTGGCATTACTGCGCAGCTACATGCAACACCATTTGACACCATGGGGCAACAGAAGTTAAGTGCACTTGCTATGCCATCAATTGAAAATGAATTCATTCATGGATTGGTGGACTTCGACAGAAAAGTTATTGACAAGTTTGCCCAGATGAAAGATCATCGTGCATCTTTTCTTTTCAAGCAATGAATGTCACTGGCAAGTCTACTTGGCATTATTACAAGTCGTGTTATTTTGGGTGTAGGTTGAAGCCCGGAAGAAGAAGAAAGCCACTTTATTTTGTCATTGTACAGGTTACAATGAATCTGTTCTCTGCATTTAACCTATCCTATTGTATAGGAGCAGTGGGAAGCTGCAGCACCTGGGAGTCAACTCCAGTTCTTTCCATTGCATTGGTTAGGGGCACAGCATTACCCCAACATGCATGTCTTTTTGATGGTGGGAGGAATCGGTTTCCCTGCTCTGAAATGTTGCTTTGGGTGTGTTATTGCAGTTGTAGACCACAATGATCGTACACTGCTTGACAGAGATTAAATTGGACTGGGACTGTCCGGGGCTTTGCACTGCCACATAGCACCTCAAATGTCATCAGGCAGAGTTGAACACTGGCGAAAAAAAAAAAAAATCTTCCAGCAACAATTAATTTTATTCATACATTTTTACTCCGCTGTCATTGTTAAAAGACTCAAATCAATTTTATTTGTATAGCCCAATATCACAAATTACAAATTTGCCTCAGTGGGCTTAACAGTAACACAACATCCTGTCCTTAGACCCTCTCATCGGATAAGGAACAACTCCCTAAAAAAAAACCTTTAACAGGGAGAAAAAATAGGAAGAAACTTCAGGGAGAGCAACAGAGGAGGGATCTCTCTCCCAAGATGGACAGCATGCAATAGATGTTGTGTTTAAGCAATTTACATAATACAACATTGAAAGAGGATAACAGAATTATAATGGACTTATAAAATTATGAAGAATAGGATGCACAAGATGCCAAGCAGTGTCCAGACGCCATCGGAACAGTCCAGGACCCAAGCCACGCAACCAGCATCATCATGTAAAAAAAAATAAAAATGTGAGGAGCGGAATGGCAGGCAGCGTCCAAGTGGCAACCACCATCACCACGGAGACCTGGGAGGAGAACCGACTCCAAGTGCACACAAGGGAGACTCACATGACACCATTCAAACACAGAAAAAGAGAAAGGAGAAGACATCATTCAGAGAGAGAGAAAAGACATGTGAGAGAAGAGAACAGTTTGCAATAGTCATTAGTCATAATTAAGTAATCAACTAGTCATAATCTAAAAAATGATGAATTAAATATTTTTATTTGTATTCGTCATTTTTTAGTGCAGGTAGAACTGGTGACCTGAACGAGAACAGGAGAATGTCACTTAAAATGCTTAGTAAGCCCGTATACATGTTCATTATGAATACAAATGACAGGGTTGATGTCAGGTTACAATCTGTCTTACAGTAAAACACCAAGCTCATGAATCTCACTTTTTTGAATATTCCAAATGTATTTCCATGAAAATGAATATATCCCACCATGTACTTATCTCAGATTGTGTTCTTATAAGCTAATTTCCACAGCAAATGGGAATGAGAGAATGAGGTCATTAACTTCAAAGACACGCAGCAGTGTCTTGCCATTAACATCACTGATAAAGCAGCTGGCTTGCTTGAGATCGGTAAAAATATAATATACAACAGTTCAGCAAAACACAAACCTACCACAGAAAACCGGACATTTTCATGAATTTATAACTCTGATTAGCGTTTTAGTGCTCAGAGGGTTGTCTCACCTTGTTATATTTTATTTACAGTTTGTCAAATGATGTCAATCAGATTTCGTAGTATATGCGCACACACGTGCACCCATGGCGACCCTGAAACCACAGACCCCCCACATAACAAATCCCAATGTAACCCCTACTTCTTGATAACTTTGGTTTCGTAAAGTGATGCTGTATAACAAGGTAATATACCAGTTGTGTGAGGTCAAATGCCATTATAGATGATGCCACTTATATCGCTGTCTCCACTTCTGCTAACTCCTGTGATGTGTTATGTTAATATGTGCATTTGTGATTTCATTCATTGATGAGGTGCATTTGTGTTTGGATTCATGAAGCAAGTAGATTTATGTGTCATTTCATTGATGAGTTGGATGGTGCCCATACAGAGACTATTGTTTCCCACCAGGCTCTCTGTGCCAGAGACGCCACTGGCATACATTCAAGGAATCCCCAAAAGTACACATATACTTGCATGCAACTCAATGCATATGCTAACACCATTGTTCACACCATATATCCTGATCAAAAAAGGGAATTTGTTGATCAAACTAAAAAGCTAAGATTCAAAACACAAGCCTCTTGCCCTGTGTCACTGATCACCGTGTCACTACAATGTCACAGTCAGCTAGGGAGCAGCAAGTCCACACTGAGCTTTGTGCTGTGTCTGAGGTTAAACAAGCCAGACTGCTCTGTTACACCTCCAACATACAGCCTCTGTGTCTAAATAACTTTCCCACCACCCGAGAGGGCATTTCCTGCCACTAATCTTGGGCATACCGTTTCTCTTATCTGGGCAAAAGGTATTAAACAGCACTGTTCTTGTAATGACCTCCCTCTTTGTGTGGGAGAGGAAATGGTATAACCTAGGTGATAAATGTCAATGGTGTTGTCTACTGGGGGGTGAAGTTGACACCCTCGAACAGAGTCGGTTCAAACTGTTTCTGGGTTAAGCAGCTGCATATTTCTGTCTGTTTAAAATGGGCTCAACTTCAACGAATCAGCAAGAAGAAATTGCAGCAAGACGGTGTGTGTGTGTGTGTGTGTGTGTGTGGGGGGGTTATATGGTTGTGTATAAGAATGTCAATGTGAGTGCATGTCTGACAAAAGGGGGAATGAAAAAAAATGGCTGCTTATCTGCGGTGTGTATCTCGGGCGCTGACAGGCTGGTCCATGTTTTATTGTGCAGAGACTGTGGGATCCCCATGGGGCCTCGCCAGTCTAGCCACGCAGAGGCAGAAATCTCAGATCCCCTCACCCCACACACCCCCCCCTCCAGTTTAGATGACTGCAACTGTAAGTCTGTCAGGGAGAGCTGGGATGCCTGACTTTGAAAACAGCAGCATGTGGACATAGCCGGATAGTAGAGTAAGAGGGAGATCAGACACGCCGAGAATTATGAGAAGCCAATTCAATCTGCCTGCACAGCATGGAGCAGGCTTTTTAGTTATTTGTTTATTTATTGTATTCTTTTTTTTGTTTGTGTCTTGCGTTGCATTCTCCATATCACCGCCCCAACCTCTCCTCCAACTCCTCTTTCTCTGTCCGTCTGTCTCCCGTCCTCTGCTGTTTGAAGTATGTAGCAGTTTTGCTATTCCTCTTGGCAGTCCATCTGTGGAGTCACTTACCATGAGTACAGAGCTTCCCTTGGCGCATCCTGCTGTAGGGGCATCTGCCGACAAATCATGCTACCCTGCACGGGAAACCCTGGAGAAAAACAGAGACCCCCCCCCCCCCGCCTCCACCCCACCACTTCACAATTTAAAACATTAATGTGCACGACACAATTTTACCAAACAAAGCTCCAAGTAAATCCTCATGTATGTAAATGACTGGACTTAAAAATCAGTATTACAGATGTGCTAAACAGATGACTTAAGTGTTTTTTTTTTTTTTTTTTTTTTAGGTCATTCTCAAATAACTTTGACAGAGGTTACAATTTGACAGTGTTTGATTATGCCAACTTTGTGCATTCATCCTTGGCTGCTGGAAGGGTCATGCGTTAAGAATCACAATCTATGTTTTCGCTCTATGGATGTAAAAGATATGCAGCCATACAACGAGGAAGGATTATGTATTCATCAATGCCCAACGTTTTTTCTTCTCTCATGCTTCAAAATATGCAAGTTATTGAAAGAGTCCAGAGATGCAAATTACAGCTGGGTCAATAGTGGTTTGCAGTGAAGTGCAGTGGCTGTTCAGCCTTTTTCCCTTTGAATGACTTTTTTTTTTATTTATACGGCACGGGAAATAAGTAAGGAAAAAAGAAGAAGAAAAGAAAAAAGCAAATAAACCCCAAGCCAAAATCCAAACCGGTGCTTTCAGGCCCAACTGGTCACGTCTCTCCCATTTCCAAATTGCAGTTTTTAACCTCCTGCCTCATTTGTCTGCAGGGTTTGAAAGTGAATGAAAGCGTTTTTCTTCCCCTGAAGCAGGACAGAGGCGTGGAGGAATGGTCAGGGCGGCAACGGTTCGTCTCAAAACTGGACCGATCCATCTGTCCCATCTCCCTCTCCTAAGCCTGCGGTTGTCAGACCACTCATTTGCCATAATCTCCCCCTTCGTTCATTCCCAGTGCCAAGACAGAAGCTATTTTAGAAGAAGCAGTAGGCTTTCATCAGCGAACAAGCACGTTTTTCAGAGATACCAATGGAGAGGAGGAGTGGAAGGGGCAAAAGGGGGACAGAGGAGAGGCAAAGAGAGAAATGAAGGAGAACAGAGCAGGAAAGAGGAAAAATAGGTTATTAGCAGGAGAAGATGGACAGGTAGAGAAAATGGGAGATGACAAGTAAAAAGGAATGGGGCACGGTGATTAGAACTGGAGTGGAGAGGAGAGAATAAGAAAGGAGGGAGGAGACAAGGGAGAACAAAAGATAAGAAAAGTGGAGAAGGGGGTAAATGGAAGATAAAGAGAAGGAAAAGAGATGGGACAGCCTGACATAGAGGGAAGAATGGAGGGAGGAAATGCATTTAGGTCAAGTCGACTGTCTATGCCCTGATGGGACGTTATATATTGGAGCTGGCTGGACTATGGTAGAGGCCTGGTAAACCTGTTATGGAGAGATGTTCTTATAGTATGGTTCTCATTTGTCTCATTTGGTTCTCAAATGTACACAGTAGAGCTGGAGATCAGACACTATGAGAGCATACAGTATGTACAGTGGATTTGTGGGTTTGTTTGTGCTCATGTTTGCATGCATGCATCGGTATTTGTGCACGTGTGTGGGTGAAACTGCTCTGCTTTTGTGTCTATCGCTGAATGCGTATACAGTTTCATGTTCACATCCACTCTTAGTGTATACTTCAGTACTAATAAAGATATAATAATAACACCAAACAGTGCAAAAGTCAGATACACATTTAGGTATTTTCAAATATATAGATGCTCTGTTTTAGATATTGCAAACTAATGTTATCCTCTAAACGTTTTTTTTTCCAACTCTTGCCCATCACATTAATTTCCATATTGCTCTTTATGTTGAGCATCTTATTAAGTCAAGTTCCTCTTGTGTTAAAATTTACTTGGTTAACAAACAAAACATAGCTTGGACTTAACTATATATGCAATGAACACCCTTTGGAAATGTCAATACATGATTTGAATGAATAATTTCAAGCATATTGGTGTGTTTTGTGAGCCCATTGTCCAGACATCAAAAGTGAAAACAAGTAAAAGAAAGGGACTAAGCGTACTTTGTTTGCCAGATTAAATTTAATAACCAGATGGTACCGTTAGCTTTTGAATAATTTTATAGAGTTTTGCTTTCATCTTTAGTAGCCTACGTTTCTGAGGAAATGTAACACTATCTGGAATTAATAGATGAAACTTTAGGATCATAACCCTGGTGTGAATTTGCATGTGTGCGTGTGCGTGCGTGCGTGTGTGCGTGCATGTATGTGTTTGAGTTTGGGCCCAAAATAAGTGGAGCAGATTAGTGTTTGGACCTGTGGTTGTCTGTTCTGAGAGGAATCTCAGTCATGTGGTTGGTACACTGATGACAGAGGCTGGTACACTTAAGTATACTATACAGCTTTGTAAACTGTGTGCATGCATGCATCAGTGAGTGTGATTGTATATATATATATATATATATATATATATATATATATGTGTGTGTGTGTGTGTGTGTGTGTGTGTGTGTGTACGAAGAAAGTGGGCAGCATATGATTTGTTTGAACATCACAGAGCTATCAAATCTTACAAACACTAAAGTTGTTGCTAACAAAATCATCCTTATAGGCAAAAACCTGCCATATTTCCCTGAATCTTTTTTCACGACATCTCTGCCTCTGCTTTTTATACCCACAGCTGGGCGACGGGTGATTGGGGTCTATGCAGTCGATCATGTGGCGGCGGGCAGCAGACCAGGACCCTTCGCTGCTTGAGGAAGGTGACCTACCAGAGGGAGGAGGTGGTGGCCCACTCACTGTGCCCAGCAGTCTCTCCTGCCCAAGTCCAGCCCTGTCACACCCAGGCCTGCCCGCCCGAATGGAGCACAGGATCTTGGTCCCAGGTGGGCTGGGTTGAAATTTGCTGTTTACGGATGTGACATCTGCAAGTAGGTAGAGAAAAAAGATCTGTGAATTGCAGCAGATGCAGATGCACACACAAGTATATACACAAAACCTGGTATTAGCACACACACACACACACACACACACACACACACACACACACGCACACAAATACATACACACACACACACACACACACACACACACACACAACCACACACATACACACACACACACACACACACTTTCTTTGCAACCAGACTAACGTCTACTTCAAGCAGAAATAATAGCTTTGCTGCCCTCTGTTGGACATATGGCAAATATCAGTCAATCAAAAGTATCCATAAATGAGTGTTCTCACCATTCGATGACAATTGATAGCGCTTGTCAGTTTCCAAAATGAGGAACTGGATACACTTCATTGGACCAATATCAAACTTAACTTTTATTGTTAACAAAGTATATTATCATTGTTTATTTACAAATATAGACATTTAGCCTTCCAGGAAAAGTCAAATAAGCATACTGAAAAAGAGAAATTACAAAAATAAGACAAAAATAAATTATGATTGTGGTTGCTAGTCTGAGCATGGCTGAGTAGAGTGACCTGCAGTTTCTCATTTTCTTTATCCTCTTTGCTGTTGTTTCTCTCTTTCCTGCTTAATTACATCCAGCTACCTTAAGAACTGTGATATAAGGGTCTGTCATTGGACCAATAATGGTGAAGTACACATATACATTACTGTGCCCATACTATGGACCTACCAGTCTGGGAAGTAAGTTAGAGTAGGACTACAACAAAGAAAATATAAAATGTGACTATAAGACCTTTACGTCTCAGAAACTCAGCACCTCACTGAGAATGGAGTTATTTATGTTTTTAAAACAAACATTTCTCCCCATATTAACTTTCTCCCCCCTATATGGGTATGATTCAGCACTTGGCACAACACCCCTGCTTAGTATTCCTCTTCTGTTCGGTGGTATCGTTACACCCTTGGGGATTTTAGAGGATTCTTACAGTGTGGGTTTTGAGGAAAGAGTACGGTTGAGAATACAAACAGCACAACATTGCATTGAAGGCAGTCAATGTGGTTACTGAAAAAGACACAGATTCAGACCACATAGGTTTGAGTATGGATTTACCAGAGCCGGGGACACATACACAGATGTATTGCAGGGAAGAGCTAAAACTTCACAGTCATGAGTGAAGTTATGCAGCAAAAACTTATGCATCTTTTTGTGTGCCTGCAAACAACATGGTGTGTTTCAGGGTAGCGTTAACCTATCTCTAAACTCTGAGACCGCTAGTCTGGTATCCTGGTGAGGTCAGAGAAAGCTGAATCTGATTTGTGACATGCCAGCTGTAAACACAGTACGTGCCCACACAGTTCGGTAAGAAGAATGATTGGACATATATGAATGAGTCTAGGGTTTTAATAATCCCTGACAAATGCTACAGGATGGCGACTCTTCGTGGAAACACACGTGACTTTTTTCCCCCCCCCCATCCCTACATCGTACGTGTCATCGTCACGCAGTGCTCCAAGACGTGCGGGCGTGGGCTGAGGAAGCGGACTGTGTTCTGTCGCAGCACTGATCCGGGGGCCAAAGCGGTGGTGGTGCCCGACAGCATGTGCAGACAGCACCACAGGCCCAAGGCCCAGGAGACTTGCGTGCTGCGGCGCTGCCCCAGGAACGAGAGGCTGCAGTGGCTCCCCACGCCCTGGGGAGAGGTAGGCTATACAGTCAAACTAAAGAAATTACTGTAGAATAGAATAGAGTTTTACCAATTAGCAAAGTGGGAAATTGTCTGTGCAGAAAAGCCCCCACCTCAAAACACACTGCGGAACATATACTACTACTACCACTACTACTACTTAACGTACAAAATATACCTGTCAGTCTCCATTTCCTTGTGTACTTACTTGCACCATTAGATGTTCTTGTTTCTTTTCTACTTTAAATCACCGTGTACATGTCCTTGTATTTTTATGTCGAGTACCCCACCAGGACAAATTCCTAGTTTGTGCAAAACCTACCTTGGATATCGAGGACCTTTGACTTGACATTCTTTGTAATATACACTAAATTAGTTGTTTTTCTCAATATACACACAGCGTTGCATCTGTCGTTTCATTTTGGACGTTTTCACATTATTTACAGGCTGTTCTTAACAATGTTGCCTGTCGACTCATGGGAAACATGATAGCAGTTTCCATACCAATATGTACCATTTCTTTTCTTTTTGATGAGCAATTTTAACCTAAATCTATAGCGATGGTTTCATTTTGTGTTAAGTAACATGAGATAATTAAATCTCATTAAAACGGATGGGGCCACATAATTTGATGATAATAATAGGGGAGGATCCTGTCGTCCAAAGAATGAAACAATAGAAAAAAAGGTTGCTGCAGATGCTGTGTTTAAGTGTAAGTAATGTTAAATAATGAACCAATGAACTTTATTTATATCACACCTTTCTAAACAACCTTACAAGGTGCCTTACACAACAGGATAAAATAATGCACATGGCCAATTTAAAACAACAAAATACAGTAAAAATATAGGACATAATGCCAGCACAGAAGTCAGGGCTACAATTTCAGCAAAATAAATAAGCAACTCTCATAGTGTTGTCTTGTTATACTGGTTGCATGCTACCATTCTACTAAAATATCTTCGCCTTAAGATGCATTATTCTGGCAGTGGTTTGGCTTTTCATTTCCATCTGTCTTTTTATATTTCTCATCATTTTCTAACCAAACAGGAACACTAACTGACTTTTATTTCTAATTTGGGGGCTGTGCAGAATTTTATATATATATAAAACTTTGTTAAAAGAAACACTCACTGGTAGGGAAAGTGCTCAACAAATAAGGAGCAAAATAATTATATATATATATATATATATGTGTGTGTGTGTGTGTGTGTATATACATATATATGTATATGTATGTATATATATATGTATATATTCACAGGAAATGTTCACTGAAGAAAATTTCTTGAAATAAATGAAATAAAATGTTCAGAGAGGCTTTTATATGACATAAACGCAGATGTGCACAAACCATGCACTGTGTTCGAACAGGCTGAAAACTCGACAACAAGAACATTAGTCTTTTCACACCGGCACGATGGGGATTGTGGCAAAAAGTGACCTTGTGGTGTTTGTTGGGATTGGGACCCTGACCCATGTACGCAGCTGCATGTGTGCATTCCAACACACACACACACACACACGCACAGCTATTTCTCATAGACTCTCTTCTCTCACACCTTGCCTACTGTTCTCTCCCAGTGCTCCAGGTCATGTGGCTCAGGTGTTCAGAAGAGAGAGCTCCGTTGTGGGGAGAGAGACTCCAATGGAGGGTATGTACAGGGACTACCACACCAATAAATGTACATGTTGGCAGGAATCCATGATGATACTTATCACACTGTACATCTCTGCAAGCCCTTGTGTACACCTCTGGGACCAAAGTTACATTGTCAACTACACATTTATCTTCTTTGAAGTCTGATTTGATTTTTTTCTCTATGAACATTTTTCAAGAAGAGGGTGTTTCCTGAGTTAAAATAATCACTGTTTTCAGATTTAAAACAGTATTTTTGGAATAACACCATCATTTTAGAAAACTTTCATGCATCCCGAATTTCCTAACGTACTTGCCGTACAAAAAAAAAGAAAAAAAAAAGAATGCTGGATGTTTTTAACAATATCAGCAATTTGAAGTTTTGTATTGTTCACTATTTCAAAATTTTCAAAATTTAAGCTTACTAAAGAATAGTCATTTTGAGCATCCTCCCCCCTTGCTACAGGTATGTGGAGTTCATATTCAAAACTGAGTAATGTTTGATGAAAACCTTCTCCAGTCTGAACTCTACAAGAAGAAAATCTGAATAAAACGATACTGACCATGACATAGGATAGAATAATGTTTGAATGGCACAGCAAGCAATAAAAATTCAGTGTTTTTACTGTTATTCGTTGGCATGTGAGATGTATGTATATATGCATATGTACTGTGTGTATACTGTATGTATATTAAGGTATAGATATTTCGGTAACACTTTAGTATGGGGAACGTAGTCACCATTAATTAGGTGCTTATTAGCATGCAAATTAGCAACATATTGGCTCTTAATTGGTCATTATTACGTACTCATTAATGCCTTATTCTGCATGGCCTTATTATACAACCAGTAAGCCATTAACTATGAGTTTTCCCTCTATAACCTCAGAATTATTGCTTATTAGTAGTACCATCTCAATATGCTTTGCTTAGTATGGACTTTATAAGGTGGTAGTACAACAAGAAGAGTTATTCTCCCTTACTAACACTTAATGAATATGGTCTGTTCTTACATAACAAAACACAAAACTACAAGTGTTAATAGTGTTAAATTACTGTAAATTAAGTTTTTGTTACTTAGAATATGTTCCCCATACTAAAGTGACATCTTGATCATTACTAATTCACTAGTAATTAAGTTTTTTTATGTTCCCCATACTAAAGTGTTACCGATATTTCTATTTACACTTTATTTTTTCCATCTTTTCCCCTGTTTCCCTGTTGCGACAATGTTGCTATTTGTACCTGCTCCATGTATATACAAGAAATTGGGGGGGGGGGTTGTTAAAAAAAACCTTTTTGAAATTGTAAGCAAATTAGAAAAAGCAATTTTTGAGCAGGTATCACCTCTTTTTCTCCCCTGTAACCAGGTTTGTGGAGTTCCCAGTTCGGAGGTGTAGGAATCTGGCCAAGCCATTGGTGGATCTCCAGCAGGCCTGCAGCCAAGGCCCGTGTCCCGAGACTCCTCGGGTTGTACCTGGCAGAACCACCTCTGGTGCTGTGGTCTTGGGCTGGTACTCCTCCCCCTGGCAACAGGTATTCCCCAGTTCCTTTCAAATGTCAACTTTTAAACTGTGGAAAATAAGGGCAGTTGTTAAAAAAGAAGTGATGGGGAGGCGTCTGGGTAGCATGGTGGTCTATTCCGTTGCCTACGAACACGGGGATCCCTGGATCAAATTCCCATGTTACCTCTGGCTTAATCGGGCATCCTACAGACACATTTGTCTGTGTCTGCGGGTGGGAAGCTGGATGTGGGTATGTATCCTGGTTGCTGCACTAGCGCCTCCTCTGGTCGGTCGGGGCGCCTGTTCAGGGGGGAGGGGAACTGGGGGGAACAGCGTGATCCTCCCATGCACTACGTCCTCCTGGCAAAATGCCTCACCGTCAGGTGAAAAGAAGTGGCTGGCGACTCCACTTGTATCGGAGGAGACGTGGTAGTCTGCAGCCCTTCCGGGATCGGCAGAGAGGGTGGAGCAGCGACCGGGAAAGCTCAGAAGAGTAATTGGCCGGATACAATTAGGGAGAAAAAGGAGGAAAAAAGTTTAAAACAAAAAAAACAAAAAAAAACAAGTGATGATGATGATGACCATATACTTTTATTCCATTATCATGCTGAGGCCATGATGAAGCCACTGTGCGCCACACCAACAAGGAGTACCGTACACGGTTATTTTGTTTCTATTAGTGCTGAAGCTGAAATCTAGCGTCGCAAAACCCAGCCTAAATCTCACACACGCAGCTCAGTTCTTGATGAGCTATTAGTCTGGAAAGGATCCATTGAGAACAGATTGTAGCCGGCAGCTAGACACCAGACCATCCATCCATTATCTGAACCGCTTATCCTGCTCTCAAGGTCGCAGGGATGGTGGAGCCTATCCCAGCAGTCATTGGGCGGCAGGTGGGGAGACACCCTAGACAGGCCACCATATACACGTGTGTGCGCGCGCACACACACACACACACACACACACACACACACACACACACCTAGGGACAATTTAGTACAGCTGATTCACCTGACCTACATGTCTTTGGACTGTGAGAGGAAACCGGGGCCCATGGAGGAAACCCGCACAGACACAGGGAGAACATTCAAACTCCACACAGAGGATGACCTGGGATGACCCCACAAGGTTGGACTACCCCAGGGCTTGAACCCAGGACCTTCTTGCTGTGAGGTGACCGTGCTAACCACTGCGCCACCATGCTGCGACACCAGACCAATCAGCGGATAATGGGGAGTGCGAGGATAGGTTAGCTTAAATGCTACTGCAGAATCAGTTTTAACCATGACATTTACAAAGATGGCAAAAACTGTGTGCAGACACAATAACTACCTGTGTCAACTGACCTGCTAGCGGTGGTGGTGTTTACTAGCCGAGGAGTGTGTTTGGAAACGTGGCACTGTGGTTCTACATCATGGAGTTTGTAGGTAGAGGCTGGTCCAATCACCTGCAAAGTATTTTTGATCCTTACCCACTGCTGATGCCTCTAACACATGCCTATTGAGCCTTGCCAGACCACACAAAATCAGCTGACGAATTTCAGCTGATTTTTTTTTAAGGCTAGCTGAAATCAGGGCTAGTAAGTCCCTCAGAAAACGTAAAATAGCAAATGACACCATGTAATGGCGTCCATCTATGTAAAGCACGTCCGACACTGGAGTTGATCAATCAGATGTCAATAAACACCAGTGTCTTCTCCACTGCCAAAGACACAGATTCAAACATTTTTGTTTTGTTTTCTCATCAAAAAAGACATATGTCTGCTTGTTGTAATTTCAGCACAGACTGTAGGATCAGTACAGGATGTGTTAATAGCAATGCAGGAGCAACACCGTACCAAATGTGACGTTCCTGGATACGACATGAATGCAAAACTAATAATTGAATTCTGCTGTCATGAAGCCATCCCACTGGCACGATCTGGCCACGTTCAGCTCAGCTACCAAAGGGTGCCAAAAATCCAGATATGAGCAAAGTTTGAAACCATTCCTAACAGACCATGCACTAACGAAAACATCATCAGAATCATTTATTTCCATGCTCAGAATCATTCGATCATGCAAAGCACAACCATTGTGCAACTTTGTTGTGAACAGAATGATAACAGATTATTGTTTGTTATTGAAAGTAGGTCTAATATTGACTGTACATTTTCAGTTGAGTAGCTAACGTTACTCATTATTGACATGATATCCTGATTGGAAAGCTTAAAGTTGACTTTAAAATGGAAGCGTTTGAAGCATTTTAACACAGCTTAAGTTAGCTCATCTGAATCATGCTTTTAGCCTGCCAACAACCCAGAAAATCAAGCTGAAACATCAGAAACACTTAAAACTTTTACCAAAAGATTGATTTGTTTGAGCACGTGAAAGGTGATAGAGCACCTCTTACTTGCATCTCTGTCGATGGCATTTCTGTGAATCCTACCGCAATGAAACTGCATGGGCAATACAAGTGATAGAAAGTGAGGGAGAGGATAAGAGAGAATAGAAGTGGGGGTACAGACAATAATATATTTTGCGAATTTGTCAATGAGGGTTATATTAATGATTACAAAAAAATCAAAATCTTTAACATCTTAAAACAGCATATATATTTTAGAGGCACTCAGTTACAGACATTTTTAAGGGGGTTGCAGCCCCACCCTGACCCCCAAACCTACACAGAGGGTACAGCTACATATGAAGCTAAATTTCAGTTTGAGTGAATGAGTTAGAAACTAGGTTTCTAACTTGTTCAGTTCAGGTGCTTCACCATTACAAAATGTAGAAAAAAGACTGGCCTCCTCTTGCTGTTTTGTTTGCTTTGCTCTGGTTTGCCGTGTCTCTAGACAAACACTCATCCAAGGGGGCGTAAATGGCTTCTAGGTTTGCATGGGAAACAAAGATCTATAACCCTAATTCTCCTAACCCCAAAGCTGTTGGGATACAGTACAGGTGGTTTTTGCTGGCAGCAGTCGTGCCCGTACACTTCTTAACCCACAATGCAGCTTGGCAGTCTTGATGGACTGTGATGTTGAATGGGCCTCAGATACAGTCTACCACCTTGACTCTCTATAGCCAAGTCAGTTGGTGCAGGTGATGTGGTGTTTTGGTATCATCTATTATGTAAGAACTCTTTAGGGCAACTTTTTACAAGATGGCGTCTGATTCACCTTGATCCGGCAGCTGTGATCTCTGTTTGTTTACACTGGAGAAGATATCTCCTGACAGTTTGCTGGAGGGCCAGGACTGGCTCTGGAGGATGTTTGTTTTCTTCATATGCTCTTTGTTTAAGGCATACAATTCCTCCTCCCTACCTCCCTCAGTATCGCTCCCTTACCAGTCTCACCTCTATTGTGTCTTCTATAATGCCTTTTTTTTCTCTCTCTGTCATTGCTGCCTTTTAAATCTCTCTTCTGCTCTCTCCTATAAATATCCCCCACCTCCCCAGTGCTCAGTATCATGTGGTGGAGGGGTGCAGACTCGTTCCATTCAGTGCCTCCGACAGGGTCGTCCAGCAGCTGGCTGCCTGCCCCACCAGAGACCCCTCACCTCCAGGGCTTGTAACACCCATTTCTGCCCAGCCCCTGTCCCTGCTCCAGTCTCTATGCCAGCCCCTGGACCGGTGGCACGCCCAGGACAAACACCAGGCAAGGTCCCTGGTGCTGGGGTAAATACGAAAGGTAAATTCCTGCTTGCGCAAAGTGACAAAATACATCAAGAGGTATATCTTGCCACATTGTTGTCTGTGCTTCTTAATTAAAATGCACATTTGAAGCCTCATTCAGGATAATGGGTCATATTACAAAGACGCTATTTGTGCCAAGCCCATGCAAACACAGATGAATTTGAAAACTTTTTTTTTTTTGTGGATTTTTCCTTCTTTTTCTCCCAATTGTACTTGGCCAATTACCCCACTCTTCTGAGCCATCCCGGTCGCGGCTCCACCCCCTCTGCCAATCCAGGGAGTGCCAAAGACTACCACATGCCTCCTTCGGTACAGGTGGAGTTGCCAGCCACTTCTTTTCACCTGATAATGAGGCGTTTCACCAGAGGGACTAGCATGTGGGAGGATCATGCTATTCCCCCCAGTTCCCCCTCCCCCTCAAAAAAGTGCCCTGACTGACCAGAGGAGGCGCTAGTGCAGCGACCAGGACACATACCCATACCCAGCTTCCCACCTGCAGACACAGCCAATTGTTTCTGTAGGGACGCCTGACCAAGCTGGAGGTAACCTAGGGATTTGAACCAGTGATCCCCATGTTGGTAGGCAACGGAGTAGACCGCCACGCCACCCGGACACCTGCAAACCTCTTCTTTGTCTTTGTTTCCATACACACTAAGAGAAAATGTGTCTCTTCGAAGACGTTCTCTGAAGTGAACAAATTTGAAAACGCCAGTCTTACGTTATATTGTGGACAGTAAAAACAGCTGACATATGATAGACACGTGATCAGCGTTAAACTGCAGGCTCAAGTTGTGTGCGCAAGTCAAGTAGGAGAGAAAACACGATTTTCTTTTGTTTTTGTATTTCAGTGTGGACAGCGAACTTTTCGAAAATGATCTGAAAACACTGGTTCAGACAGAAAACTTACAACCCATTTTCAGATGGTGATTTAAAACTTTTTCAGAATAGTATGGGCAAAGCCTTAGTGAGGATGTAGAGCCCACCTAAATAACAACAACAATTGAGATAAAGTCAGCAGAAGAAGCTGCAATACAAATATTCCCATTTAAAAGGTTGTCTTTTTTTTTTTCATGTAAACCACACTGAGCTCTAAAAATTCTCTGGCGATGGGTTTAAGGTGAAGAATTACATTTTGCACTGTAAGAATGGCAGGCATGACAGTTATAACTAAGAAGAAGATTGTCATTTTCTATTTGCACAGCTCATCTTTCGTTAGGCGCCTCCTGGATAGAAACACACCCACTCACATCTCCCGACACTTGTGCACATATCCGTATTAGAGTGCAGAATCACCTGAAGCAGCTAACATTGCAGCAGTATGGGAGTCAGTACCTTGCTTGAGGGTACTTTGGCAGTGTCAGTGGGCAACATAGCTAATGACAGCCACCATCCATATGCCTTTGAACTCTGAATCAACAACGGGCAGTTGCACACACACATCCCAGATGTGTGTGTGTCTGTGTGTGTGCATGCTTGTGCTTTCATGATGAATGCTGATAAAAATGGAAAAATAAAACTTTAAAAATATTGGCAAAAACTTTTATTAAAATGATCCATCATGGAAATTGATCATCCAGTCTCATCTAATCACCCAAGGGAGTGACACTACAAAAGTGACAAATGGTTATGATAATGTAGGCTATTTAATAATATTTCTCAAACAGTCCTAAAGTAAGATAGCAGTAAACACATCTTACTGATAAATTGCTGTCTCAAAAAAAAAAAAAAAAAAAAAACATCAGGAATGCAATGGGCAAACGGGAATTTGGTCAGGTAGAGGCTGGCATTTTCATCACGCCATGGCTGTGATACATGAGTCTACTAAGAAAAATTCAAGACTTGGCAGGACTGCTGTTGTACAGCTGTGATCCATTTGTTTCATGTGTTTGAATGCCACTCTCTGTTTCCTTCTAGATGAGCAGTGCGTGGACCTCTTCAGCTGGTGCCACCTGGTTCCCCAGCACGGCGTGTGTAACCACAAGTTCTACGGGCAGCAGTGCTGCAAGTCTTGCTCCAGCAAGAGGCAGTAGAACCATGTCGCCTTTGAGTCTCCAGACACAGCCACCCCCCCACCCAAAAAAAGAAAAGGAAATGACACGGAGTCATTGCACGTCAACAGGGGACATTTTTGGAGCGTTTACCCACAACAGAACTGTGCACAACAGAGCAGTCTGGGTTTCCTCTTTGAAGTACTGGACTAACAATTTTTTTAGAGAAAAAGCGGACGAGAGAATGGACTATTTCTCAGTTTGTCTCTGTTAAAGAATGCGACGCTGGTTCCCACGCTTATCTGCCAAAGCAGCATCGCTGACTCATCTGTCATGTCACCAGTGGAACAACTGGACAAATATGGAGCGTTTCAGCTGTTACGTGGTGTTAATATGAATTTGTCATTTTCAGTGAGCAAAGTTTTTCTTTGACGACCTCTGCTACTACAAGCCATCAAAAGAACTTTGAATGATGATAGCTTTCTAAAGCTAATCTATATGTTGTATATTTAAAGGCAACTGGTTTAAAATGCCTTTATTTTTAAGTTATTATGGTTCGTATTGTATGATTTTGTCAGATGTACAGTGGATCTGTGACATGTGTTTTGCCATGTATAAACATACCATAGGATTGTGCCAGACTCCCTGGGATCTACATTACGAGATTCCTTCTTCTTCTTTTTTTTAAAGATATTAGTGGGTAATGATCAGCTCTCTTGTGCACTTACCCTTCATACTCCCTCTGCTTGTTTTGTTTACTGGTGCTGTATCATTTCAGACACATTAATCTTGTGCATCCCATACATGTTAACATTATTAAAAAAAAGCCTGTTGGTGTATGCACCTGTGCTGTAAACTGTTTTTTTCCCCCTTCTCTCCTTCATCTTCATGGTAAACCACTTGGTCATCAGAGCTTACTTGCTTGCTTTCGTTCGTTTAGTCATTCATTTGTTCTTTCTTTCTTTTTCTTCCTTTCGTCCTTCTCTAGTCTTTTTGCATTGTGTTTATGTCAACTGACTGCAGCAGGAGAGGTAGAGGGGGTGGGGATGGTGTGGGTGCAGTCTGCGTTGCTTACCTGTGGAGAGAGAAGAGCGTAGGTGTGTTATTCACAAAGATCTGGTTAAAAACCGTTGTGAGGTGGCAGAGGTTTTGGGTGCAGGTGTGGGGGGCTGGCATGCTTTGCAGTAGGCATGCGGTGACTCAGTAGCAACTCAGTTCAGTATCGCTCAGACAACACAATAAGTTGCTCTGGCTCACAGAGAGGCAAAGAATGCCTTCCTTAAAATGGCAGTACTTAGTCCTGTGTGTGACACAGGTGCAGACATCAAAGTGATCCGTGGGAGTCATCTGTGATTTTGTTTATTTTTTTCCAGGCGACCATTTTAGATATTTGTCTATGTTAAAATGCAGTCTCCGTCATTCTTGTTTCTAAATCGGTCTGTGTACAGGTCAACTACATGATTATCATGGTTTGTGGCAATCGCAATCGTCTCAACCATTAACTTGATATCTGGTAACTTTTTGCCCCTTAAAAGTTTGCTAACTGGAGCATGCTGAGATTTTTTTAAGCCACAAAGTGCTTCTCCTATGGTGATTATACCACCCTGCCTTGCACTGCGGGGGCTGCGATTGCTCTTTAATCAACCCGTCTGCATGAGTCATGGAACTAGGAGTTCCCAAATCATTTCTGCTGCACGCTGTTTACCGCCATGCTGCAAGCCAGTCGGCACAAGCTGGGGCCCATACATTTACACATGCAATCAACAATACATGCAATCTTGTTTTTTTCCAGGATCAGACTGTTCTTTTACAACTGGTTTGGATGTATGAGGGAGTCTGGGCTTGTATGCACTGTACACGCTTGTGTAGAGTGTGTGTGTGTGTGTGTGAGAGAGAGACAGAGAGAGGGCGAGAGAGAGAGAATAAAATATTTCATGTTTCTCTGGAGGGTGGCATGGTGGCGCAGTGGTTAGCGTGGTCGCCTTACAGCAAGAAGGTCCTGGTTCCAGCCCTGAGGTAGTCCAACCTTGGTGGGTCGTCCCGGGTCGTCCTCTGTTTGGAGTTTGCATGTTCTCTCTGTGTCTGTGTGGGTTTCCTCCGGGGGCTGCAGTTTCTTCTCACAGTCCAAAGTCAGGTGAATTGGCCGTACTAAATTGTCCCTAAAAATTAATGTGTGTGTGTGTGTGTGTGTGTGTTTGTGTGTACCCTGTGATGGCCTGGCGACCTGTCCAGGGTGTTTCCCCGCATGCCACCCAATGACTGCTGGAATAGGCTCCAGCATCCCCGTGACCCTGAGAGCAGGATAAGTTGTTCGGATAATGGATGGATGGATGGCTGTTTCTCTGGATGTGTGTACCTTTTTTCTACTTATATAATTATTAATTTAGCACACAAATGTGCTTTTCCTCAATGCATGTAGATATGGTTTTCCTCTTACGTGTGGGTTTTTGTGTGTATCTCTGTGCGACTGCATGTAAATGGATACACGCCTGTGTGTGTTATTTTCTGTATTTATCCATCCACCTATGTCTGTGCAATGCTTTTGTGTTTGTGTGTGTGTATGCTTGTGTTTCCCAATAACCCAGCATTTGATGGCTGCTTCTAAGTTTACTGCTGAGATGACCTGAGAATTTCCATTTCTCCACATGCTCCTCTCTGATACACAGGAATACAGCAGTCCCATTCCATACTGATTCTTAATGACTTGTATTTGTCTTACCATGGAAGAACCACCACCTCAACCCTAAGCATTTAAGCAATGCAAGCAGGGGAGTGAGAGAGAAAGGGAGAATATGTGCATAAAATAAAGAGTGAGATGGAGATGGAGAGGTATTTGGCTTATGAAGCTTTTCTACTTTGGGTTTTAAATGTTTGACTGCCACTCTTGCTTTTCTGCTTTGCCATCACATCTCCAGATTTCAACCTAACCATGGTCCTTTTTCTCTTAAGCAGTATCTAACAGCTTTCTCTTTCAGCAAAATTTATAAAAGGCTAAAGCATTGTGTCTCGCCCTTACAGAACAGTATATACAAAGCCAAAAAAGGATGCCGTGCTCTGTCAACTCCAAAATAGGCCTGTCTATTTTAATCCTTTAAGGACTGGGCTGATCGATACAGGTATTTCTTTTCCATTTTCAACACGGTCTTAAAGGTTTATCTCCTTTTTTTTTTGTAGTTGGTGAAGCACCGGTTGCGGTCTATCTGATGCTTTGAGCCAGAGCCAGTTGTATTTTCAGCCTGGGCTCTCCATCACAAGCACTTTGTCTGGTAGTAGTCCGACTAAGACAGTCATTTGTGTGCAGTGTGCGTGCAATGAACCTTGTGAGCACCCCTCACAACTGACAGCCTGATCACATCTTAACAGTTCCATCCCAGTTTGTGTAAGGGTGTGTAGAGAGAGAAAGAGAGAGTGAGGTTCTCTTATTTCTCCCAGGGTTTATGTTGGGGTTGAGTTCAGCAAACATCAGGTCTGTCATATTTCAACGTCACCTCTCCCATCAGCACCCTTGTATCAAGCAGAGTTCACCACACATAAAACACACACACACACAAACACACAAACACACAAACACACACACACACACACACACACACACACACACACACACACACACACACACACACACACACACACACACACACACACATAAACAAGCAGAATAATTACCTCATTTCAGCCCTCCACTCAAAAATGTGTTTTTCTTGCGTCCCCTAAATTGTTTGGCCTCGACTATACTGACTCGTATCTGTGTCAAGTTTGTCACGAGTGGTGATCTTTAAATTCCTCTACTGGAGGAGGAGCTGTCTGTGCACTTCCCTAAAATCTGAGATTCAAACGTACCCGGGCAAACTAGATTTGGTACGTCAGAAATCCGAACGCCAATCGCTTACTTATATGCAAATGCGGGGCGGACAAAGAACCCTCAAACCTCCTGCGCAGAGCGGGTGGTCAGTACAGAGAGCGAGTTTGCGCTAGCATAGTTAAAGTTTCGACAGCAGAAGAGTGTGTAGTTTTTGGATGTAAACCGGACCCTGGTGCTTCCTTCCACTATCTACAAAAAGAAAAAAATCCCACTATACTGCTGAAATGGTTGGAACTTATTTACAGACATGGGCTCACATGCCCGCAAACCTGGAAGGAGTGTTTATCTGCGATGCTCATTTCAGTGGGGAGCGTTTCCACAGCGTAATGGAAAAGTCACCGGGTTTTCCCAAGGAATTAGTTTTGAAGTCTGATGATGTGCCGACTTATTTCTCCTGGGACTGCAAGCGAGCAGGAGTCAGTATGTAAGTGATGTATTTCTTATACTCAACCAACAGTCAAATGGAAGCTTTCTGCGTGTAACATATTTCCTTCGTGACTCCTGAATATCATTAACTGCGACAGCTTTTTGCTAGCTGGTGCTAGCTGTTTGGTAAGAGTAAAACTGTCAACTGCGTATTTAGCGAACGTTACAAAATTCAGCCACATGAAACGATGACCGCGGCCCGATGTGCGGCGTGCAAGGTAAACCTCTTGTAGTCCGGACTAAGATCCAAACCGGGCTAAAGGAGTCCGTCGTCGACGAAGCGCCGGAAGTGACGTCGGGAGCCATCGGCGGCAGGATTTCCCCCTCCAGTGCTTTCCGGGCTTGGTCCCAAAACAAAGCTGTCATAACCATAAACTTAGGTGCTGTGTGGGTCGTGTTGTCTTGAATTTTAGACTAAAAAAAGATAACAGATATTACATGCAATGTAAACATTTCAGCCAGACGCAGTACAGTATCTTTTTGCAAACTTTGATTCGACCTCTGGTATATAATTATTTGTTAACAATGTGACAATGTGACCACACTGTAACATCCTGAAATATATTATTGTACGTTTCACAACCACCACGGTGTCAACCACTGTCTGTTACAAGCTAACAAACAACATAAACAAATAAAAGATGCTAACTACATTTACTATTCTGATACGTCTGCTAGTCGCCGATTTTGGTGCACAACAGTCTGAGTTTGGGTCTGAATTCGGCCGGGAGCCAGGACCAGCCCTCAGGATGTTTTCTGCTACCTTTTTTCACTATTATTTCTTGTTAGCCTATACCTTGGGCCATCAGAAGTTGATAACGAGCACCCCCAACTCGGCCCCGTTTGGCCACAGGGGGCCAAAAACCCAATTTTTGAGCCATGTTCCTGGCGAAATTATGTACATGCAAATATTAAGGTACTACAATGGCATAAATAGTCATACAAGAATGAAATTTGGCAGAGAGTATCCTGATACATAGGGGGAAGCAGGAAAATATGATTCTGGGGCTTGCTGCAACTCAATTTTAAGATATCACCCACACCATCCCCAAAAAGACAAAAAAAGTACTGTCCGCCTGACAAATTATCATCAAAATGATTATTCTTCAGCACTTTATGGTGAATATGTATGCCTCACTTGTGTATAGACAACTCCCCTAGTTCTTAAGCTTCAATTTGAGCCCAAGATGTCCTTTCTATCTCAAATATTACTCTTGCTGTGGCCAAAAGTCTTCACTATAGGCCTACGGTACCTCAAATATGAAAAAAGCAGATACGTATAATTTCCATTGCCATGGTAACTGTGGGCTGTATC